>NC_092665.1:9398261-9708886 GCF_032118995.1 Asterias amurensis
AAATGGAAGAGCGGCCATCTTGTTTTTCTAATAGTCAACTCTGGAAATCGCGTTTTGACGGAGCAAATCGACCAAGTTGAGCATCCTGAACAACTTTCCTGTGTGGAGTCATGCAATATTCGTAAAACCTTGGGAATTACAACTTTTTGGTGCAAAAGTGATGTCATAATTTGACAAAAAATCGTCGATTACCGCCAAAGTGAAACATTAAATGGGTTCAAATTTGCACCGGCACACTCGGGTGGGGTATCCGCAAGAAGTAATCACGCTAATTCGGCTTTTCGGGAGCTCGAAAATTAAAAGGTTTATTCCCCGGGCAGGGAAAAGGGAAGAGCGGCCATCTTGTTTTTCTAATATTCAACTCTGGAAATCGCGTTTTGACGGTGCATATCGACCAAGTTGAGCATCCTGAACAACTTTCCTGTGTGGAGTCATGCTAAATTCGCAAAACCTAGGGAATTACAACTTTTTGGTGCAAAAGTGACGTCATTATTTGACCAAAAATCGTCGATTACCGCCAAAGTAAAACATTGACTGGGTTCAAATTTGCACAGGCACACTCGGGTGGGGTATCCGCAAGAAGTAATCATGCTAATTCGGCTTTTCGGGAGCTCGAAAATTAAAAGGTTTATTCCCCGGGCAGGGAAAAGGGAAGAGCGGCCATCTTGTTTTTCTAATAGTCAACTCTGGAAATCGCGTTTTGACGGTGCATATCGACCAAGTTGAGCATCCTGAACAACTTTCCTGTGTGGAGTCATGCAAAATTCGTAAAACCTTGGGAATTACAACTTTTTGGTGCAAAAGTGACGTCATAATTTGTCCAAAAATCGTCGATTACCGCCAAAGTAAAACATTGACGGGGTTCAGATTTGCACCGGCACACTCGGGTGGGGTATCCGCAAGAAGTAATCACGCTAATTCGGCTTTTCGGGTGGCTCGAAAATTAAAAAGTTTATTCCCCGGGCAGGGAAAAGGGAAGAGCGGCCATCTTGTTTTCTAATAGTCAACTCTGGAAACCGCGTTTTGACGGTGCAAATCGACCAAAGTGAGCATCCTGAACAACTTTCCTGTGTGGAGTCATGCAAAATTTGCAAAACCTTGGGAATTACAACTTTTTGGTGAAAAAGTGACGTCATAATTTGACAAAAAATCGTCGATTACCGCCAAAGTAAAACATTGACGGGGTTCAGATTTGCACCGGCACACTCGGGTGGGGTATCCGCAAGAAGTAATCACGCTAATTCGGCTTTTCGGGTGGCTCGAAAATTAAAAAGTTTATTCCCCGGGCAGGGAAAAGGGAAGAGCGGCCATCTTGTTTTTCTAATAGTCAACTCTGGAAATCGCGTTTTGACGGTGCAAATCGACCAAGTTGAGCATCCTGAACAACTTTCCTGTGTGGAGTCATGCAAAATTCGCAAAACCTTGGGAATTACAACTTTTTGGTGCAAAAGTGACGTCATAATTTGACAAAAAATCGTCGATTACCGCCAAAGTAAAACATTGATGGGGTTCAAATTTGCACAGACACACTCGGGTGGGGTATCCGCAAGAAGTAATCACGCTAATTTGGCTTTTTGGGAGCTCGAAAATTAAAAAGTTTATTCCCCGGGCAGGAAAAAAGGGAAGAGCGGCCATCTTGTTTTTCTATAGTCAACTCTGGAAATCGCGTTTTGACGGTGCAAATCGACCAAGTTGAGCATCCTGAACAACTTTCCTGTGTGGAGTCATGCAAAATTCGCAAAACCTAGGAAATTACAACTTTTTGGTGCAAAAGTGACGTCATTATTTGACCAAAAATCGTCGATTACCGCTAAAGTAAAACATTGACTGGGTTCAAATTTGCACAGGCACACTCGGGTGGGGTATCCGCAAGAAGTAATCATGCTAATTCGGCTTTTCGGGAGCTCGAAAATTAAAAGGTTTATTCCCCGGGCAGGGAAAAGGGAAGAGCGGCCATCTTGTTTTTCTAATATTCAACTCTGGAAATCGCGTTTTGACGGTGCATATCGACCAAGTTGAGCATCCTGAACAACTTTCCTGTGTGGAGTCATGCAAAATTCGTAAAACCTTGGGAATTACAACTTTTTGGTGCAAAAGTGACGTCATAATTTGTCCAAAAATCGTCGATTACCGCCAAAGTAAAACATTGACGGGGTTCAGATTTGCACCGGCACACTCGGGTGGGGTATCCGCAAGAAGTAATCACGCTAATTCGGCTTTTCGGGTGGCTCGAAAATTAAAAAGTTTATTCCCCGGGCAGGGAAAAGGGAAGAGCGGCCATCTTGTTTTCTAATAGTCAACTCTGGAAATCGCGTTTTGACGGTGCAAATCGACCAAGTTGAGCATCCTGAACAACTTTCCTGTGTGGAGTCATGCAAAATTCGCAAAACCTTGGGAATTACAACTTTTTGGTGCAAAAGTGACGTCATAGTTTGACAAAAAATCGTCGATTACCGCCAAAGTAAAACATTGATGGGGTTCAAATTTGCACATGCACACTCGGGTGGGGTATCCGCAAGAAGTAATCACGCTAATTTGGCTTTTTGGGAGCTCGAAAATTAAAAAGTTTATTCCCCGGGCAGGGAAAAAGGAAGAGCGGCCATCTTGTTTTTCTAATAGTCAACTCTGGAAATCGCGTTTTGACGGTGCAAATCGACCAAGTTGAGCATCCTGAACAACTTTCCTGTGTGGAGTCATGCAAAATTCGTAAAACCTTGGGAATTACAACTTTTTGGTGCAAAAGTGACGTCATAATTTGACAAAAAATCGTCGATTACCGCCAAAGTAAAACATTGATGGTGTTCAAATTTGCACAGGCACACTCGGGTGGGGTATCCGCAAGAAGTAATCACGCTAATTCGGCTTTTTGGGAGCTCGAAAATTAAAAAGTTTATTCCCCGGGCAGGGAAAAGGGAAGAGCGGCCATCTTGTTTTTCTAATAGTCAACTCTGGAAATCGCGTTTTGACGGTGCAAATCGACCAAAGTGAGCATCCTGAACAACTTTCCTGTGTGGAGTCATGCAAAATTTGCAAAACCTTGGGAATTACAACTTTTTGGTGAAAAAGTGACGTCATAATTTGACAAAAAATCGTCGATTACCGCCAAAGTAAAACATTGACGGGGTTCAGATTTTCTCCGGCACACTCGGGTGGGGTATCCGCAAGAAGTAATCACGCTAATTCGGCTTTTCGGGTGGCTCGAAAATTAAAAAGTTTATTCCCCGGGCAGGGAAAAGGGAAGAGCGGCCATCTTGTTTTCTAATAGTCAACTCTGGAAATCGCGTTTTGACGGTGCAAATCGACCAAAGTGAGCATCCTGAACAACTTTCCTGTGTGGAGTCATGCAAAATTCGTAAAACCTTGGGAATTACAACTTTTTGGTGCAAAAGTGACGTCATAGTTTGACCAAATATCGTCGATTACCGCCAAAGTGAAACATTAAATGGGTTCAAATTTGCACTGGCACACTCGGGTGGGGTATCCGCAAGAAGTAATCACGCTAATTCGGCTTTTCGGGAGCTCGAAAATTAAAAAGTTTATTCCCCGTGCAGGGAAAAGGTAAGAGCCGCCATCTTGTTTTTCTAATAGTCAACTCTGGAAATCGCGTTTTGACGGTGCAAATCGACCAAGTTGAGCATCCTGAACAACTTTCCTGTGTGGAGTCATGCAAAATTCGCAAAACCTTGGGAATTACAACTTTTTGGTGCAAAAGTGACGTCATAATTTGACAAAAAATCGTCGATTACCGCCAAAGTAAAACATTGATGGGGTTCAAATTTGCACAGGCACACTCGGGTGGGGTATCCGCAAAAAGTAATCACGCTACTTCGGCTTTTCGGGAGCTCGAAAATTAAAAAGTTTATTGCCCGGCAGGGAAAAGGGAAGAGCGGCCATCTTGTTTGTCTAATATTCAACTCTGGAAATCGCGTTTTGACGGTGCAAATCGACCAAGTTGAGCATCCTGAACAACTTTCCTGTTTGGAGTCATGCAAAATTCGCAAAACCTAGGGAATTACAACTTTTTGGTTCAAAAGTGACGTCATTATTTGACCAAAAATCGTGAATTACCGCCAAAGTAAAACATTGACTGGGTTCAAATTTGCACCGCCACACTCGGGTGGGGTATCCGCAAGAAGTAATCACGCTAATTCGGCTTTTCGGGAGCTCGAAAAGTAAAAAGTTTATTCCCCGGGCAGGGAAAAGGGAAGAGCGGCCATCTTGTTTTTCTAATAGTCAACTCTGGAAATCGCGTTTTGACAGTGCAAATCGACCAAGTTGAGCATCCTGAACAATTTTCCTGTGTGGAGTCATGCAAAATTCGCAAAACCTTGGGAATTACAACTTTTTGGTGCAAAAGTGACGTCATGATTTGACAAAAAATCGTCGATTACCGCCAAAGTAAAACATTGACGGGGTTCAAATTTGCACCGGCACACTCGGGTGGGGTATCCGCAAGAAGTAATCACGCTAATTCGGCTTTTTGGGAGCTCGAAAATTAAAAAGTTATTCTCCGGTCAGGGAAAAGGGAAGAGCGGCCATCTTGTTTTTCTAATAGTCAACTCTGGAAATCGCGTTTTGACGGAGCAAATCGACCAAGTTGAGCATCCTGAACAACTTTCCTGTGTGGAGTCATGCAATATTCGTAAAACCTTGGGAATTACAACTTTTTGGTGCAAAAGTGATGTCATAATTTGACAAAAAATCGTCGATTACCGCCAAAGTGAAACATTAAATGGGTTCAAATTTGCACCGGCACACTCGGGTGGGGTATCCGCAAAAAGTAATCACGCTAATTCGGCTTTTCGGGAGCTCGAAAATTATAAAGTTTATTCCCCGTGCAGGGAAAAGGGAGGAGCGGCCATCTTGTTTTTCTAATAGTCAACTCTGGAAATCGCGTTTTTACGGTGCAAATCGACCAAGTTGAGCATCCTGAACAACTTTCCTGTATGGAGTCATGCAAAATTCGCAAAACCTTGGGAATTACAACTTTTTGGTGCAAAAGTGACGTCATAGTTTGACAAAAAATCGTCGATTACCGCCAAAGTAAAACATTGATGGGGTTCAAATTTGCACAGGCACACTCGGGTGGGGTATCCGCAAGAAGTAATCACGCTAATTCGGCTTTTCGGGGTGGCTCGAAAATTAAAAAGTTATTCTCCGGTCAGGGAAATTGGAAGAGCGGCCATCTTGTTTTTCTAATAGTAAACTCTGGAAATCGCGTTTTGACGGTGCAAATCGACCAAGTTGAGCATCCTGAACAACTTTCCTGTGTGGAGTCATGCAAAATTCGCAAAACCTAGGGAATTACAACTTTTTGGTGCAAAAGTGACGTCATAATTTGACAAAAAATCGTCGATTACCGCCAAAGTAAAACATTGATGGGGTTCAAATTTGCACAGGCACACTCGGGTGGGGTATCCGCAAGAAGTAATCACGCTAATTCGGCTTTTCGGGAGCTCGAAAAGTAAAAAGTTTATTCCCCGGGCAGGGAAAAGGGAAGAGCGGCCATCTTGTTTTTCTAATAGTCAACTCTGGAAATCGCGTTTTGACGGTGCAAATCGACCAAGTTGAGCATCCTGAACAACTTTCCTGTGTGGAGTCATGCAAAATTCGTAAAACCTTGGGAATTACAACTTTTTGGTGCAAAAGTGACGTCATTATTTGTCCAAAAATCGTCGATTACCGCCAAAGTAAAACATTGACGGGGTTCAGATTTGCACCGGCACACTCGGGTGGGGTATCCGCAAGAAGTAATCACGCTAATTCGGCTTTTCGGGGTGGCTCGAAAATTAAAAAGTTTATTCCCCGGGCAGGGAAAAGGGAAAAGCGGCGATCTTGTTTTTCTAATATTCAACTCTGGAAATCGCGTTTTGACGGTGCAAATCGACCAAGTTGAGCATCCTGATCAACTTTCCTGTGTGGAGTCATGCAAAATTCGCAAAACCTAGGGAATTACAACTTTTTGGTGCAAAAGTGACGTCATTATTTGACCAAAAATCGTCGATTACCGCCAAAGTAAAACATTGACTGGGTTCAAATTTGCACCGGCACACTCGGGTGGGGGTATCCGCAAGAAGTAATCATGCTAATTCGGCTTTTCGGGAGCTCGAAAATTAAAAAGTTTTTTCCCCGGGCAGGGAAAAGGGAAGAGCGGCCATCTTGTTTTTCTAATAGTCAACTCTGGAAATCGCGTTTTGACAGTGCAAATCGACCAAGTTGAGCATCCTGAACAACTTTCCTGTGTGGAGTCATGCAAAATTCGCAAAACCTTGGGAATTACAACTTTTTGGTGCAAAAGTGACGTCATAATTTGTCCAAAAATCGTCGATTACCGCCAAAGTAAAACATTGACGGGGTTCAGATTTGCACCGGCACACTCGGGTGGGGTATCCGCAAGAAGTAATCACGCTAATTCGGCTTTTCGGGGTGGCTCGAAAATTAAAAAGTTTATTCCCCGGGCAGGGAAAAGGGAAGAGCGGCCATCTTGTTTTCTAATAGTCAACTCTGGAAATCGCGTTTTGACGGTGTAAATCGACCAAGTTGAGCATCCTGAACAACTTTCCTGTGTGGAGTCATGCAAAATTCGCAAAACCTTGGGAATTACAACTTTTTGGTGCAAAAGTGACGTCATAATTTGACAAAAAATCGTCGATTACCGTCAAAGTAAAACATTGATGGGGTTCAAATTTGCACAGGCACACTCGGGTGGGGTATCCGCAAGAAGTATTCACGCTAATTCGGCTTTTTGGGAGCTCGAAAATTAAAAAGTTTGTTCCCCAGGCAGGGAAAAGAGAAGAGCGGCCATCTTGTTTTTCTAATAGTCAACTATGGAAATCGCGTTTTGACGGTGCAAATCGACCAAGTTGAGCATCCTGAACAACTTTCCTGTGTGGAGTCATGCAAAATTCGCAAAACCTTGGGAATTACAACTTTTTGGTGCAAAAGTGACGTCATAATTTGACCAAAAATCGTCGATTACCGCCAAAGTAAAACATTGACGGGGTTCAGATTTGCACAGGCACACTCGGGTGGGGTATCCGCAAGAAGTAATCACGCTAATTCGGCTTTTTGGGAGCTCGAAAATTAAAAAGTTTATTCCCCGGGCAGGGAAAAGGGAAGAGCGGCCATCTTGTTTTCTAATAGTCAACTCTGGAAATCGCGTTTTGACGGTGCAAATCGACCAAAGTGAGCATCCTGAACAACTTTCCTGTGTGGAGTCATGCAAAATTTGCAAAACCTTGGGAATTACAACTTTTTGGTGAAAAAGTGACGTCATAATTTGACAAAAAATCGTCGATTACCGCCAAAGTAAAACATTGACGGGGTTCAGATTTGCACCGGCACACTCGGGTGGGGTATCCGCAAGAAGTAATCACGCTAATTCGGCTTTTCGGGTGGCTCGAAAATTAAAAAGTTTATTCCCCGGGCAGGGAAAAGGGAAGAGCGGCCATCTTGTTTTCTAATAGTCAACTCTGGAAATCGCGTTTTGACGGTGCAAATCGACCAAAGTGAGCATCCTGAACAACTTTCCTGTGTGGAGTCATGCAAAATTCGTAAAACCTTGGGAATTACAACTTTTTGGTGCAAAAGTGACGTCATAGTTTGACCAAATATCGTCGATTACCGCCAAAGTGAAACATTAAATGGGTTCAAATTTGCACTGGCACACTCGGGTGGGGTATCCGCAAGAAGTAATCACGCTAATTCGGCTTTTCGGGAGCTCGAAAATTAAAAAGTTTATTCCCCGTGCAGGGAAAAGGTAAGAGCCGCCATCTTGTTTTTCTAATAGTCAACTCTGGAAATCGCGTTTTGACGGTGCAAATCGACCAAGTTGAGCATCCTGAACAACTTTCCTGTGTGGAGTCATGCAAAATTCGCAAAACCTTGGGAATTACAACTTTTTGGTGCAAAAGTGACGTCATAATTTGACAAAAAATCGTCGATTACCGCCAAAGTAAAACATTGATGGGGTTCAAATTTGCACAGGCACACTCGGGTGGGGTATCCGCAAAAAGTAATCACGCTACTTCGGCTTTTCGGGAGCTCGAAAATTAAAAAGTTTATTGCCCGGCAGGGAAAAGGGAAGAGCGGCCATCTTGTTTGTCTAATATTCAACTCTGGAAATCGCGTTTTGACGGTGCAAATCGACCAAGTTGAGCATCCTGAACAACTTTCCTGTTTGGAGTCATGCAAAATTCGCAAAACCTAGGGAATTACAACTTTTTGGTTCAAAAGTGACGTCATTATTTGACCAAAAATCGTGAATTACCGCCAAAGTAAAACATTGACTGGGTTCAAATTTGCACCGCCACACTCGGGTGGGGTATCCGCAAGAAGTAATCACGCTAATTCGGCTTTTCGGGAGCTCGAAAAGTAAAAAGTTTATTCCCCGGGCAGGGAAAAGGGAAGAGCGGCCATCTTGTTTTTCTAATAGTCAACTCTGGAAATCGCGTTTTGACAGTGCAAATCGACCAAGTTGAGCATCCTGAACAATTTTCCTGTGTGGAGTCATGCAAAATTCGCAAAACCTTGGGAATTACAACTTTTTGGTGCAAAAGTGACGTCATGATTTGACAAAAAATCGTCGATTACCGCCAAAGTAAAACATTGACGGGGTTCAAATTTGCACCGGCACACTCGGGTGGGGTATCCGCAAGAAGTAATCACGCTAATTCGGCTTTTTGGGAGCTCAAAAATTAAAAAGTTATTCTCCGGTCAGGGAAAATGGAAGAGCGGCCATCTTGTTTTTCTAATAGTCAACTCTGGAAATCGCGTTTTGACGGTGCAAATCGACCAAGTTGAGCATCCTGAACAACTTTCCTGTGTGGAGTCATGCAAAATTCGTAAAACCTTGGGAATTACAACTTTTTGGTGCAAAAGTGACGTCATTATTTGTCCAAAAATCGTCGATTACCGCCAAAGTAAAACATTGACGGGGTTCAGATTTGCACCGGCACACTCGGGTGGGGTATCCGCAAGAAGTAATCACGCTAATTCGGCTTTTCGGGGTGGCTCGAAAATTAAAAAGTTTATTCCCCGGGCAGGGAAAAGGGAAAAGCGGCCATCTTGTTTTTCTAATATTCAACTCTGGAAATCGCGTTTTGACGGTGCAAATCGACCAAGTTGAGCATCCTGATCAACTTTCCTGTGTGGAGTCATGCAAAATTCGCAAAACCTAGGGAATTACAACTTTTTGGTGCAAAAGTGACGTCATTATTTGACCAAAAATCGTCGATTACCGCCAAAGTAAAACATTGACTGGGTTCAAATTTGCACCGGCACACTCGGGTGGGGGTATCCGCAAGAAGTAATCATGCTAATTCGGCTTTTCGGGAGCTCGAAAATTAAAAAGTTTTTTCCCCGGGCAGGGAAAAGGGAAGAGCGGCCATCTTGTTTTTCTAATAGTCAACTCTGGAAATCGCGTTTTGACAGTGCAAATCGACCAAGTTGAGCATCCTGAACAACTTTCCTGTGTGGAGTCATTCAAAATTCGCAAAACCTTGGGAATTACAACTTTTTGGTGCAAAAGTGACGTCATTATTTGTCCAAAAATCGTCGATTACCGCCAAAGTAAAACATTGACGGGGTTCAGATTTGCACCGGCACACTCGGGTGGGGTATCCGCAAGAAGTAATCACGCTAATTCGGCTTTTCGGGGTGGCTCGAAAATTAAAAAGTTTATTCCCCGGGCAGGGAAAAGGGAAAAGCGGCCATCTTGTTTTTCTAATATTCAACTCTGGAAATCGCGTTTTGACGGTGCAAATCGACCAAGTTGAGCATCCTGATCAACTTTCCTGTGTGGAGTCATGCAAAATTCGCAAAACCTAGGGAATTACAACTTTTTGGTGCAAAAGTGACGTCATTATTTGACCAAAAATCGTCGATTACCGCCAAAGTAAAACATTGACTGGGTTCAAATTTGCACCGGCACACTCGGGTGGGGGTATCCGCAAGAAGTAATCATGCTAATTCGGCTTTTTGGGAGCTCGAAAATTAAAAAGTTTTTTCCCCGGGCAGGGAAAAGGGAAGAGCGGCCATCTTGTTTTTCTAATAGTCAACTCTGGAAATCGCGTTTTGACGGTGCAAATCGACCAAGTTGAGCATCCTGAACAACTTTCCTGTGTGGAGTCATGCAAAATTCGTAAAACCTTGGGAATTACAACTTTTTGGTGCAAAAGTGACGTCATAATTTGTCCAAAAATCGTCGATTACCGCCAAAGTAAAACATTGACGGGGTTCAGATTTGCACCGGCACACTCGGGTGGGGTATCCGCAAGAAGTAATCAGGCTAATTCGGCTTTTCGGGGTGGCTCGAAAATTAAAAAGTTTATTCCCCGGGCAGGGAAAAGGGAAGAGCGGCCATCTTGTTTTTCTAATAGTCAACTCTGGAAATCGCGTTTTGACGGTGCAAATCGACCAAGGTGAGCATCCTGAACAACTTTCCTGTGTGGAGTCATGCAAAATTCGTAAAACCTTGGGAATTACAACTTTTTGGTGCAAAAGTGACGTCATAATTTGTCCAAAAATCGTCGATTACCGCCAAAGTAAAACATTGACGGGGTTCAGATTTGCACCGGCACCATCGGGTGGGGTATCCGCAAGAAGTAATCACGCTAATTCGGCTTTTCGGGGTGGCTCGAAAATTAAAAAGTTTATTCCCCGGGCAGGGAAAAGGGAAGAGCGGCCATCTTGTTTTCTAATAGTCAACTCTGGAAATCGCGTTTTGACGGTGCAAATCGACCAAGTTGAGCATCCTGAACAACTTTCCTGTGTGGAGTCATGCAAAATTCGTAAAACCTTGGGAATTACAACTTTTTGGTGCAAAAGTGACGTCATAATTTGTCCAAAAATCGTCGATTACCGCCAAAGTAAAACATTGACGGGGTTCAGATTTGCACCGGCACACTCGGGTGGGGTATCCGCAAGAAGTAATCACGCTAATTCGGCTTTTCGGGGTGGCTCGAAAATTAAAAAGTTATTCTCCGGTCAGGGAAAATGAAAGAGCGGCCATCTTGTTTTTCTAATATTCAACTCTGGAAATCGCGTTTTGACGGTGCAAATCGACCAAGTTGAGCATCCTGAACAACTTTCCTGTGTGGAGTCATGCAAAATTCGCAAAACCTAGGGAATTACAACTTTTTGGTGCAAAAGTGACGTCATTATTTGACCAAAAATCGTCGATTACCGCCAAAGTAAAACATTGACGGGGTTCAAATTTGCACAGGCACACTCGGGTGGGGTATCCGCAAGAAGTAATCACGCTAATTCGGCTTTTTGGGAGCTCGAAAATTAAAAAGTTTATTCCCCGGGCAGGGAAAAGGGAAGAGCGGCCATCTTGTTTTTCTAATAGTCAACTCTGGAAATCGCGTTTTGACGGTGCAAATCGACCAAGTTGAGCATCCTGAACAACTTTCCTGTGTGGAGTCATGCAAAATTCGCAAAACCTTGGGAATTACAACTTTTTGGTGCAAAAGTGACGTCATAATTTGACAAAAAATCGTCGATTACCGCCAAAGTAAAACATTGATGGGGTTCAAATTTGCACAGGCACACTCGGGTGGGGTATCCGCAAGAAGTAATCACGCTAATTCGGCTTTTTGGGAGCTCGAAAATTAAAAAGTTTATTCCCTCGGCAGGGAAAAGGGAAGAGCGGCCATCTTGTTTTTCTAATAGTCAACTATGGAAATCGCGTTTTGACGGTGCAAATCGACCAAGTTGAGCATCCTGAACAACTTTCCTTTGTGGAGTCATGCAAAATTCGTACAACCTTGGGAATTACAACTTTTTGGTGCAAAAGTGACGTCATAATTTGACCAAAAATCGTCGATTACCGCCAAAGTGAAACATTAAATGGGTTCAAATTTGCACCGGCACACTCGGGTGGGGTATCCGCAAGAAGTAATCACGCTAATTCGGCTTTTTGGGAGCTCGAAAATTAAAAAGTTTATTCCCCGTGAAGGGAAAAAGGAAGAGCGGCCATCTTGTTTTTCTAATAGTCAACTCTGGAAATCGCGTTTTGACGTTGCAAATCGACCAAGTTGAGCATCCTGAACAACTTTCCTGTGTGGAGTCATGCAAAATTCGTAAAACCTTGGGAATTACAACTTTTTGGTGCAAAAGTTACGTCATAATTTGTCCAAAAATCGTCTATTACCGCCAAAGTAAAACATTGACAGGGTTCAGATTTGCACCGGCACACTCGGGTGGGGTATCCGCAAGAAGTAATCACGCTAATTCGGCTTTTCGGGGTGGCTCGAAAATTAAAAAGTTATTCTCCGGTCAGGGAAAATGAAAGAGCGGCCATCTTGTTTTTCTAATATTCAACTCTGGAAATCGCGTTTTGACGGTGCAAATCGACCAAGTTGAGCATCCTGAACAACTTTCCTGTGTGGAGTCATGAAAAATTCGCAAAACCTAGGGAATTACAACTTTTTTGTGCAAAAGTGACGTCATTATTTGACCAAAAATCGTCGATTACCGCCAAAGTAAAACATTGACGGGGTTCAAATTTGCACAGGCACACTCGGGTGGGGTATCCGCAAGAAGTAATCACGCTAATTCGGCTTTTTGGGAGCTCGAAAATTAAAAAGTTTATTCCCCGGGCAGGGAAAAGGGAAGGGCGGCCATCTTGTTTTTCTAATAGTCAACTCTGGAAATCGCGTTTTGACGGTGCAAATCGACCAAGTTGAGCATCCTGAACAACTTTCCTGTGTGGAGTCATGCAAAATTCGTAAAACCTTGGGAATTACAACTTTTTGGTGCAAAAGTGACGTCATAGTTTGACCAAAAATCGTCGATTACCGCCAAAGTGAAACATTAAATGGGTTCAAATTTGCACCGGCACACTCGGGTGGGGTATCCGCAAGAAGTAATCACGCTAATTCGGCTTTTTGGGAGCTCGAAAATTAAAAAGTTATTCCCCGGGCAGGGAAAAGGGAAGAGCGGCCATCTTGTTTTTCTAATAGTCAACTCTTGAAATCGCGTTTTGACGGTGCAAATCGACCAAGTTGAGCATCCTGAACAACTTTCCTGTGTGGAGTCATGCAAAATTCGTAAAACCTTGGGAATTACAACTTTTTGGTGCAAAAGTGACGTCATAGTTTGACCAAAAATCGTCGATTACCGCCAAAGTGAAACATTAAATGGGTTCAAATTTGCACCGGCACACTCGGGTGGGGTATCCGCAAGAAGTAATCACGCTAATTCGGCTTTTTGGGAGCTCGAAAATTAAAAAGTTTATTCCCCGGGCAGGGAAAAGGGAAGAGCGGCCATCTTGTTTTTCTAATAGTCAACTATGGAAATCGCGTTTTGACGGTGCAAATCGACCAAGTTGAGCATCCTGAACAACTTTCCTTTGTGGAGTCATGCAAAATTCGTACAACCTTGGGAATTACAACTTTTTGGTGCAAAAGTGACGTCATAATTTGACCAAAAATCGTCGATTACCGCCAAAGTGAAACATTAAATGGGTTCAAATTTGCACCGGCACACTCGGGTGGGGTATCCGCAAGAAGTAATCACGCTAATTCGGCTTTTTGGGAGCTCGAAAATTAAAAAGTTTATTCCCCGTGCAGGGAAAAAGGAAGAGCGGCCATCTTGTTTTTCTAATAGTCAACTCTGGAAATCGCGTTTTGACGTTGCAAACCGACCAAGTTGAGCATCCTGAACAACTTTCCTGTGTGGAGTCATGCAAAATTCGTAAAACCTAGGGAATTACAACTTTTTG
Organism: Asterias amurensis; assembly: GCF_032118995.1. Lineage (NCBI taxonomy): Eukaryota > Metazoa > Echinodermata > Asteroidea > Forcipulatida > Asteriidae > Asterias > Asterias amurensis. The sequence goes on from NC_092665.1 coordinate 9,411,988, forward strand.
GTGCAAAAGTTACGTCATAATTTGTCCAAAAATCGTCTATTACCGCCAAAGTAAAACATTGACAGGGTTCAGATTTGCACCGGCACACTCGGGTGGGGTATCCGCAAGAAGTAATCACGCTAATTCGGCTTTTCGGGGTGGCTCGAAAATTAAAAAGTTATTCTCCGGTCAGGGAAAATGAAAGAGCGGCCATCTTGTTTTTCTAATATTCAACTCTGGAAATCGCGTTTTGACGGTGCAAATCGACCAAGTTGAGCATCCTGAACAACTTTCCTGTGTGGAGTCATGCAAAATTCGCAAAACCTAGGGAATTACAACTTTTTTGTGCAAAAGTGACGTCATTATTTGACCCAAAATCGTCGATTACCGCCAAAGTAAAACATTGACGGGGTTCAAATTTGCACAGGCACACTCGGGTGGGGTATCCGCAAGAAGTAATCACGCTAATTCGGCTTTTTGGGAGCTCGAAAATTAAAAAGTTTATTCCCCGGGCAGGGAAAAGGGAAGGGCGGCCATCTTGTTTTTCTAATAGTCAACTCTGGAAATCGCGTTTTGACGGTGCAAATCGACCAAGTTGAGCATCCTGAACAACTTTCCTGTGTGGAGTCATGCAAAATTCGTAAAACCTTGGGAATTACAACTTTTTGGTGCAAAAGTGACGTCATAGTTTGACCAAAAATCGTCGATTACCGCCAAAGTGAAACATTAAATGGGTTCAAATTTGCACCGGCACACTCGGGTGGGGTATCCGCAAGAAGTAATCACGCTAATTCGGCTTTTTGGGAGCTCGAAAATTAAAAAGTTATTCCCCGGGCAGGGAAAAGGGAAGAGCGGCCATCTTGTTTTTCTAATAGTCAACTCTGGAAATCGCGTTTTGACGGTGCAAATCGACCAAGTTGAGCATCCTGAACAACTTTCCTGTGTGGAGTCATGCAAAATTCGTAAAACCTTGGGAATTACAACTTTTTGGTGCAAAAGTGACGTCATAATTTGTCCAAAAATCGTCGATTACCGCCAAAGTAAAACATTGACGGGGTTCAGATTTGCACCGGCACACTCGGGTGGGGTATCCGCAAGAAGTAATCACGCTAATTCGGCTTTTCGGGGTGGCTCGAAAATTAAATAGGTATTCTCCGGTCAAGGAAAATGAAAGAGCGGCCATCTTGTTTTTCTAATATTCAACTCTGGAAATCGCGTTTTGACGGTGCAAATCGACCAAGTTGAGCATCCTGAACAACTTTCCTGTGTGGAGTCATGCAAAATTCGTAAAACCTTGGGAATTACAACTTTTTGGTGCAAAAGTGACGTCATAATTTGACAAAAAATCGTCGATTACCGCCAAAGTAAAACATTGATGGGGTTCAAATTTGCACAGGCACACTCGGGTGGGGTATCCGCAAGAAGTAATCACGCTAATTTGGCTTTTTGGGAGCTCGAAAATTAAAAAGTTTATTCCCCGGGCAGGGAAAAGGGAAGAGCGGCCATCTTGTTTTTCTATAGTCAACTCTGGAAATCGCGTTTTGAGGGTGCAAATCGACCAAGTTGAGCATCCTGAACAACTTTCCTGTGTGGAGTCATGCAAAATTCGTAAAACCTTGGGAATTACAACTTTTTGGTGCAAAAGTTACGTCATAATTTTGTCCAAAAATCGTCGATTACCGCCAAAGTAAAACATTGACGGGGTTCAGATTTGCACAGGCACACTCGGGTGGGGTATCCGCAAGAAGTAATCACGCTAATTCGGCTTTTTGGGGTGGCTCGAAAATTAAATAGGTATTCTCCGGTCAGGGAAAATGAAAGAGCGGCCATCTTGTTTTTCTAATATTCAACTCTGGAAATCGCGTTTTGACGGTGCAAATCGACCAAGTTGAGCATCCTGAACAACTTTCCTGTGTGGAGTCATGCAAAATTCGCAAAACCTTGGGAATTACAACGTTTTGGTGCAAAAGTGACGTCATAATTTGACAAAAAATCGTCGATTACCGCCTAAGTAAAACATTGATGGGGTTCAAATTTGCACAGGCACACTCGGGTGGGGTATCCGCAAGAAGTAATCACGCTAATTCGGCTTTTCGGGAGCTCGAAAATTAAAAAGTTTATTCCCCGGGCAGGGAAAAGGGAAGAGCGGCCATCTTGTTTTTCTAATAGTCAACTCTGGAAATCGCGTTTTGACGGTGCAAATCGACCAAGTTGAGCATCCTGAACAACTTTCCTGTGTGGAGTCATGCAAAATTCGTAAAACCTTGGGAATTACAACTTTTTGGTGCAAAAGTGACGTCATAATTTGTCCAAAAATCGTCGATTACCGCCAAAGTAAAACATTGACGGGGTTCAGATTTGCACCGGCACACTCGGGTGGGGTATCCGCAAGAAGTAATCACGCTAATTCGGCTTTTCGGGGTGGCTCGAAAATTAAAAAGTTTATTCCCCGGGCAGGGAAAAGGGAAGAGCGGCCATCTTGTTTTCTAATAGTCAACTCTGGAAATCGCGTTTTGACGGTGCAAATCGACCAAGTTGAGCATCCTGAACAACTTTCCTGTGTGGAGTCATGCAAAATTCGCAAAACCTTGGGAATTACAACTTTTTGGTGCAAAAGTGACGTCATAATTTGTCCAAAAATCGTCGATTACCGCCAAAGTAAAACATTGACGGGGTTCAGATTTGCACCGGCACACTCGGGTGGGGTATCCGCAAGAAGTAATCACGCTAATTCGGCTTTTCGGGGTGGCTCGAAAATTAAAAAGTTTATTCCCCGGGCAGGGAAAAGGGAAGAGCGGCCATCTTGTTTTCTAATAGTCAACTCTGGAAATCGCGTTTTGACGGTGCAAATCGACCAAGTTGAGCATCCTGAACAACTTTCCTGTGTGGAGTCATGCAAAATTCCAAAACCTTGGGAATTACAACTTTTTGGTGCAAAAGTGACGTCATAATTTGACAAAAAATCGTCGATTACCGCCAAAATAAAACATTGATGGGGTTCAAATTTGCACAGGCACACTCGGGTGGGGTATCCGCAAGAAGTAATCACGCTAATTTGGCTTTTTGGGAGCTCGAAAATTAAAAAGTTTATTCCCCGGGCAGGGAAAAGGGAAGAGCGGCCATCTTGTTTTTCTAATATTCAACTCTGGAAATCGCGTTTTGACGGTGCAAATCGACCAAGTTGAGCATCCTGATCAACTTTCCTGTGAGGAGTCATGCAAAATTCGCAAAACCTAGGGAATTACAACTTTTTGGTGCAAAAGTGACGTCATTATTTGACCAAAAATCGTCGATTACCGCCAAAGTAAAACATTGAATGGGTTCAAATTTGCACAGGCACACTCGGGTGGGGGTATCCGCAGAAGTAATCATGCTAATTCGGCTTTTCGGGAGCTCGAAAATTAAAAAGTTTATTCCCCGGGCAGGGAAAAGGGAAGAGCGGCCATCTTGTTTTTCTAATAGTCAACTCTGGAAATCGCGTTTTGACGGTGCAAATCGACCAAGTTGAGCATCCTGAACAACTTTCCTGTGTGGAGTCATGCAAAATTCGTAAAACCTTGGGAATTACAACTTTTTGGTGCAAAAGTGACGTCATAATTTGTCCAAAAATCGTCGATTACCGCCAAAGTAAAACATTGACGGGGTTCAGATTTGCACCGGCACACTCGGGTGGGGTATCCGCAAGAAGTAATCACGCTAATTCGGCTTTTCGGGGTGGCTCGAAAATTAAAAAGTTTATTCCCCGGGCAGGGAAAAGGGAAGAGCGGCCATCTTGTTTTCTAATAGTCAACTCTGGAAATCGCGTTTTGACGGTGCAAATCGACCAAGTTGAGCATCCTGAACAACTTTCCTGTGTGGAGTCATGCAAAATTCGCAAAACCTTGGGAATTACAACTTTTTGGTGCAAAAGTGACGTCATAATTTGTCCAAAAATCGTCGATTACCGCCAAAGTAAAACATTGACGGGGTTCAGATTTGCACCGGCACACTCGGGTGGGGTATCCGCAAGAAGTAATCACGCTAATTCGGCTTTTCGGGGTGGCTCGAAAATTAAAAAGTTTATTCCCCGGGCAGGGAAAAGGGAAGAGCGGCCATCTTGTTTTCTAATAGTCAACTCTGGAAATCGCGTTTTGACGGTGCAAATCGACCAAGTTGAGCATCCTGAACAACTTTCCTGTGTGGAGTCATGCAAAATTCGCAAAACCTTGGGAATTACAACTTTTTGGTGCAAAAGTGACGTCATAATTTGACAAAAAATCGTCGATTACCGCCAAAATAAAACATTGATGGGGTTCAAATTTGCACAGGCACACTCGGGTGGGGTATCCGCAAGAGGTAATCACGTTAATTTGGCTTTTTGGGAGCTCGAAAATTAAAAAGTTTATTCCCCGGGCAGGGAAAAGGGAAGAGCGGCCATCTTGTTTTTCTAATATTCAACTCTGGAAATCGCGTTTTGACGGTGCAAATCGACCAAGTTGAGCATCCTGATCAACTTTCCTGTGAGGAGTCATGCAAAATTCGCAAAACCTAGGGAATTACAACTTTTTGGTGCAAAAGTGACGTCATTATTTGACCAAAAATCGTCGATTACCGCCAAAGTAAAACATTGAATGGGTTCAAATTTGCACAGGCACACTCGGGTGGGGGTATCCGCAAGAAGTAATCATGCTAATTCGGCTTTTCGGGAGCTCGAAAATTAAAAAGTTTATTCCCCGGGCAGGGAAAGGGGAAGAGCGGCCATCTTGTTTTTCTAATAGTCAACTCTGGAAATCGCGTTTTGACGGTGCAAATCGACCAAGTTGAGCATCCTGAACAACTTTCCTGTGTGGAGTCATGCAAAATTCGTAAAACCTTGGGAATTACAACTTTTTGGTGCAAAAGTGACGTCATAATTTGTCCAAAAATCGTTGATTACCGCCAAAGTAAAACATTGACGGGGTTCAGATTTGCACCGGCACACTCGGGTGGGGTATCCGCAAGAAGTAATCACGCTAATTCGGCTTTTCGGGGTGGCTCGAAAATTAAAAAGTTTATTCCCCGGGCAGGGAAAAGGGAAGAGCGGCCATCTTGTTTTCTAATAGTCAACTCTGGAAATCGCGTTTTGACGGTGCAAATCGACCAAGTTGAGCATCCTGAACAACTTTCCTGTGTGGAGTCATGCAAAATTCGCAAAACCTTGGGAATTACAACTTTTTGGTGCAAAAGTGACGTCATAATTTGACAAAAAATCGTCGATTACCGCCAAAATAAAACATTGATGGGGTTCAAATTTGCACAGGCACACTCGGGTGGGGTATCCGCAAGAAGTAATCACGCTAATTTGGCTTTTTGGGAGCTCGAAAATTAAAAAGTTTATTCCCCGGGCAGGGAAAAGGGAAGAGCGGCCATCTTGTTTTTCTAATATTCAACTCTGGAAATCGCGTTTTGACGGTGCAAATCGACCAAGTTGAGCATCCTGATCAACTTTCCTGTGAGGAGTCATGCAAAATTCGCAAAACCTAGGGAATTACAACTTTTTGGTGCAAAAGTGACGTCATTATTTGACCAAAAATCGTCGATTACCGCCAAAGTAAAACATTGAATGGGTTAAAATTTGCACAGGCACACTCGGGTGGGGGTATCCGCAGAAGTAATCATGCTAATTCGGCTTTTCGGGAGCTCGAAAATTAAAAAGTTTATTCCCCGGGCAGGGAAAAGGGAAGAGCGGCCATCTTGTTTTTCTAATAGTCAACTCTGGAAATCGCGTTTTGACGGTGCAAATCGACCAAGTTGAGCATCCTGAACAACTTTCCTGTGTGGAGTCATGCAAAATTCGTAAAACCTTGGGAATTACAACTTTTTGGTGCAAAAGTGACGTCATAATTTGTCCAAAAATCGTCGATTACCGCCAAAGTAAAACATTGACGGGGTTCAGATTTGCACCGGCACACTCGGGTGGGGTATCCGCAAGAAGTAATCACGCTAATTCGGCTTTTCGGGGTGGCTCGAAAATTAAAAAGTTTATTCCCCGGGCAGGGAAAAGGGAAGAGCGGCCATCTTGTTTTCTAATAGTCAACTCTGGAAATCGCGTTTTGACGGTGCAAATCGACCAAGTTGAGCATCCTGAACAACTTTCCTGTGTGGAGTCATGCAAAATTCGCAAAACCTTGGGAATTACAACTTTTTGGTGCAAAAGTGACGTCATAATTTGTCCAAAAATCGTCGATTACCGCCAAAGTAAAACATTGACGGGGTTCAGATTTGCACCGGCACACTCGGGTGGGGTATCCGCAAGAAGTAATCACGCTAATTCGGCTTTTCGGGGTGGCTCGAAAATTAAAAAGTTTATTCCCCGGGCAGGGAAAAGGGAAGAGCGGCCATCTTGTTTTCTAATAGTCAACTCTGGAAATCGCGTTTTGACGGTGCAAATCGACCAAGTTGAGCATCCTGAACAACTTTCCTGTGTGGAGTCATGCAAAATTCGCAAAACCTTGGGAATTACAACTTTTTGGTGCAAAAGTGACGTCATAATTTGACAAAAAATCGTCGATTACCGCCAAAATAAAACATTGATGGGGTTCAAATTTGCACAGGCACACTCGGGTGGGGTATCCGCAAGAAGTAATCACGTTAATTTGGCTTTTTGGGAGCTCGAAAATTAAAAAGTTTATTCCCAGGGCAGGGAAAAGGGAAGAGCGGCCATCTTGTTTTTCTAATATTCAACTCTGGAAATCGCGTTTTGACGGTGCAAATCGACCAAGTTGAGCATCCTGATCAACTTTCCTGTGAGGAGTCATGCAAAATTCGCAAAACCTTGGGAATTACAACTTTTTGGTGCAAAAGTGACGTCATTATTTGACCAAAAATCGTCGATTACCGCCAAAGTAAAACATTGAATGGGTTCAAATTTGCACAGGCACACTCGGGTGGGGGTATCCGCAAGAAGTAATCATGCTAATTCGGCTTTTCGGGAGCTCGAAAATTAAAAAGTTTATTCCCCGGGCAGGGAAAAGGGAAGAGCGGCCATCTTGTTTTTCTAATAGTCAACTCTGGAAATCGCGTTTTGACGGTGCAAATCGACCAAGTTGAGCATCCTGAACAACTTTTTGTGTGGAGTCATGCAAAATTCGTAAAACCTTGGGAATTACAACGTTTTGGTGCAAAAGTGACGTCATAATTTGTCCAAAAATCGTCGATTACCGCCAAAGTAAAACATTGACGGGGTTCAGATTTGCACCGGCACACTCGGGTGGGGTATCCGCAAGAAGTAATCACGCTAATTCGGCTTTTCGGGGTGGCTCGAAAATTAAAAAGTTTATTCCCCGGGCAGGGAAAAGGGAAGAGCGGCCATCTTGTTTTCTAATAGTCAACTCTGGAAATCGCGTTTTGACGGTGCAAATCGACCAAGTTGAGCATCCTGAACAACTTTCCTGTGTGGAGTCATGCAAAATTCGCAAAACCTTGGGAATTACAACTTTTTGGTGCAAAAGTGACGTCATAATTTGACAAAAAATCGTCGATTACCGCCAAAATAAAACATTGATGGGGTTCAAATTTGCACAGGCACACTCGGGTGGGGTATCCGCAAGAAGTAATCACGCTAATTTGGCTTTTTGGGAGCTCGAAAATTAAAAAGTTTATTCCCCGGGCAGGGAAAAGGGAAGAGCGGCCATCTTGTTTTTCTAATATTCAACTCTGGAAATCGCGTTTTGACGGTGCAAATCGACCAAGTTGAGCATCCTGATCAACTTTCCTGTGAGGAGTCATGCAAAATTCGCAAAACCTTGGGAATTACAACTTTTTGGTGCAAAAGTGACGTCATTATTTGACCAAAAATCGTCGATTACCGCCAAAGTAAAACATTGAATGGGTTCAAATTTGCACAGGCACACTCGGGTGGGGGTATCCGCAAGAAGTAATCATGCTAATTCGGCTTTTCGGGGTGGCTCGAAAATTAAAAAGTTTATTCCCCGGGCAGGGAAAAGGGAAGAGCGGCCATCTTGTTTTTCTAATAGTCAACTCTGGAAATCGCGTTTTGACGGTGCAAATCGACCAAGTTGAGCATCCTGAACAACTTTCCTGTGTGGAGTCATGCAAAATTCGCAAAACCTTGGGAATTACAACTTTTTGGTGCAAAAGTGACGTCATAATTTGTCCAAAAATCGTCGATTACCGCCAAAGTAAAACATTGACGGGGTTCAGATTTGCACCGGCACACTCGGGTGGGGTATCCGCAAGAAGTAATCACGCTAATTCGGCTTTTCGGGGTGGCTCGAAAATTAAAAAGTTTATTCCCCGGGCAGGGAAAAGGGAAGAGCGGCCATCTTGTTTTCTAATAGTCAACTCTGGAAATCGCGTTTTGACGGTGCAAATCGACCAAGTTGAGCATCCTGAACAACTTTCCTGTGTGGAGTCATGCAAAATTCGCAAAACCTTGGGAATTACAACTTTTTGGTGCAAAAGTGACGTCATAATTTGACAAAAAATCGTCGATTACCGCCAAAATAAAACATTGATGGGGTTCAAATTTGCACAGGCACACTCGGGTGGGGTATCCGCAAGAAGTAATCACGTTAATTTGGCTTTTTGGGAGCTCGAAAATTAAAAAGTTTATTCCCAGGGCAGGGAAAAGGGAAGAGCGGCCATCTTGTTTTTCTAATATTCAACTCTGGAAATCGCGTTTTGACGGTGCAAATCGACCAAGTTGAGCATCCTGATCAACTTTCCTGTGAGGAGTCATGCAAAATTCGCAAAACCTTGGGAATTACAACTTTTTGGTGCAAAAGTGACGTCATTATTTGACCAAAAATCGTCGATTACCGCCAAAGTAAAACATTGAATGGGTTCAAATTTGCACAGGCACACTCGGGTGGGGGTATCCGCAAGAAGTAATCATGCTAATTCGGCTTTTCGGGAGCTCGAAAATTAAAAAGTTTATTCCCCGGGCAGGGAAAAGGGAAGAGCGGCCATCTTGTTTTTCTAATAGTCAACTCTGGAAATCGCGTTTTGACGGTGCAAATCGACCAAGTTGAGCATCCTGAACAACTTTTTGTGTGGAGTCATGCAAAATTCGTAAAACCTTGGGAATTACAACGTTTTGGTGCAAAAGTGACGTCATAATTTGTCCAAAAATCGTCGATTACCGCCAAAGTAAAACATTGACGGGGTTCAGATTTGCACCGGCACACTCGGGTGGGGTATCCGCAAGAAGTAATCACGCTAATTCGGCTTTTCGGGGTGGCTCGAAAATTAAAAAGTTTATTCCCCGGGCAGGGAAAAGGGAAGAGCGGCCATCTTGTTTTCTAATAGTCAACTCTGGAAATCGCGTTTTGACTGTGCAAATCGACCAAGTTGAGCATCCTGAACAACTTTCCTGTGTGGAGTCATGCAAAATTCGCAAAACCTTGGGAATTACAACTTTTTGGTGCAAAAGTGACGTCATAATTTGACAAAAAATCGTCGATTACCGCCAAAATAAAACATTGATGGGGTTCAAATTTGCACAGGCACACTCGGGTGGGGTATCCGCAAGAAGTAATCACGCTAATTTGGCTTTTTGGGAGCTCGAAAATTAAAAAGTTTATTCCCCGGGCAGGGAAAAGGGAAGAGCGGCCATCTTGTTTTTCTAATATTCAACTCTGGAAATCGCGTTTTGACGGTGCAAATCGACCAAGTTGAGCATCCTGATCAACTTTCCTGTGAGGAGTCATGCAAAATTCGCAAAACCTTGGGAATTACAACTTTTTGGTGCAAAAGTGACGTCATTATTTGACCAAAAATCGTCGATTACCGCCAAAGTAAAACATTGACGGGGTTCAGATTTGCACCGGCACACTCGGGTGGGGTATCCGCAAGAAGTAATCACGCTAATTCGGCTTTTCGGGGTGGCTCGAAAATTAAAAAGTTTATTCCCCGGGCAGGGAAAAGGGAAGAGCGGCCATCTTGTTTTCTAATAGTCAACTCTGGAAATCGCGTTTTGACGGTGCAAATCGACCAAGTTGAGCATCCTGAACAACTTTCCTGTGTGGAGTCATGCAAAATTCGCAAAACCTTGGGAATTACAACTTGTTGGTGCAAAAGTGACGTCATAATTTGTCTAAAAATCGTCGATTACCGCCAAAGTAAAACATTGACGGGGTTCAGATTTGCACCGGCACACTCGGGTGGGGTATCCGCAAGAAGTAATCACGCTAATTCGGCTTTTCGGGGTGGCTCGAAAATTAAAAAGTTTATTCCCCGGGCAGGGAAAAGGGAAGAGCGGCCATCTTGTTTTCTAATAGTCAACTCTGGAAATCGCGTTTTGACGGTGCAAATCGACCAAGTTGAGCATCCTGAACAACTTTCCTGTGTGGAGTCATGCAAAATTCGCAAAACCTTGGGAATTACAACTTTTTGGTGCAAAAGTGACGTCATAATTTGACAAAAAATCGTCGATTACCGCCAAAATAAAACATTGATGGGGTTCAAATTTGCACAGGCACACTCGGGTGGGGTATCCGCAAGAAGTAATCACGCTAATTTGGCTTTTTGGGAGCTCGAAAATTAAAAAGTTTATTCCCCGGGCAGGGAAAAGGGAAGAGCGGCCATCTTGTTTTTCTAATATTCAACTCTGGAAATCGCGTTTTGACGGTGCAAATCGACCAAGTTGAGCATCCTGATCAACTTTCCTGTGAGGAGTCATGCAAAATTCGCAAAACCTTGGGAATTACAACTTTTTGGTGCAAAAGTGACGTCATTATTTGACCAAAAATCGTCGATTACCGCCAAAGTAAAACATTGACGGGGTTCAGATTTGCACCGGCACACTCGGGTGGGGTATCCGCAAGAAGTAATCACGCTAATTCGGCTTTTCGGGGTGGCTCGAAAATTAAAAAGTTTATTCCCCGGGCAGGGAAAAGGGAAGAGCGGCCATCTTGTTTTCTAATAGTCAACTCTGGAAATCGCGTTTTGACGGTGCAAATCGACCAAGTTGAGCATCCTGAACAACTTTCCTGTGTGGAGTCATGCAAAATTCGTAAAACCTTGGGAATTACAACTTTTTGGTGCAAAAGTGACGTCATAATTTGTCCAAAAATCGTCGATTACCGCCAAAGTAAAACATTGACGGGGTTCAGATTTGCACCGGCACACTCGGGTGGGGTATCCGCAAGAAGTAATCACGCTAATTCGGCTTTTCGGGGTGGCTCGAAAATTAAAAAGTTTATTCCCCGGGCAGGGAAAAGGGAAGAGCGGCCATCTTGTTTTCTAATAGTCAACTCTGGAAATCGCGTTTTGACGGTGCAAATCGACCAAGTTGAGCATCCTGAACAACTTTCCTGTGTGGAGTCATGCAAAATTCGCAAAACCTTGGGAATTACAACTTTTTGGTGCAAAAGTGACGTCATAATTTGACAAAAAATCGTCGATTACCGCCAAAATAAAACATTGATGGGGTTCAAATTTGCACAGGCACACTCGGGTGGGGTATCCGCAAGAAGTAATCACGCTAATTTGGCTTTTTGGGAGCTCGAAAATTAAAAAGTTTATTCCCCGGGCAGGGAAAAGGGAAGAGCGGCCATCTTGTTTTTCTAATATTCAACTCTGGAAATCGCGTTTTGACGGTGCAAATCGACCAAGTTGAGCATCCTGATCAACTTTCCTGTGAGGAGTCATGCAAAATTCGCAAAACCTAGGGAATTACAACTTTTTGGTGCAAAAGTGACGTCATTATTTGACCAAAAATCGTCGATTACCGCCAAAGTAAAACATTGAATGGGTTCAAATTTGCACAGGCACACTCGGGTGGGGGTATCCGCAAGAAGTAATCATGCTAATTCGGCTTTTCGGGAGCTCGAAAATTAAAAAGTTTATTCCCCGGGCAGGGAAAGGGGAAGAGCGGCCATCTTGTTTTTCTAATAGTCAACTCTGGAAATCGCGTTTTGACGGTGCAAATCGACCAAGTTGAGCATCCTGAACAACTTTCCTGTGTGGAGTCATGCAAAATTCGTAAAACCTTGGGAATTACAACTTTTTGGTGCAAAAGTGACGTCATAATTTGTCCAAAAATCGTTGATTACCGCCAAAGTAAAACATTGACGGGGTTCAGATTTGCACCGGCACACTCGGGTGGGGTATCCGCAAGAAGTAATCACGCTAATTCGGCTTTTCGGGGTGGCTCGAAAATTAAAAAGTTTATTCCCCGGGCAGGGAAAAGGGAAGAGCGGCCATCTTGTTTTCTAATAGTCAACTCTGGAAATCGCGTTTTGACGGTGCAAATCGACCAAGTTGAGCATCCTGAACAACTTTCCTGTGTGGAGTCATGCAAAATTCGCAAAACCTTGGGAATTACAACTTTTTGGTGCAAAAGTGACGTCATAATTTGACAAAAAATCGTCGATTACCGCCAAAATAAAACATTGATGGGGTTCAAATTTGCACAGGCACACTCGGGTGGGGTATCCGCAAGAAGTAATCACGATAATTTGGCTTTTTGGGAGCTCGAAAATTAAAAAGTTTATTCCCCGGGCAGGGAAAAGGGAAGAGCGGCCATCTTGTTTTTCTAATATTCAACTCTGGAAATCGCGTTTTGACGGTGCAAATCGACCAAGTTGAGCATCCTGATCAACTTTCCTGTGAGGAGTGATGCAAAATTCGCAAAACCTAGGGAATTACAACTTTTTGGTGCAAAAGTGACGTCATTATTTGACCAAAAATCGTCGATTACCGCCAAAGTAAAACATTGAATGGGTTCAAATTTGCACAGGCACACTCGGGTGGGGGTATCCGCAGAAGTAATCATGCTAATTCGGCTTTTCGGGAGCTCGAAAATTAAAAAGTTTATTCCCCGGGCAGGGAAAAGGGAAGAGCGGCCATCTTGTTTTTCTAATAGTCAACTCTGGAAATCGCGTTTTGACGGTGCAAATCGACCAAGTTGAGCATCCTGAACAACTTTCCTGTGTGGAGTCATGCAAAATTCGTAAAACCTTGGGAATTACAACTTTTTGGTGCAAAAGTGACGTCATAATTTGTCCAAAAATCGTCGATTACCGCCAAAGTAAAACATTGACGGGGTTCAGATTTGCACCGGCACACTCGGGTGGGGTATCCGCAAGAAGTAATCACGCTAATTCGGCTTTTCGGGGTGGCTCGAAAATTAAAAAGTTTATTCCCCGGGCAGGGAAAAGGGAAGAGCGGCCATCTTGTTTTCTAATAGTCAACTCTGGAAATCGCGTTTTGACGGTGCAAATCGACCAAGTTGAGCATCCTGAACAACTTTCCTGTGTGGAGTCATGCAAAATTCGCAAAACCTTGGGAATTACAACTTTTTGGTGCAAAAGTGACGTCATAATTTGTCCAAAAATCGTCGATTACCGCCAAAGTAAAACATTGACGGGGTTCAGATTTGCACCGGCACACTCGGGTGGGGTATCCGCAAGAAGTAATCACGCTAATTCGGCTTTTCGGGGTGGCTCGAAAATTAAAAAGTTTATTCCCCGGGCAGGGAAAAGGGAAGAGCGGCCATCTTGTTTTCTAATAGTCAACTCTGGAAATCGCGTTTTGACGGTGCAAATCGACCAAGTTGAGCATCCTGAACAACTTTCCTGTGTGGAGTCATGCAAAATTCGCAAAACCTTGGGAATTACAACTTTTTGGTGCAAAAGTGACGTCATAATTTGACAAAAAATCGTCGATTACCGCCAAAATAAAACATTGATGGGGTTCAAATTTGCACAGGCACACTCGGGTGGGGTATCCGCAAGAAGTAATCACGCTAATTTGGCTTTTTGGGAGCTCGAAAATTAAAAAGTTTATTCCCCGGGCAGGGAAAAGGGAAGAGCGGCCATCTTGTTTTTCTAATATTCAACTCTGGAAATCGCGTTTTGACGGTGCAAATCGACCAAGTTGAGCATCCTGATCAACTTTCCTGTGAGGAGTCATGCAAAATTCGCAAAACCTTGGGAATTACAACTTTTTGGTGCAAAAGTGACGTCATTATTTGACCAAAAATCGTCGATTACCGCCAAAGTAAAACATTGAATGGGTTCAAATTTGCACAGGCACACTCGGGTGGGGGTATCCGCAAGAAGTAATCATGCTAATTCGGCTTTTCGGGAGCTCGAAAATTAAAAAGTTTATTCCCCGGGCAGGGAAAAGGGAAGAGCGGCCATCTTGTTTTTCTAATAGTCAACTCTGGAAATCGCGTTTTGACGGTGCAAATCGACCAAGTTGAGCATCCTGAACAACTTTCCTGTGTGGAGTCATGCAAAATTCGTAAAACCTTGGGAATTACAACTTTTTGGTGCAAAAGTGACGTCATAATTTGTCCAAAAATCGTCGATTACCGCCAAAGTAAAACATTGACGGGGTTCAGATTTGCACCGGCACACTCGGGTGGGGTATCCGCAAGAAGTAATCACGCTAATTCGGCTTTTCGGGGTGGCTCGAAAATTAAAAAGTTTATTCCCCGGGCAGGGAAAAGGGAAGAGCGGCCATCTTGTTTTCTAATAGTCAACTCTGGAAATCGCGTTTTGACGGTGCAAATCGACCAAGTTGAGCATCCTGAACAACTTTCCTGTGTGGAGTCATGCAAAATTCGCAAAACCTTGGGAATTACAACTTTTTGGTGCAAAAGTGACGTCATAATTTGACAAAAAATCGTCGATTACCGCCAAAATAAAACATTGATGGGGTTCAAATTTGCACAGGCACACTCGGGTGGGGTATCCGCAAGAAGTAATCACGCTAATTTGGCTTTTTGGGAGCTCGAAAATTAAAAAGTTTATTCCCCGGGCAGGGAAAAGGGAAGAGCGGCCATCTTGTTTTTCTAATATTCAACTCTGGAAATCGCGTTTTGACGGTGCAAATCGACCAAGTTGAGCATCCTGATCAACTTTCCTGTGAGGAGTCATGCAAAATTCGCAAAACCTAGGGAATTACAACTTTTTGGTGCAAAAGTGACGTCATAATTTGACCAAAAATCGTCGATTACCGCCAAAGTAAAACATTGAATGGGTTCAAATTTGCACAGGCACACTCGGGTGGGGGTATCCGCAAGAAGTAATCATGCTAATTCGGCCTTTCGGGAGCTCGAAAATTAAAAAGTTTATTCCCCGGGCAGGGAAAGGGGAAGAGCGGCCATCTTGTTTTTCTAATAGTCAACTCTGGAAATCGCGTTTTGACGGTGCAAATCGACCAAGTTGAGCATCCTGAACAACTTTCCTGTGTGGAGTCATGCAAAATTCGTAAAACCTTGGGAATTACAACTTTTTGGTGCAAAAGTGACGTCATAATTTGTCCAAAAATCGTCGATTACCGCCAAAGTAAAACATTGACGGGGTTCAGATTTGCACCGGCACACTCGGGTGGGGTATCCGCAAGAAGTAATCACGCTAATTCGGCTTTTCGGGGTGGCTCGAAAATTAAAAAGTTTATTCCCCGGGCAGGGAAAAGGGAAGAGCGGCCATCTTGTTTTCTAATAGTCAACTCTGGAAATCGCGTTTTGACGGTGCAAATCGACCAAGTTGAGCATCCTGAACAACTTTCCTGTGTGGAGTCATGCAAAATTCGCAAAACCTTGGGAATTACAACTTTTGGGTGCAAAAGTGACGTCATAATTTGACAAAAAATCGTCGATTACCGCCAAAATAAAACATTGATGGGGTTCAAATTTGCACAGGCACACTCGGGTGGGGTATCCGCAAGAAGTAATCACGCTAATTTGGCTTTTTGGGAGCTCGAAAATTAAAAAGTTTATTCCCCGGGCAGGGAAAAGGGAAGAGCGGCCATCTTGTTTTTCTAATATTCAACTCTGGAAATCGCGTTTTGACGGTGCAAATCGACCAAGTTGAGCATCCTGATCAACTTTCCTGTGAGGAGTCATGCAAAATTCGCAAAACCTAGGGAATTACAACTTTTTGGTGCAAAAGTGACGTCATTATTTGACCAAAAATCGTCGATTACCGCCAAAGTAAAACATTGAATGGGTTCTTAATTTGCACAGGCACACTCGGGTGGGGGTATCCGCAAGAAGTAATCATGCTAATTCGGCTTTTCGGGAGCTCGAAAATTAAAAAGTTTATTCCCCGGGCAGGGAAAGGGGAAGAGCGGCCATCTTGTTTTTCTAATAGTCAACTCTGGAAATCGCGTTTTGACGGTGCAAATCGACCAAGTTGAGCATCCTGAACAACTTTCCTGTGTGGAGTCATGCAAAATTCGTAAAACCTTGGGAATTACAACTTTTTGGTGCAAAAGTGACGTCATTATTTGTCCAAAAATCGTCGATTACCGCCAAAGTAAAACATTGACGGGGTTCAGATTTGCACCGGCACACTCGGGTGGGGTATCCGCAAGAAGTAATCACGCTAATTCGGCTTTTCGGGGTGGCTCGAAAATTAAAAAGTTTATTCCCCGGGCAGGGAAAAGGGAAGAGCGGCCATCTTGTTTTTTCTAATATTCAACTCTGGAAATCGCGTTTTGACGGTGCAAATCGACCAAGTTGAGCATCCTGATCAACTTTCCTGTGTGGGGTCATGCAAAATTCGCAAAACCTAGGAAATTACAACTTTTTGGTGCAAAAGTGACGTCATTATTTGACCAAAAATCGTCGATTACCGCCAAAGTAAAACATTGACTGGGTTCAAATTTGCACAGGCACACTCGGGTGGGGTATCCGCAAGAAGTAATCACGCTAATTCGGCTTTTCGGGAGCTCGAAAATTAAAAAGTTTATTCCCCGGGCAGGGAAAAGGGAAGAGCGGCCATCTTGTTTTTCTAATATTCAACTCTGGAAATCGCGTTTTGACGGTGCAAATCGACCAAGTTGAGCATCCTGAACAACTTTCCTGTGTGGAGTCATGCAAAATTCGCAAAACCTTGGGAATTACAACTTTTTGGTGCAAAAGTGACGTCATAATTTGACAAAAAATCGTCGATTACCGTCAAAGTAAAACATTGATGGGGTTCAAATTTGCACAGGCACACTCGGGTGGGGTATCCGCAAGAAGAAATCACGCTAATTCGGCTTTTTGGGAGCTCGAAAATTAAAAAATTTGTTCCCCGGGCAGGGAAAAGGGAAGAGCGGCCGTCTTGTTTTTCTAATAGTCAACTCTGGAAATCGCGTTTTGACGGTGCAAATCGACCAAGTTGAGCATCCTGAACAACTTTCCTGTGTGGAGTCATGCAAAATTCGCAAAACCTTGGAAATTACAACTTTTTGGTGCAAAAGTGACGTCATAATTTGACAAAAAATCGTCGATTACCGCCAAAGTAAAACATTGATGGGGTTCAAATTTGCACAGGCACACTCGGGTGGGGTATCCGCAAGAAGTAATCACGCTAATTCGGCTTTTCGGGAGCTCGAAAATTAATAAGTTTATTCCCCGGGCAGGGAAAAGGGAAGAGCGGCCATCTTGTTTTTCTAATATTCAACTCTGGAAATCGCGTTTTGACGGTGCAAATCGACCAAGTTGAGCATCCTGATCAACTTTCCTGTGAGGAGTCATGCAAAATTCGCAAAACCTAGGGAATTACAACTTTTTGGTGCAAAAGTGACGTCATTATTTGACCAAAAATCGTCGATTACCGCCAAAGTAAAACATTGAATGGGTTCAAATTTGCACAGGCACACTCGGGTGGGGGTATCCGCAAGAAGTAATCATGCTAATTCGGCTTTTCGGGGTGGCTCGAAAATTAAAAAGTTTATTCCCCGGGCAGGGAAAAGGGAAGAGCGGCCATCTTGTTTTCTAATAGTCAACTCTGGAAATCGCGTTTTGACGGTGCAAATCGACCAAGTTGAGCATCCTGAACAACTTTCCTGTGTGGAGTCATGCAAAATTCGCAAAACCTTGGGAATTACAACTTTTTGGTGCAAAAGTGACGTCATAATTTGTCCAAAAATCGTCGATTACCGCCAAAGTAAAACATTGACGGGGTTCAGATTTGCACCGGCACACTCGGGTGGGGTATCCGCAAGAAGTAATCACGCTAAATCGGCTTTTCGGGGTGGCTCGAAAATTAAAAAGTTTATTCCCCGGGCAGGGAAAAGGGAAGAGCGGCCATCTTGTTTTCTAATAGTCAACTCTGGAAATCGCGTTTTGACGGTGCAAATCGACCAAGTTGAGCATCCTGAACAACTTTCCTGTGTGGAGTCATGCAAAATTCGCAAAACCTTGGGAATTACAACTTTTGGGTGCAAAAGTGACGTCATACTTTGACAAAAAATCGTCGATTACCGCCAAAATAAAACATTGATGGGGTTCAAATTTGCACAGGCACACTCGGGTGGGGTATCCGCAAGAAGTAATCACGCTAATTTGGCTTTTTGGGAGCTCGAAAATTAAAAAGTTTATTCCCCGGGCAGGGAAAAGGGAAGAGCGGCCATCTTGTTTTTCTAATATTCAACTCTGGAAATCGCGTTTTGACGGTGCAAATCGACCAAGTTGAGCATCCTGATCAACTTTCCTGTGAGGAGTCATGCAAAATTCGCAAAACTTAGGGAATTACAACTTTTTGGTGCAAAAGTGACGTCATTATTTGACCAAAAATCGTCGATTACCGCCAAAGTAAAACATTGAATGGGTTCAAATTTGCACAGGCACACTCGGGTGGGGGTATCCGCAAGAAGTAATCATGCTAATTCGTCTTTTCGGGAGCTCGAAAATTAAAAAGTTTATTCCCCGGGCAGGGAAAAGGGAAGAGCGGCCATCTTGTTTTTCTAATAGTCAACTCTGGAAATCGCGTTTTGACGGTGCAAATCGACCAAGTTGAGCATCCTGAACAACTTTCCTGTGTGGAGTCATGCAAAATTCGTAAAACCTTGGGAATTACAACTTTTTGGTGCAAAAGTGACGTCATAATTTGTCCAAAAATCGTCGATTACCGCCAAAGTAAAACATTGACGGGGTTCAGATTTGCACCGGCACACTCGGGTGGGGTATCCGCAAGAAGTAATCACGCTAATTCGGCTTTTCGGGGTGGCTCGAAAATTAAAAAGTTTATTCCCCGGGCAGGGAAAAGGGAAGAGCGGCCATCTTGTTTTCTAATAGTCAACTCTGGAAATCGCGTTTTGACGGTGCAAATCGACCAAGTTGAGCATCCTGAACAACTTTCCTGTGTGGAGTCATGCAAAATTTGCAAAACCTTGGGAATTACAACTTTTTGGTGCAAAAGTGACGTCATAATTTGACAAAAAATCGTCGATTACCGCCAAAATAAAACATTGATGGGGTTCAAATTTGCACAGGCACACTCGGGTGGGGTATCCGCAAGAAGTAACCACGCTAATTTGGCTTTTTGGGAGCTCGAAAATTAAAAAGTTTATTCCCCGGGCAGGGAAAAGGGATGAGCGGCCATCTTGTTTTTCTAATATTCAACTCTGGAAATCGCGTTTTGACGGTGCAAATCGACCAAGTTGAGCATCCTGATCAACTTTCCTGTGAGGAGTCATGCAAAATTCGCAAAACCTAGGGAATTACAACTTTTTGGTGCAAAAGTGACGTCTTTATTTGACCAAAAATCGTCGATTACCGCCAAAGTAAAACATTGAATGGGTTCAAATTTGCACAGGCACACTCGGGTGGGGTATCCGCAAGAAGTAATCACGCTAATTCGGCTTTTCGAGAGCTCGAAAATTAAAAAGTTTATTCCCCGGGCAGGGAAAAGGGAAGAGCGGCCATCTTGTTTTTCTAATATTCAACTCTGGAAATCGCGTTTTGACGGTGCAAATCGACCACGTTGAGCATCCTGAACAACTTTCCTGTGTGGAGTCATGCAAAATTCGCAAAACCTTGGGAATTACAACTTTTTGGTGCAAAAGTGACGTCATAATTTGACAAAAAATCGTCGATTACCGTCAAAGTAAAACATTGATGGGGTTCAAATTTGCACAGGCACACTCGGGTGGGGTATCCGCAAGAAGAAATCACGCTAATTCGGCTTTTTGGGAGCTCGAAAATTAAAAAATTTGTTCCCCGGGCAGGGAAAAGGGAAGAGCGGCCGTCTTGTTTTTCTAATAGTCAACTCTGGAAATCGCGTTTTGACGGTGCAAATCGACCAAGTTGAGCATCCTGAACAACTTTCCTGTGTGGAGTCATGCAAAATTCGCAAAACCTTGGAAATTACAACTTTTTGGTGCAAAAGTGACGTCATAATTTGACAAAAAATCGTCGATTACCGCCAAAGTAAAACATTGATGGGGTTCAAATTTGCACAGGCACACTCGGGTGGGGTATCCGCAAGAATAATCACGCTAATTCGGCTTTTCGGGAGCTCGAAAATTAATAAGTTTATTCCCCGGGCAGGGAAAAGGGAAGAGCGGCCATCTTGTTTTTCTAATAGTCAACTCTGGAAATCGCGTTTTGACGGTGCAAATCGACCAAGTTGAGCATCCTGAACAACTTTCCTGTGTGGAGTCATGCAAAATTCGTAAAACCTTGGGAATTACAACTTTTTGGTGCAAAAGTGACGTCATAATTTGTCCAAAAATCGTCGATTACCGCCAAAGTAAAACATTGACGGGGTTCAGATTTGCACCGGCACACTCGGGTGGGGTATCCGCAAGAAGTAATCACGCTAATTCGGCTTTTCGGGGTGGCTCGAAAATTAAAAAGTTTATTCCCCGGGCAGGGAAAAGGGAAGAGCGGCCATCTTGTTTTCTAATAGTCAACTCTGGAAATCGCGTTTTGACGGTGCAAATCGACCAAGTTGAGCATCCTGAACAACTTTCCTGTGTGGAGCCATGCAAAATTCGCAAAACCTTGGGAATTACAACTTTTTGGTGCAAAAGTGACGTCATGACAAAAAATTGTCGATTACCGCCAAAGTAAAACATTGATGGGGTTCAAATTTGCACAGGCACACTCGGGTGGGGTATCCGCAAGAAGTAATCACGCTAATTCGGCTTTTCGGGAGCTCGAAAATTAAAAAGTTTATTCCCCGGGCAGGGAAAAGGGAAGAGCGGCCATGTTGTTTTTCTAATAATCAACTATGGAAATCGCGTTTTGACGGTGCAAATCGACCAAGTTGAGCATCCTGAACAACTTTCCTGTGTGTAGTCAAGCAAAATTCGTAAAACCTTGGGAATTACATCTTTTTGGTGCAAAAGTGACGTCATAATTTGTCCAAAAATCGTCGATTACCGCCAAAGTAAAACATTGACGGCGTTCAGATTTGCACCGGCACACTCGGGTGGGGTATCCGCAAGAAGTAATCACGCTAATTCGGCTTTTCGGGGTGGCTCGAAAATTAAAAAGTTTATTCCCCGGGCAGGGAAAAGGGAAGAGCGGCCATCTTGTTTTCTAATAGTCAACTCTGGAAATCGCGTTTTGACGGTGCAAATCGACCAAGTTGAGCATCCTGAACAACTTTCCTGTGTGGAGTCATGCAAAATTCTCAAAACCTTGGGAATTACAACTTTTTGGTGCAAAAGTGACGTCATAATTTGACAAAAAATCGTCGATTACCGCCAAAGTAAAACATCGATGGGGTTCAAATTTGCACAGGCACACTCGGGTGGGGTATCCGCAAGAAGTAATCACGCTAATTCGGCTTTTCGGGAGCTCGAAAATTAAAAAGTTTATTCCCCGGGCAGGGAAAAGGGAAGAGCGGCCATGTTGTTTTTCTAATAGTCAACTCTGGAAATCATGTTTTGACGGTGCAAATCGACCAAGTTGAGCATCCTGAACAACTTTCCTGTGTGGAGTCATGCAAAATTCGCAAAACCTTGGGAATTACAACTTTTTGGTGCAAAAGTGACGTCATAATTTGTCCAAAAATCGTCGATTACCGCCAAAGTAAAACATTGACTGGGTTCAAATTTGCACAGGCACACTCGGGTGGGGGTATCCGCAAGAATTAATCATGCTAATTCGGCTTTTCGGGAGCTCGAAAATTAAAAAGTTTATTCCCCGGGCAGGGAAAAGGGAAGAGCGGCCATGTTGTTTTTCTAATAGTCAACTCTGGAAATCGCGTTTTGACGGTGCAAATCGACCAAGTTGAGCATCCTGAACAACTTTCCTGTGTGGAGTCATGCAAAATTCGTAAAACCTTGGGAATTACAACTTTTTGGTGCAAAAGTGACGTCATAATTTGTCCAAAAATCGTCGATTACCGCCAAAGTAAAACATTGACGGGGTTCAGATTTGCACCGGCACACACGGGTGGGGTATCCGCAAGAAGTAATCACGCTAATTCGGCTTTTCGGGGTGGCTCGAAAATTAAAAATTTTATTCCCCGGGCAGGGAAAAGGGAAGAGCGGCCATCTTGTTTTCTAATAGTCAACTCTGGAAATCGCGTTTTGACGGTGCAAATCGACCAAGTTGAGCATCCTGAACAACTTTCCTGTGTGGAGTCATGCAAAATTCGCAAAACCTTGGGAATTACAACTTTTGGTGCAAAAGTGACGTCATAATTTGACAAAAAATCGTCGATTACCGCCAAAGTAAAACATCGATGGGGTTCAAATTTGCACAGGCACACTCGGGTGGGTATCCGCAAGAAGTAATCACGCTAATTCGGCTTTTCGGGAGCTCGAAAATTAAAAAGTTTATTCCCCGGGCAGGGAAAAGGGAAGAGCGGCCATGTTGTTTTTCTAATAGTCAACTCTGGAAATCGCGTTTTGACGGTGCAAATCGACCAAGTTGAGCATCCTGAACAACTTTCCTGTGTGGAGTCATGCAAAATTCGTAAAACCTTGGGAATTACAACTTTTTGGTGCAAAAGTGACGTCATAATTTGACAAAAAATCGTCGATTACCGCCAAAGTAAAACATTGATGGGGTTCAAATTTGCACAGGCACACTCGGGTGGGGTATCCGCAAAAAGTAATCACGCTAATTCGGCTTTTCGGGGTGGCTCGAAAATTAAAAAGTTTATTCCCCGGGCAGGGAAAAGGGAAGAGCGGCCATCTTGTTTTTCTAATAGTCAACTCTGGAAATCGCGTTTTGACGGTGCAAATCGACCAAGTTGAGCATCCTGAACAACTTTCCTGTGTGGAGTCATGCAAAATTCGTAAAACCTTGGGAATTACAACTTTTTGGTGCAAAAGTGACGTCATAATTTGACAAAAAATCGTCGATTACCGCCAAAGTAAAACATTGATGGGGTTCAAATTTGCACAGGCACACTCGGGTGGGGTATCCCCATGAAGTAATCACGCTAATTCGGCTTTTTGGGAGCTCGAAAATTAAAAAGTTTATTCCCCGGGCAGGGAAAAGGGAAGAGCGGCCATCTTGTTTTTCTAATAGTCAACTCTGGAAATCGCGTTTTGACGGTGCAAATCGACCAAGTTGAGCATCCTGAACAACTTTCCTGTGTGGAGTCATGCAAAATTCGCAAAACCTTGGGAATTACAACTTTTTGGTGCAAAAGTGACGTCATAATTTGTCCAAAAATCGTCGATTACCGCCAAAGTAAAACATTGACTGGGTTCAAATTTGCACAGGCACACTCGGGTGGGGGTATCCGCAAGAAGTAATCATGCTAATTCGGCTTTTCGGGAGCTCGAAAATTAAAAAGTTTATTCCCCGGGCAGGGAAAAGGGAAGAGCGGCCATCTTGTTTTTCTAATAGTCAACTCTGGAAATCGCGTTTTGACGGTGCAAATCGACCAAGTTGAGCATCCTGAACAACTTTCCTGTGTGGAGTCATGCAAAATTCGTAAAACCTTGGGAATTACAACTTTTTGGTGCAAAAGTGACGTCATAATTTAGCCAAAAATCGTCGATTACCGCCAAAGTAAAACATTGACGTGGTTCAGATTTGCACCGGCACACTCGGGTGGGGTATCCGCAAGAAGTAATCACGCTAATTCGGCTTTTCGGGGTGGCTGGAAAATTAAAAAGTTTATTCCCCGGGCAGGGAAAAGGGAAGAGCGGCCATCTTGTTTTCTAATAGTCAACTCTGGAAATCGCGTTTTGACGGTGCAAATCGACCAAGTTGAGCATCCTGAACAACTTTCCTGTGTGGAGTCATGCAAAATTCGCAAAACCTTGGGAATTACAACTTTTTGGTGCAAAAGTGACGTCATAATTTGACAAAAAATCGTCGATTACCGCCAAAGTAAAACATCGATGGGGTTCAAATTTGCACAGGCACACTCGGGTGGGGTATCCGCAAGAAGTAATCACGCTAATTCGGCTTTTCGGGAGCTCGAAAATTAAAAAGTTTATTCCCCGGGCAGGGAAAAGGGAAGAGCGGCCATGTTGTTTTTCTAATAGTCATCTCTGGAAATCGCGTTTTGACGGTGCAAATCGACCAAGTTGAGCATCCTGAACAACTTTCCTGTGTGGAGTCATGCAAAATTCGCAAAACCTTGGGAATTACAACTTTTTGGTGCAAAAGTGACGTCATAATTTGACAAAAAATCGTCGATTACCGCCAAAGTAAAACATTGATGGGGTTCAAATTTGCACAGGCACACTCGGGTGGGGTATCCCCATGAAGTAATCACGCTAATTCGGCTTTTTGGGAGCTCGAAAATTAAAAAGTTTATTCCCCGGGCAGGGAAAAGGGAAGAGCGGCCATCTTGTTTTTCTAATAGTCAACTCTGGAAATCGCGTTGTGACGGTGCAAATCGACCAAGTTGAGCATCCTGAACAACTTTCCTGTGTGGAGTCATGCAAAATTCGTAAAACCTTGGGAATAACAACTTTTTGGTGCAAAAGTGACGTCATAATTTGTCCAAAAATCGTCGATTACCGCCAAAGTAAAACATTGACGGGGTTCAGATTTGCACCGGCACACTCGGGCGGGGTATCCGCAAGAAGTAATCACGCTAATTCGGCTTTTCGGGGTGGCTCGAAAATTAAAAAGTTATTCTCCGGTCAGGGAAAATGGAAGAGCGGCCATCTTGTTTTTCTAATATTCAACTCTGGAAATCGCGTTTTGACGGTGCAAATCGACCAAGTTGAGCATCCTGAACAACTTTCCTGTGTGGAGTCATGCAAAATTCGCAAAACTTTGGGAATTACAACTTTTTGGTGCAAAAGTGACGTCATAATTTGACAAAAAATCGTCGATTACCGCTAAAGTAAAACATTGATGGGGTTCAAATTTGCACAGGCACACTCGGGTGGGGTATCCGCAAGAAGTAATCACGCTAATTCGGCTTTTTGGGAGCTCGAAAATTAAAAAGTTTATTCCCCGTGCAGGGAAAAAGGAAGAGCGGCCATCTTGTTTTTCTAATAGTCAACTCTGGAAATCGCGTTTTGACGGTGCAAATCGACCAAGTTGAGCATCCTGAACAACTTTCCTGTGTGGAGTCATGCAAAATTCGTAAAACCTTGGGAATTACAACTTTTTGGTGCAAAAGTGACGTCATAATTTGACAAAAAATCGTCGATTACCGCCAAAGTAAAACATTGATGGGGTTCAAATTTGCACAGGCACACTCGGGTGGGGTATCCCCATGAAGTAATCACGCTAATTCGGCTTTTTGGGAGCTCGAAAATTAAAAAGTTTATTCCCCGGGCAGGGAAAAGGGAAGAGCGGCCATCTTGTTTTTCTAATAGTCAACTCTGGAAATCGCGTTGTGACGGTGCAAATCGACCAAGTTGAGCATCCTGAACAACTTTCCTGTGTGGAGTCATGCAAAATTCGTAAAACCTTGGGAATAACAACTTTTTGGTGCAAAAGTGACGTCATAATTTGTCCAAAAATCGTCGATTACCGCCAAAGTAAAACATTGACGGGGTTCAGATTTGCACCGGCACACTCGGGCGGGGTATCCGCAAGAAGTAATCACGCTAATTCGGCTTTTCGGGGTGGCTCGAAAATTAAAAAGTTATTCTCCGGTCAGGGAAAATGGAAGAGCGGCCATCTTGTTTTTCTAATATTCAACTCTGGAAATCGCGTTTTGACGGTGCAAATCGACCAAGTTGAGCATCCTGAACAACTTTCCTGTGTGGAGTCATGCAAAATTCGCAAAACCTTGGGAATTACAACTTTTTGGTGCAAAAGTGACGTCATAATTTGACAAAAAATCGTCGATTACCGCCAAAGTAAAACATTGATGGGGTTCAAATTTGCACAGGCACACTCGGGTGGGGTATCCGCAAGAAGTAATCACGCTAATTCGGCTTTTTGGGAGCTTGAAAATTAAAAAGTTTATTCCCCGTGCAGGGAAAAAGGAAGAGCGGCCATCTTGTTTTTCTAATAGTCAACTCTGGAAATCGCGTTTTGACGGTGCAAATCGACCAAGTTGAGCATCCTGAACAACTTTCCTGTGTGGAGTCATGCAAAATTCGTAAAACCTAGGGAATTACAACTCTTTGGTGCAAAAGTTACGTCATAATTTGTCCAAAAATCGTCGATTACCGCCAAAGTAAAACATTGACGGGGTTCAGATTTGCACAGGCACACTCGGGTGGGGTATCCGCAAGAAGTAATCACGCTAATTCGGCTTTTTGGGAGCTCGAAAATTAAAAAGTTTATTCCCCGGGCAGGGAAAAGGGAAGAGCGGCCATCTTGTTTTTCTAATATTCAACTCTGGAAATCGCGTTTTGACGGTGCAAATCGACCAAGTTGAGCATCCTGAACAACTTTCCTGTGTGGAGTCATGCAAAATTCGCAAAACCTTGGGAATTACAACTTTTTGGTGCAAAAGTGACGTCATAATTTGACAAAAAATCGTCGATTACCGCCAAAGTAAAACATTGATGGGGTTCAAATTTGCACAGGCACACTCGGGTGGGGTATCCGCAAGAAGTAATCACGCTAATTCGGTTTTTGGGAGCTCGAAAATTAAAAAGTTTATTCCCCGTGCAGGGAAAAAGGAAGAGCGGCCGTCTTGTTTTTCTAATAGTCAACTCTGGAAATCGCGTTTTGACGGTGCAAATCGACCAAGTTGAGCATCCTGAACAACTTTCCTGTGTGGAGTCATGCAAAATTCGTAAAACCTAGGGAATTACAACTCTTTGGTGCAAAAGTGACGTCATAATTTGTCCAAAAATCGTCGATTACCGCCAAAGTAAAACATTGACGGGGTTCAGATTTGCACCGGCACACTCGGGTGGGGTATCCGCAAGAAGTAATCACGCTAATTCGGCTTTTCGGGGTGGCTCGAAAATTAAAAAGTTATTCTCCGGTCAGGGAAAATGAAAGAGCGGCCAGCTTGTTTTTCTAATGTTCAACTCTGGAAATCACGTTTTGACGGTGCAAATCGACCAAGTTGAGTATCCTGAACAACTTTCCTGTGTGGAGTCTTGCAAAATTCGCAAAACCTAGGGAATTACAACTTTTTGGTGCAAAAGTGACGTCATTATTTGACCAAAAATCGTCGATTACCGCCAAAGTAAAACATTGACGGGGTTCAAATTTGCACAGGCACACTCGGGTGGGGTATCCGCAAGAAGTAATCACGCTAATTCGGCTTTTTGGAAGCTCGAAAATTAAAAAGTTTATTCCCCGGGCAGGGAAAAGGGAAGAGCGGCCATCTTGTTTTTCTAATAGTCAACTCTGGAAATCGCGTTTTGACGGTGCAAATCGACCAAGTTGAGCATTCTGAACAACTTTCCTGTGTGGAGTCATGCAAAATTCGTTAAACCTTGGGAATAACAACTTTTTGGTGCAAAAGTGACGTCATAATTTGTCCAAAAATCGTCGATTACCGCCCAAGTAAAACATTGACGGGGTTCAGATTTGCACCGGCACACTCGGGTGGGGTATCCGCAAGAAGTAATCACGCTAATTCGGCTTTTCGGGGTGGCTCGAAAATTAAAAAGTTATTCTCCGGTCAGGGAAAATGGAAGAGCGGCCATCTTGTTTTTCTAATATTCAACTCTGGAAATCGCGTTTTGACGGTGCAAATCGACCAAGTTGAGCATCCTGAACAACTTTCCTGTGTGGAGTCATGCAAAATTCGCAAAACCTTGGGAATTAAAACTTTTTGGTGCAAAAGTGACGTCATAATTTGACAAAAAATCGTCGATTACCGCCAAAGTAAAACATTGATGGGGTTCAAATTTGCACAGGCACACTCGGGTGGGGTATCCGCAAGAAGTAATCACGCTAATTCGGCTTTTTGGGGTGGCTCGAAAATTAAAAAGTTATTCTCCGGTCAGGGAAAATGAAAGAGCGGCCAGCTTGTTTTTCTAATATTCAACTCTGGAAATCGCGTTTTGACGGTGCAAATCGACCAAGTTGAGCATCCTGAACAACTTTCCTGTGTGGAGTCTTGCAAAATTCGTAAAACCTTGGGAATTACAACTTTTTGGTGCAAAAGTGACGTCATAATTTGACCAAAAATCGTCGATTACCGCCAAAGTGAAACATTAAATGGGTTCAAATTTGCACCGGCACACTCGGGTGGGGTATCCGCAAGAAGTAATCACGCTAATTCGGCTTTTTGGGAGCTCGAAAATTAAAAAGTTTATTCCCCGTGCAGGGAAAAAGGAAGAGCGGCCATCTTGTTTTTCTAATAGTCAACTCTGGAAATCGCGTTTTGACGGTGCAAATCGACCAAGTTGAGCATCCTGAACAACTTTCCTGTGTGGAGTCATGCAAAATTCGTAAAACCTTGAGAATTACAACTCTTTGGTTCAAAAGTTACGTCATAATTTGTCCAAAAATCGTCGATTACCGCCAAAGTAAAACATTGAAGGGGTTCAGATTTGCACCGGCACACTCGGGTGGGGTATCCGCAAGAAGTAATCACGCTAATTCGGCTTTTCGGGGTGGCTCGAAAATTAAAAAGTTTATCCTCGGGCAGGGAAAAGGGAAGAGCGGCCATCTTGTTTTCTAATAGTCAACTCTGGAAATCGCGTTTTGACGGTGCAAATCGACCAAGTTGAGCATCCTGAACAACTTTCCTGTGTGGAGTCATGCAAAATTCGCAAAACCTTGGGAATTACAACTTTTTGGTGCAAAAGTGACGTCATAATTTGACAAAAAATCGTCGATTACCGCCAAAGTAAAACATTGATGGGGTTCAAATTTGCACAGGCACACTCGGGTGGGGTATCCGCAAGAAGTAATCACGCTTATTTGGCTTTTTGGGTGCTCGAAAATTAAAAAGTTTATTCCCCGGGCAGGGAAAAGGGAAGAGCAGCCATCTTGTTTTTTTAATAGTCAACTCTGGAAATCACGTTTTGACGGTGCAAATCGACCAAGTTGAGCATCCTGAACAACTTTCCTGTGTGGAGTCATGCAAAATTCGTAAAACCTTGGGAATTACAACTTTTTGGTGCAAAAGTGACGTTATTATTTCACCAAAAAATCGTCGATTACCGCCAAAGTAAAACATTGACGGGGTTCAAATTTGCACAGGCACACTCGGGTGGGGTATCCGCAAGAAGTAATCACGCTAATTCGGCTTTTTGGGAGCTCGAAAATTAAAAAGTTTATTCCCCGGGCAGGGAAAAGGGAAGAGCGGCCATCTTGTTTTTCTAATAGTCAACTCTGGAAATCGCGTTTTGACGGTGCAAATCGACCAAGTTGGGCATCCTGAACAACTTTCCTGTGTGGAGTCATGCAAAATTCGCAAAACCTTGGGAATTACAACTTTTTGGTGCAAGAGTGACGTCATTATTTGACCAAAAATCGTCGATTACCGCCAAAGTAAAACATTGATGGGGTTCAAATTTGCACAGGCACACTCGGGTGGGGTATCCGCAAAAAGTAATCACGCTACTTCCGCTTTTCGGGAGCTCGAAAATTAAAAAGTTTATTCCCGGCAGGGAAAAGGGAAGAGCGGCCATCTTGTTTGTCTAATATTCAACTCTGGAAATCGCGTTTTGACGGTGCAAATCGACCAAGTTGAGCATCCTGAACAACTTTCCTGTGTGGAGTCATGCAAAATTCGCAAAACCTTTGGAATTACAACTTTTTGGTGCAAGAGTGACGTCATTATTTGACCAAAAATCGTCGATTACCGCCAAAGTAAAACATTGATGGGGTTCAAATTTGCACAGGCACACTCGGGTGGGGTATCCGCAAAAAGTAATCACGCTACTTCGGCTTTTCGGGAGCTCGAAAATTAAAAAGTTTATTCCCCGGCAGGGAAAAGGGAAGAGCGGCCATCTTGTTTGTCTAATATTCAACTCTGGAAATCGCGTTTTGACGGTGCAAATCGACCAAGTTGAGCATCCTGAACAACTTTCCTGTGTGGAGTCATGCAAAATTCGTAAAACCTTGGGAATTACAACTTTTTGGTGCAAAAGTGACGTCATAATTTGTCCAAAAATCGTCGATTACCGCCAAAGTAAAACATTGATGGGGTTCAGATTTGCACCGGCACACTCGGGTGGGGTATCCGCAAGAAGTAATCACGCTAATTCGGCTTTTCGGTGTGGCTCGAAAATTAAAAAGTTTATCCTCGGGCAGGGAAAAGGGAAGAGCGGCCATCTTGTTTTCTAATAGTCAACTCTGGAAATCGCGTTTTGACGGTGCAAATCGACCAAGTTGAGCATCCTGAACAACTTTCCTGTGTGGAGTCATGCAAAATTCGCAAAACCTTGGGAATTACAACTTTTTGGTGCAAAAGTGACGTCATAATTTGACAAAAAATCGTCGATTACCGCCAAAGTAAAACATTGATGGGGTTCAAATTTGCACAGGCACACTCGGGTGGGGTATCCGCAAGAAGTAATCACGCTTATTTGGCTTTTTGGGTGCTCGAAAATTAAAAAGTTTATTCCCCGGGCAGGGAAAAGGGAAGAGCAGCCATCTTGTTTTTTTAATAGTCAACTCTGGAAATCACGTTTTGACGGTGCAAATCGACCAAGTTGAGCATCCTGAACAACTTTCCTGTGTGGAGTCATGCAAAATTCGTAAAACCTTGGGAATTACAACTTTTTGGTGCAAAAGTGACGTTATTATTTCACCAAAAAATCGTCGATTACCGCCAAAGTAAAACATTGACGGGGTTCAAATTTGCACAGGCACACTCGGGTGGGGTATCCGCAAGAAGTAATCACGCTAATTCGGCTTTTTGGGAGCTCGAAAATTAAAAAGTTTATTCCCCGGGCAGGGAAAAGGGAAGAGCGGCCATCTTGTTTTTCTAATAGTCAACTCTGGAAATCGCGTTTTGACGGTGCAAATCGACCAAGTTGAGCATCCTGAACAACTTTCCTGTGTGGAGTCATGCAAAATTCGCAAAACCTTGGGAATTACAACTTTTTGGTGCAAGAGTGACGTCATTATTTGACCAAAAATCGTCGATTACCGCCAAAGTAAAACATTGATGGGGTTCAAATTTGCACAGGCACACTCGGGTGGGGTATCCGCAAAAAGTAATCACGCTACTTCCGCTTTTCGGGAGCTCGAAAATTAAAAAGTTTATTCCCGGCAGGGAAAAGGGAAGAGCGGCCATCTTGTTTGTCTAATATTCAACTCTGGAAATCGCGTTTTGACGGTGCAAATCGACCAAGTTGAGCATCCTGAACAACTTTCCTGTGTGGAGTCATGCAAAATTCGTAAAACCTTGGGAATTACAACTTTTTGGTGCAAAAGTGACGTCATAGTTTGACCAAAAATCGTCGATTACCGCCAAAGTGAAACATTAAATGGGTTCAAATTTGCACTGGCACACTCGGGTGGGGTATCCGCAAGAAGTAATCACGCTAATTCGGCTTTTCGGGAGCTCGAAAATTAAAAAGTTTATTCCCCGTGCAGGGAAAAGGGAAGAGCGGCCATCTTGTTTTTCTAATAGTCAACTCTGGAAATCGCGTTTTGACGGTGCAAATCGACCAAGTTGAGCATCCTGAACAACTTTCCTGTGTGGAGTCATGCAAAATTCGCAAAACCTTTGGAATTACAACTTTTTGGTGCAAGAGTGACGTCATTATTTGACCAAAAATCGTCGATTACCGCCAAAGTAAAACATTGATGGGGTTCAAATTTGCACAGGCACACTCGGGTGGGGTATCCGCAAAAAGTAATCACGCTACTTCGGCTTTTCGGGAGCTCGAAAATTAAAAAGTTTATTCCCCGGCAGGGAAAAGGGAAGAGCGGCCATCTTGTTTGTCTAATATTCAACTCTGGAAATCGCGTTTTGACCGTGCAAATCGACCAAGTTGAGCATCCTGAACAACTTTCCTGTGTGGAGTCATGCAAAATTCGTAAAACCTTGGGAATTACAACTTTTTGGTGCAAAAGTGACGTCATAATTTGTCCAAAAATCGTCGATTACCGCCAAAGTAAAACATTGATGGGGTTCAGATTTGCACCGGCACACTCGGGTGGGGTATCTGCAAGAAGTAATCACGCTAATTCGGCTTTTCGGGGTGGCTCGAAAATTAAAAAGTTTATCCTCGGGCAGGGAAAAGGGAAGAGCGGCCATCTTGTTTTCTAATAGTCAACTCTGGAAATCGCGTTTTGACGGTGCAAATCGACCAAGTTGAGCATCCTGAACAACTTTCCTAAGTGGAGTCATGCAAAATTCGTAAAACCTTGGGAATTACAACTTTTTGGTGCAAAAGTGACGTCATAATTTGACAAAAAATCGTCGATTACCGCCAAAGTAAAACATTGATGGGGTTCAAATTTGCACAGGCACACTCGGGTGGGGTATCCGCAAGAAGTAATCACGCTTATTTGGCTTTTTGGGTGCTCGAAAATTAAAAAGTTTATTCCCCGGGCAGGGAAAAGGGAAGAGCGGCCATCTTGTTTTTCTAATAGTCAACTCTGGAAATCGCGTTTTGACGGTGCAAATCGACCAAGTTGAGCATCCTGAACTACTTTCCTGTGTGGAGTCATGCAAAATTCGCAAAACCTTGAGAATTACAACTTTTTGGTGCAAAAGTGACGTCATAATTTGTCCAAAAATCGTCGATTACCGCCAAAGTAAAACATTGATGGGGTTCAAATTTACACAGGCACACTCGGGTGGGGTATCCGCAAGAAGTAATCACGCTCGTTTGGCTTTTTGGGAGCTCGAAAATTAAAAAGTTTATTCCCCGGGCAGGGAAAAGGGAAGAGCGGCCATCTTGTTTTTCTAATAGTCAACTCTGGAAATCGCGTTTTGACGGTGCAAATCGACCAAGTTGAGCATCCTGAACAACTTTCCTGTGTGGAGTCATGCAAAATTCGCAAAACCTTGAGAATTACACGCTCATTTGGCTTTTTGGGAGCTCGAAAATTAAAAAGTTTATTCCCCGGGCAGGGAAAAGGGAAGAGCGGCCATCTTGTTTTTCTAATAGTCAACTCTGGAAATCGCGTTTTGACGGTGCAAATCGACCAAGTTGAGCATCCTGAACAACTTTCCTGTGTGGAGTCATGCAAAATTCGTAAAACCTTGGGAATTACAACTTTTTGGTGCAAAAGTGACGTCATAATTTGTCCAAAAATCGTCGATTACCGCCAAAGTAAAACATTGACGGGGTTCAGATTTGCACCGGCACACTCGGGTGGGGTATCCGCAAGAAGTAATCACGCTAATTCGGCTTTTCGGGGTGGCTCGAAAATTAAAAAGTTTATTCCCCGGGCAGGGAAAAGGGAAGAGCGGCCATCTTGTTTTCTAATAGTCAACTCTGGAAATCGCGTTTTGACGGTGCAAATCGACCAAGTTGAGCATCCTGAACAACTTTCCTGTGTGGAGTCATGCAAAATTCGCAAAACCTTGGGAATTACAACTTTTTGGTGCAAAAGTGACGTCATAATTTGACAAAAAATTGTCGATTACCGCCAAAGTAAAACATTGATGGGGTTCAAATTTGCACAGGCACACTCGGGTGGGGTATCCGCAAGAAGTAATCACGCTTATTTGGCTTTTTGGGTGCTCGAAAATTAAAAAGTTTATTCCCCGGGCAGGGAAAAGGGAAGAGCGGCCATCGTGTTTTTCTAATAGTCAACTCTGGAAATCGCGTTTTGACGGTGCAAATCGACCAAGTTGAGCATCCTGAACAACTTTCCTGTGTGGAGTCATGCAAAATTCGCAAAACCTTGAGAATTACAACTTTTTGGTGCAAAAGTGACGTCATAATTTGTCCAAAAATCGTCGATTACCGCCAAAGTAAAACATTGATGGGGTTCAAATTTACACAGGCACACTCGGGTGGGGTATCCGCAAGAAGTAATCACGCCTATTGGCTTTTTGGGAGCTCGAAAATTAAAAAGTTTATTCCCCGGGCAGGGAAAAGGGAAGAGCGGCCATCTTGTTTTTCTAATAGTCAACTCTGGAAATCGCGTTTTGACGGTGCAAATCGACCAAGTTGAGCATCCTGAACAACTTTCCTGTGTGGAGTCATGCAAAATTCGCAAAACCTTGGGAATTACAACTTTTTGGTGCAAAAGTTTCGTCATTATTTGACAAAAAATCGTCGATTACCGCCAAAGTAAAACATTGATGGGGTTCAAATTTGCACAGGCACACTCGGGTGGGGTATCCGCAAGAAGTAATCACGCTAATTCGGCTTTTCGGGAGCTCGAAAATTAAAATTTTATTCCCCGGGCAGGGAAAAGGGAAGAGCGGCCATCTTGTTTTTCTAAGAGTCAACTCTGGAAATCGCGTTTTTGACGGTGCAAATCGACCAAGTTGAGCATCCTGAATAACTTTCCTGTGTGGAGTCATGCAAAATTCGCAAAACCTTGGGAATTACAACTTTTTGGTGCAAAAGTGACGTCATAATTTGACAAAAAATCGTCGATTACCGCCAAAGTGAAACATTAAATGGGTTCAAATTTGCACCGGCACACTCGGGTGGGGTATCCGCAAGAAGTAATCACGCTAATTCGGCTTTTCGGGAGCTCGAAAATTAAAAAGTTTATTCCCCGGGCAGGGAAAAGGGAAGAGCGGCCATCTTGTTTTTCTAATAGTCAACTCTGGAAATCGCGTTTTGACCGTGCAAATCGACCAAGTTGAGCATCCTGAACAACTTTCCTGTGTGGAGTCATGCAAAATTCGTAAAACCTTGGGAATTACAACTTTTTGGTGCAAAAGTGACGTCATAATTTGTCCAAAAATCGTCGATTACCGCCAAAGTAAAACATTGACGGGGTTCAGATTTGCACCGGCACACTCGGGTGGGGTATCCGCAAGAAGTAATCACGCTAATTCGGCTTTTCGGGGTGGCTCGAAAATTAAAAAGTTATTCTCCGGTCAGGGAAAAGGGAAGAGCGGCCATCTTGTTTTTCTAATATTCAACTCTAGAAATCGCGTTTTGACGGTGCAAATCGACCAGGTTGAGCATCCTGAACAACTTTCCTGTGTGGAGTCATGCAAAATTCGTAAAACCTTGGGAATTACAACTTTTTGGTGCAAAAGTGACGTCATAATTTGACCAAACATCGTCGATTACCGCCAAAGTGAAACATTAAATGGGTTCAAATTTGCACCGGCACACTCGGGTGGGGTATCCGCAAGAAGTAATCACGCTAATTCGGCTTTTCGGGAGCTCGAAAATTAAAAAGTTTATTCCCCGGGCAGGGAAAAGGGAAGAGCGGCCATCTTGTTTTTCTAATAGTCAACTCTGGAAATCGCGTTTTGACGGTGCAAATCGACCAAGTTGAGCATCCTGAACAACTTTCCTGTGTGGAGTCATGCAAAATTTGTAAAACCTTGGGAATTACAACTTTTTGGTGCAAAAGTGACGTCATAATTTGTCCAAAAATCGTCGATTACCGCCAAAGTAAAACATTGACGGGGTTCAAATTTGCACAGGCACACTCGGGTGGGGTATCCGCAAGAAGTAATCACGCTAATTTGGCTTTTTGGGAGCTCGAAAAGTAAAAAGTTTATTCCCCGGGCAGGAAAAAGGGAAGAGCGGCCATGTTGTTTTTCTAATAGTCAACTATGGAAATCGCGTTTTGACGCGCCAAATCGACCAAGCTGAGCATCCTGAACAACTTTCCTGTGTGGAGTCATGCAAAATTCGCAAAACCTTGGGAATTACAACTTTTTGGTGCAAAAGTGACGTCATAATTTGACAAAAAATCGTCGAGTACCGCCAAAGTAAAACATTGATGGGGTTCAAATTTGCACAGGCACACTCGGGTGGGGTATCCGCAAGAAGTAATCACGCTAATTCGGCTTTTTGGGAGCTCGAAAATTAAAAAGTTTATTCCCCGGGCAGGGAAAAGGGAAGAGCGGCCATCTTGTTTTTCTAATAGTCAACTCTGGAAATCGCGTTTTGACGGTGCAAATCGACCAAGTTGAGCATCCTGAACAACTTTCCTGTGTAGAGTCATGCAAAATTCGTAAAACCTTGGGAATTACAACTTTTTGGTGCAAAAGTGACGTCATAATTTGACCAAAAATCGTCGACTACCGCCAAAGTGAAACATTAAATGGGTTCAAATTTGCACCGGCACACTCGGGTGGGGTATCCGCAAGAAGTAATCACGCTAATTCGGCTTTTCGGGAGCTCGAAAACTAAAAAGTTTATTCCCCGTGCAGGGAAAAGGGAAGAGCGGCCATCTTGTTTTTCTAATAGTCAACTCTGGAAATCGCGTTTTTACGGTGCAAATCGACCAAGTTGAGCATCCTGAACAACTTTCCTGTGTGGAGTCATGCAAAATTCGCAAAACCTTGGGAATTACAACTTTTTGGTGCAAAAGTGACGTCATAATTTGACAAAAAATCGTCGATTAACGCCAAAGTAAAACATTGATGGGGTTCAAATTTGCACAGGCACACTCGGGTGGGGTATCCGCAAGAAGTAATCACGCTAATTCGGCTTTTCGGGAGCTCGAAAATTAAAAAGTTTATTCCCCGGGCAGGGAAAAGGGAAGAGCGGCCATCTTGTTTTTCTAATAGTCAACTCTGGAAATCGCGTTTTGACGGTGCAAATCGACCAAGTTGAGCATCCTGAACAACTTTCCTGTGTGGAGTCATGCAAAATTCGCAAAACCTTGGGAATTACAACTTTTTGGTGCAAAAGTGACGTCATAATTTGTCCAAAAATCGTCGATTACCGCCAAAGTAAAACATTGACGGGGTTCAGATTTGCACCGGCACACTCGGGTGGGGTATCCGCAAGAAGTAATCACGCTAATTCGGCTTTTCGGGGTGGCTTGAAAATTAAAAAGTTATTCTCCGGTCAGGGAAAATGGAAGAGCGGCCATCTTGTTTGTCTTAAATAGTCAACTCTGGAAATCGCGTTTTGACGGTGCAAATCGACCAAGTTGAGCATCCTGAACAACTTTTCCTGTGTGGAGTCATGCAAAATTCGTAAAACCTTGGGAATTACAACTTTTTGGTGCAAAAGTGACGTCATAATTTGTCCAAAAATCGTCGATTACCGCCAAAGTAAAACATTGACGGGGTTCAAATTTGCACAGGCACACTCGGGTGGGGTATCCGCAAGAAGTAATCACGCTAATTTGGCTTTTTGGGAGCTCGAAAATTAAAAAGTTTATTCCCCGGGCAGGGAAAATGGAAGAGCGGCCATCTTGTTTTTCTAATATTCAAGTCTGGAAATCGCATTTTGACGGTGCAAATCGACCAAGTTGAGCATCCTGAACAACTTTCCTGTGTGGAGTCATGCAAAATTCGCAAAACCTGGGGAATTACAACTTTTTGGTGCAAAAGTGACGTCATTATTTGACCAAAAATCGTCGATTACCGCCAAAGTAAAACATTGACTGGGTTCAAATTTGCACCGGCACACTCGGGTGGGGTATCCGCAAGAAGTAATCCCGCTAATTCGGCTTTTCGGGAGCTCGAAAAGTAAAAAGTTTATTCCCCGGGCAGGAAAAAGGGAAGAGCGGCCATGTTGTTTTTCTAATAGTCAACTCTGGAAATCGCGTTTTGACGCGCCAAATCGACCAAGTTGAGCATCCTGAACAACTTTCCTGTGTGGAGTCATGCAAAATTCGCAAAACCTTGGGAATTACAACTTTTTGGTGCAAAAGTGACGTCATAATTTGACAAAAAATCGTCGATTACCGCCAAAGTAAAACATTGATGGGGTTCAAATTTGCACAGGCACACTCGGGTGGGGTATCCGCAAGAAGTAATCACGCTAATTCGGCTTTTTGGGAGCTCGAAAATTAAAAAGTTTATTCCCCGGGCAGGGAAAAGGGAAGAGCGGCCATCTTGTTTTTCTAATAGTCAACTCTGGAAATCGCGTTTTGACGGTGCAAATCGACCAAGTTGAGCATCCTGAACAACTTTCCTGTGTAGAGTCATGCAAAATTCGTAAAACCTTGGGAATTACAACTTTTTGGTGCAAAAGTGACGTCATAATTTGACCAAAAATCGTCGATTACCGCCAAAGTAAAACATTGACTGGGTTCAAATTTGCACCGGCACACTCGGGTGGGGTATCCGCAAGAAGTAATCCCGCTAATTCGGCTTTTCGGGAGCTCGAAAAGTAAAAAGTTTATTCCCCGGGCAGGAAAATGGAAGAGCGGCCATCTTGTTTTTCTAATATTCAAGTCTGGAAATCGCATTTTGACGGTGCAAATCGACCAAGTTGAGCATCCTGAACAACTTTCCTGTGTGGAGTCATGCAAAATTCGCAAAACCTGGGGAATTACAACTTTTTGGTGCAAAAGTGACGTCATTATTTGACCAAAAATCGTCGATTACCGCCAAAGTAAAACATTGACTGGGTTCAAATTTGCACCGGCACACTCGGGTGGGGTATCCGCAAGAAGTAATCCCGCTAATTCGGCTTTTCGGGAGCTCGAAAAGTAAAAAGTTTATTCCCCGGGCAGGAAAAAGGGAAGAGCGGCCATGTTGTTTTTCTAATAGTCAACTCTGGAAATCGCGTTTTGACGCGCCAAATCGACCAAGTTGAGCATCCTGAACAACTTTCCTGTGTGGAGTCATGCAAAATTCGCAAAACCTTGGGAATTACAACTTTTTGGTGCAAAAGTGACGTCATAATTTGACAAAAAATCGTCGATTACCGCCAAAGTAAAACATTGATGGGGTTCAAATTTGCACAGGCACACTCGGGTGGGGTATCCGCAAGAAGTAATCACGCTAATTCGGCTTTTTGGGAGCTCGAAAATTAAAAAGTTTATTCCCCGGGCAGGGAAAAGGGAAGAGCGGCCATCTTGTTTTTCTAATAGTCAACTCTGGAAATCGCGTTTTGACGGTGCAAATCGACCAAGTTGAGCATCCAGATCAACTTTCCTGTGAGGAGTCATGCAAAATTCGCAAAACCTAGGGAATTACAACTTTTTGGTGCAAAAGTGACGTCATAATTTGTCCAAAAATCGTCGATTACCGCCAAAGTAAAACATTGACGGGGTTCAAATTTGCACAGGCACACTCGGGTGGGGTATCCGCAAGAAGTAATCACGCTAATTTGGCTTTTTGGGAGCTCGAAAATTAAAAAGTTTATTCCCCGGGCAGGGAAAATGGAAGAGCGGCCATCTTGTTTTTCTAATATTCAAGTCTGGAAATCGCATTTTGACGGTGCAAATCGACCAAGTTGAGCATCCTGAACAACTTTCCTGTGTGGAGTCATGCAAAATTCGCAAAACCTAGGGAATTACAACTTTTTGGCTTTTTGGTGCAAAAGTGACGTCATTATTTGACCAAAAATCGTCGATTACCGCAAAAGTAAAACATTGACTGGGTTCAAATTTGCACCGGCACACTCGGGTGGGGTATCCGCAAGAAGTAATCCCGCTAATTCGGCTTTTCGGGAGCTCGAAAAGTAAAAAGTTTATTCCCCGGGCAGGAAAAAGGGAAGAGCGGCCATGTTGTTTTTCTAATAGTCAACTCTGGAAATCGCGTTTTGACGCGCCAAATCGACCAAGTTGAGCATCCTGAACAACTTTCCTGTGTGGAGTCATGCAAAATTCGCAAAACCTTGGGAATTACAACTTTTTGGTGCAAAAGTGACGTCATAATTTGACAAAAAATCGTCGATTACCGCCAAAGTAAAACATTGATGGGGTTCAAATTTGCACAGGCACACTCGGGTGGGGTATCCGCAAGAAGTAATCACGCTAATTCGGCTTTTTGGGAGCTCGAAAATTAAAAAGTTTATTCCCCGGGCAGGGAAAAGGGAAGAGCGGCCATCTTGTTTTTCTAATAGTCAACTCTGGAAATCGCGTTTTGACGGTGCAAATCGACCAAGTTGAGCATCCTGAACAACTTTCCTGTGTAGAGTCATGCAAAATTCGTAAAACCTTGGTAATTACAACTTTTTGGTGCAAAAGTGACGTCATAATTTGTCCAAAAATCGTCGATTACCGCCAAAGTAAAACATTGACGGGGTTCAAATTTGCACAGGCACACTCGGGTGGGGTATCCGCAAGAAGTAATCACGCTAATTTGGCTTTTTGGGAGCTCGAAAATTAAAAAGTTTATTCCCCGGGCAGGGAAAATGGAAGAGCGGCCATCTTGTTTTTCTAATAGTCAACTCTGGAAATCGCGTTTTGACGGTGCAAATCGACCAAGTTGAGCATCCTGAACAACTTTCCTGTGTGGAGTCATGCAAAATTCGCAAAACCTAGGGAATTACAACTTTTTGGTGCAAAAGTGACGTCATTATTTGACCAAAAATCGTCGATTACCGCCAAAGTAAAACATTGACTGGGTTCAAATTTGCACCGGCACACTCGGGTGGGGTATCCGCAAGAAGTAATCCCGCTAATTCGGCTTTTCGGGAGCTCGAAAAGTAAAAAGTTTATTCCCCGGGCAGGAAAAAGGGAAGAGCGGCCATGTTGTTTTTCTAATAGTCAGCTCTGGAAATCGCGTTTTGACGCGCCAAATCGACCAAGTTGAGCATCCTGAACAACTTTCCTGTGTGGAGTCATGCAAAATTCGCAAAACCTTGGGAATTACAACTTTTTGGTGCAAAAGTGACGTCATAATTTGACAAAAAATCGTCGATTACCGCCAAAGTAAAACATTGATGGGGTTCAAATTTGCACAGGCACACTCGGGTGGGGTATCCGCAAGAAGTAATCACGCTAATTCGGCTTTTTGGGAGCTCGAAAATTAAAAAGTTTATTCCCCGGGCAGGGAAAAGGGAAGAGCGGCCATCTTGTTTTTCTAATAGTCAACTCTGGAAATCGCGTTTTGACGGTGCAAATCGACCAAGTTGAGCATCCTGAACAACTTTCCTGTGTAGAGTCATGCAAAATTCGTAAAACCTTGGTAATTACAACTTTTTGGTGCAAAAGTGACGTCATAATTTGACCAAAAATCGTCGACTACCGCCAAAGTGAAACATTAAATGGGTTCAAATTTGCACCGGCACACTCGGGTGGGGTATCCGCAAGAAGTAATCACGCTAATTCGGTTTTTCGGGAGCTCGAAAATTAAAAAGTTTATTCCCCGTGCAGGGAAAAGGGAAGAGCGGCCATCTTGTTTTTCTAATAGTCAACTCTGGAAATCGCGTTTTGACGGTGCAAATCGACCAAGTTGAGCATCCTGAACAACTTTCCTGTGTGGAGTCATGCAAAATTCGCAAAACCTTGGGAATTACAACTTTTTGGTGCAAAAGTGACGTCATAATTTGACAAAAAATCGTCGATTACCGCCAAAGTAAAACATTGATGGGGTTCAAATTTGCACAGGCACACTCGGGTGGGGTATCCGCAAGAAGTAATCACGCTAATTCGGCTTTTCGGGAGCTCGAAAATTAAAAAGTTTATTCCCCGTGCAGGGAAAAGGGAAGAGCGGCCATCTTGTTTTTCTAATAGTCAACTCTGGAAATCGCGTTTTGACGGTGCA
This sequence comes from Asterias amurensis, assembly GCF_032118995.1. Taxonomy (NCBI): domain Eukaryota; kingdom Metazoa; phylum Echinodermata; class Asteroidea; order Forcipulatida; family Asteriidae; genus Asterias; species Asterias amurensis. The sequence goes on from NC_092665.1 coordinate 9,453,495, forward strand.
AATCGACCAAGTTGAGCATCCTGAACAACTTTCCTGTGTGGAGTCATGCAAAATTCGCAAAACCTTGGGAATTACAACTTTTTGGTGCAAAAGTGACGTCATAATTTGACAAAAAATCGTCGATTACCGCCAAAGTAAAACATTGATGGGGTTCAAATTTGCACCGGCACACTCGTGTGGGGTATCCGCAAGAAGTAATCACGCTAATTTGGCTTTTTGGGTGCTCGAAAATTAAAAAGTTTATTCCCCGGTCAGGGAAAAGGGAAGAGCGGCCATCTTGTTTTTCTAATAGTCAACTCTGGAAATCGCGTTTTGACGGTGCAAATCGACCAAGTTGAGCATCCTGAACAACTTTCCTGTGTGGAGTCATGCAAAATTCGCAAAACCTTGGGAATTACAACTTTTTGGTGCAAAGGTGACGTCATAATTTGTCCAAAAATCGTCGATTACCGCCAAAGTAAAACATTGACGGGGTTCAGATTTGCACCGGCACACTCGGGTGGGGTATCCGCAAGAAGTAATCACGCTAATTCGGCTTTTCGGGGTGGCTTGAAAATTAAAAAGTTATTCTCTGGTCAGGGAAAATGGAAGAGCGGCCATCTTGTTTGTCTTAAATAGTCAACTCTGGAAATCGCGTTTTGACGGTGCAAATCGACCAAGTTGAGCATCCTGAACAACTTTTCCTGTGTGGAGTCATGCAAAATTCGTAAAACCTTGGGAATTACAACTTTTTGGTGCAAAAGTGACGTCATAATTTGACCAAAAATCGTCGATTACCGCCAAAGTGAAACATTAAATGGGTTCAGATTTGCACCGGCACACTCGGGTGTGGTATCCGCAAGAAGTAATCACGCTAATTCGGCTTTTCGGGGGTGGCTCGAAAAATAAAAATTTTATTCCCCGGGCAGGGAAAAGGGAAGAGCGGCCATCTTGTTTTCTAATAGTCAACTCTTGAAATCGCGTTTTGACGGTGCAACTCGACCAAGTTGAGCATCCTGAACAACTTTCCTGTGTGGAGTCATGCAAAATTCGCAAAACCTTGGGAATTACAACTTTTTGGTGCAAAAGTGACGTCATAATTTGACAAAAAATCGTCGATTAACGCCAAAGTAAAACATTGACGGGGTTCAGATTTGCACCAGCACACTCGGGTGGGGTATCCGCAAGAAGTAATCACGCTAATTCGGCTTTTTGGGAGCTCGAAAATTAAAAAGTTTATTCCCCGGGCAGGGAAAAGGGAAGAGCGGCCATCTTGTTTTTCTAATAGTCAACTCTGGAAATCGCGTTTTGACGGTGCAAATCGACCAAGTTGAGCATCCTGAACAAATTTTCCTGTGTGGAGTCATGCAAAATTCGTAAAACCTTGGGAATTACAACTTTTTGGTGCAAAAGTGACGTCATAATTTGTCCAAAAATCGTCGATTACCGCCAAAGTAAAACATTGACGGGGTTCAAATTTGCACAGGCACTCTCGGGTGGGGTATCCGCAAGAAGTAATCACGCTAATTTGGCTTTTTGGGAGCTCGAAAATTAAAAAGTTTATTCCCCGGGCAGGGAAAATGGAAGAGCGGCCATCTTGTTTTTCTAATAGTCAACTCTGGAAATCGCGTTTTGACGGTGCAAATCGACCAAGTTGAGCATCCTGAACAACTTTCCTGTGTGGAGTCATGCAAAATTCGCAAAACCTTGGGAATTACAACTTTTTGGTGCAAAAGTGACGTCATAATTTGTCCAAAAATCGTCGATTACCGCCAAAGTAAAACATTGACGGGGTTCAGATTTGCACCGGCACACTCGGGTGGGGTATCCGCAAGAAGTAATCACGCTAATTCGGCTTTTCGGGGTGGCTTGAAAATTAAAAAGTTATTCTCTGGTCAGGGAAAATGGAAGAGCGGCCATCTTGTTTGTCTTAAATAGTCAACTCTGGAAATCGCGTTTTGACGGTGCAAATCGACCAAGTTGAGCATCCTGAACAACTTTTCCTGTGTGGAGTCATGCAAAATTCGTAAAACCTTGGGAATTACAACTTTTTGGTGCAAAAGTGACGTCATAATTTGACCAAAAATCGTCGATTACCGCCAAAGTGAAACATTAAATGGGTTCAGATTTGCACCGGCACACTCGGGTGTGGTATCCGCAAGAAGTAATCACGCTAATTCGGCTTTTCGGGGGTGGCTCGAAAATTAAAAATTTTATTCCCCGGGCAGGGAAAAGGGAAGAGCGGCCATCTTGTTTTCTAATAGTCAACTCTTGAAATCGCGTTTTGACGGTGCAACTCGACCAAGTTGAGCATCCTGAACAACTTTCCTGTGTGGAGTCATGCAAAATTCGCAAAACCTTGGGAATTACAACTTTTTGGTGCAAAAGTGACGTCATAATTTGACAAAAAATCGTCGATTAACGCCAAAGTAAAACATTGATGGGGTTCAAATTTGCACAGGCACACTCGGGTGGGGTATCCGCAAGAAGTAATCACGCTAATTCGGCTTTTTGGGAGCTCGAAAATTAAAAAGTTTATTCCCCGGGCAGGGAAAAGGGAAGAGCGGCCATCTTGTTTTTCTAATAGTCAACTCTGGAAATCGCGTTTTGACGGTGCAAATCGACCAAGTTGAGCATCCTGAACAACTTTCCTGTGTAGAGTCATGCAAAATTCGTAAAACCTTGGGAATTACAACTTTTTGGTGCAAAAGTGACGTCATAATTTGACCAAAAATCGTCGACTACCGCCAAAGTGAAACATTAAATGGGTTCAAATTTGCACCGGCACACTCGGGTGGGGTATCCGCAAGAAGTAATCACGCTAATTCGGTTTTTCGGGAGCTCGAAAATTAAAAAGTTTATTCCCCGTGCAGGGAAAAGGGAAGAGCGGCCATCTTGTTTTTCTAATAGTCAACTCTGGAAATCGCGTTTTTACGGTGCAAATCGACCAAGTTGAGCATCCTGAACAACTTTCCTGTGTGGAGTCATGCAAAATTCGCAAAACCTTGGGAATTACAACTTGTTGGTGCAAAAGTGACGTCATAATTTGACAAAAAATCGTCGATTACCGCCAAAGTAAAACATTGATGGGGTTCAAATTTGCACAGGCACACTCGGGTGGGGTATCCGCAAGAAGTAATCACGCTAATTCGGCTTTTCGGGAGCTCGAAAATTAAAAAGTTTATTCCCCGTGCAGGGAAAAGGGAAGAGCGGCCATCTTGTTTTTCTAATAGTCAACTCTGGAAATCGCGTTTTGACGGTGCAAATCGACCAAGTTGAGCATCCTGAACAACTTTCCTGTGTGGAGTCATGCAAAATTCGCAAAACCTTGGGAATTACAACTTTTTGGTGCAAAAGTGACGTCATAATTTGACAAAAAATCGTCGATTACCGCCAAAGTAAAACATTGATGGGGTTCAAATTTGCACCGGCACACTCGTGTGGGGTATCCGCAAGAAGTAATCACGCTAATTTGGCTTTTTGGGTGCTCGAAAATTAAAAAGTTTATTCCCCGGTCAGGGAAAAGGGAAGAGCGGCCATCTTGTTTTTCTAATAGTCAACTCTGGAAATCGCGTTTTGACGGTGCAAATCGACCAAGTTGAGCATCCTGAACAACTTTCCTGTGTGGAGTCATGCAAAATTCGCAAAACCTTGGGAATTACAACTTTTTGGTGCAAAGGTGACGTCATAATTTGTCCAAAAATCGTCGATTACCGCCAAAGTAAAACATTGACGGGGTTCAGATTTGCACCGGCACACTCGGGTGGGGTATCCGCAAGAAGTAATCACGCTAATTCGGCTTTTCGGGGTGGCTTGAAAATTAAAAAGTTATTCTCTGGTCAGGGAAAATGGAAGAGCGGCCATCTTGTTTGTCTTAAATAGTCAACTCTGGAAATCGCGTTTTGACGGTGCAAATCGACCAAGTTGAGCATCCTGAACAACTTTTCCTGTGTGGAGTCATGCAAAATTCGTAAAACCTTGGGAATTACAACTTTTTGGTGCAAAAGTGACGTCATAATTTGACCAAAAATCGTCGATTACCGCCAAAGTGAAACATTAAATGGGTTCAGATTTGCACCGGCACACTCGGGTGTGGTATCCGCAAGAAGTAATCACGCTAATTCGGCTTTTCGGGGGTGGCTCGAAAATTAAAAAGTTATTCTCTGGTCAGGGAAAATGGAAGAGCGGCCATCTTGTTTGTCTTAAATAGTCAACTCTGGAAATCGCGTTTTGACGGTGCAAATCGACCAAGTTGAGCATCCTGAACAACTTTTCCTGTGTGGAGTCATGCAAAATTCGTAAAACCTTGGGAATTACAACTTTTTGGTGCAAAAGTGACGTCATAATTTGACCAAAAATCGTCGATTACCGCCAAAGTGAAACATTAAATGGGTTCAGATTTGCACCGGCACACTCGGGTGTGGTATCCGCAAGAAGTAATCACGCTAATTCGGCTTTTCGGGGGTGGCTCGAAAAATAAAAATTTTATTCCCCGGGCAGGGAAAAGGGAAGAGCGGCCATCTTGTTTTCTAATAGTCAACTCTTGAAATCGCGTTTTGACGGTGCAACTCGACCAAGTTGAGCATCCTGAACAACTTTCCTGTGTGGAGTCATGCAAAATTCGCAAAACCTTGGGAATTACAACTTTTTGGTGCAAAAGTGACGTCATAATTTGACAAAAAATCGTCGATTAACGCCAAAGTAAAACATTGACGGGGTTCAGATTTGCACCAGCACACTCGGGTGGGGTATCCGCAAGAAGTAATCACGCTAATTCGGCTTTTTGGGAGCTCGAAAATTAAAAAGTTTATTCCCCGGGCAGGGAAAAGGGAAGAGCGGCCATCTTGTTTTTCTAATAGTCAACTCTGGAAATCGCGTTTTGACGGTGCAAATCGACCAAGTTGAGCATCCTGAACAAATTTTCCTGTGTGGAGTCATGCAAAATTCGTAAAACCTTGGGAATTACAACTTTTTGGTGCAAAAGTGACGTCATAATTTGTCCAAAAATCGTCGATTACCGCCAAAGTAAAACATTGACGGGGTTCAAATTTGCACAGGCACTCTCGGGTGGGGTATCCGCAAGAAGTAATCACGCTAATTTGGCTTTTTGGGAGCTCGAAAATTAAAAAGTTTATTCCCCGGGCAGGGAAAATGGAAGAGCGGCCATCTTGTTTTTCTAATAGTCAACTCTGGAAATCGCGTTTTGACGGTGCAAATCGACCAAGTTGAGCATCCTGAACAACTTTCCTGTGTGGAGTCATGCAAAATTCGCAAAACCTTGGGAATTACAACTTTTTGGTGCAAAAGTGACGTCATAATTTGACCAAAAATCGTCGATTACCGCCAAAGTGAAACATTAAATGGGTTCAGATTTGCACCGGCACACTCGGGTGTGGTATCCGCAAGAAGTAATCACGCTAATTCGGCTTTTCGGGGGTGGCTCGAAAAATAAAAATTTTATTCCCCGGGCAGGGAAAAGGGAAGAGCGGCCATCTTGTTTTCTAATAGTCAACTCTTGAAATCGCGTTTTGACGGTGCAACTCGACCAAGTTGAGCATCCTGAACAACTTTCCTGTGTGGAGTCATGCAAAATTCGCAAAACCTTGGGAATTACAACTTTTTGGTGCAAAAGTGACGTCATAATTTGACAAAAAATCGTCGATTAACGCCAAAGTAAAACATTGACGGGGTTCAGATTTGCACCAGCACACTCGGGTGGGGTATCCGCAAGAAGTAATCACGCTAATTCGGCTTTTTGGGAGCTCGAAAATTAAAAAGTTTATTCCCCGGTCAGGGAAAAGGGAAGAGCGGCCATCTTGTTTTTCTAATAGTCAACTCTGGAAATCGCGTTTTGACGGTGCAAATCGACCAAGTTGAGCATCCTGAACAAATTTTCCTGTGTGGAGTCATGCAAAATTCGTAAAACCTTGGGAATTACAACTTTTTGGTGCAAAAGTGACGTCATAATTTGTCCAAAAATCGTCGATTACCGCCAAAGTAAAACATTGACGGGGTTCAAATTTGCACAGGCACACTCGGGTGGGGTATCCGCAAGAAGTAATCACGCTAATTTGGCTTTTTGGGAGCTCGAAAATTAAAAAGTTTATTCCCCGGGCAGGGAAAATGGAAGAGCGGCCATCTTGTTTTTCTAATAGTCAACTCTGGAAATCGCGTTTTGACGGTGCAAATCGACCAAGTTGAGCATCCTGAACAACTTTCCTGTGTGGAGTCATGCAAAATTCGCAAAACCTTGGGAATTACAACTTTTTGGTGCAAAAGTGACGTCATAATTTGTCCAAAAATCGTCGATTACCGCCAAAGTAAAACATTGACGGGGTTCAGATTTGCACCGGCACACTCGGGTGGGGTATCCGCAAGAAGTAATCACGCTAATTCGGCTTTTCGGGGTGGCTTGAAAATTAAAAAGTTATTCTCTGGTCAGGGAAAATGGAAGAGCGGCCATCTTGTTTGTCTTAAATAGTCAACTCTGGAAATCGCGTTTTGACGGTGCAAATCGACCAAGTTGAGCATCCTGAACAACTTTTCCTGTGTGGAGTCATGCAAAATTCGTAAAACCTTGGGAATTACAACTTTTTGGTGCAAAAGTGACGTCATAATTTGACCAAAAATCGTCGATTACCGCCAAAGTGAAACATTAAATGGGTTCAGATTTGCACCGGCACACTCGGGTGTGGTATCCGCAAGAAGTAATCACGCTAATTCGGCTTTTCGGGGGTGGCTCGAAAATTAAAAATTTTATTCCCCGGGCAGGGAAAAGGGAAGAGCGGCCATCTTGTTTTCTAATAGTCAACTCTTGAAATCGCGTTTTGACGGTGCAACTCGACCAAGTTGAGCATCCTGAACAACTTTCCTGTGTGGAGTCATGCAAAATTCGCAAAACCTTGGGAATTACAACTTTTTGGTGCAAAAGTGACGTCATAATTTGACAAAAAATCGTCGATTAACGCCAAAGTAAAACATTGACGGGGTTCAGATTTGCACCAGCACACTCGGGTGGGGTATCCGCAAGAAGTAATCACGCTAATTCGGCTTTTTGGGAGCTCGAAAATTAAAAAGTTTATTCCCCGGGCAGGGAAAAGGGAAGAGCGGCCATCTTGTTTTTCTAATAGTCAACTATGGAAATCGCGTTTTGACGGTGCAAATCGATCAAGTTGAGCATCCTGAACAAATTTTCCTGTGTGGAGTCATGCAAAATTCGTAAAACCTTGGGAATTACAACTTTTTGGTGCAAAAGTGACGTCATAATTTGTCCAAAAATCGTCGATTACCGCCAAAGTAAAACATTGACGGGGTTCAAATTTGCACAGGCACACTCGGGTGGGGTATCCGCAAGAAGTAATCACGCTAATTTGGCTTTTTGGGAGCTCGAAAATTAAAAAGTTTATTCCCCGGGCAGGGAAAATGGAAGAGCGGCCATCTTGTTTTTCTAATAGTCAACTCTGGAAATCGCGTTTTGACGGTGCAAATCGACCAAGTTGAGCATCCTGAACAACTTTCCTGTGTGGAGTCATGCAAAATTCGCAAAACCTAGGGAATTACAACTTTTTGGTGCAAAAGTGACGTCATTATTTGACTAAAAATCGTCGATTACCGCCAAAGTGAAACATTGACTGGGTTCAAATTTGCACCGGCACACTCGGGTGGGGTATCCGCAAGAAGTAATCCCGCTAATTCGGCTTTTCGGGAGCTCGAAAAGTAAAAAGTTTATTCCCCGGGCAGGAAAAAGGGAAGAGCGGCCATGTTGTTTTTCTAATAGTCAACTCTGGAAATCGCGTTTTGACGCGCCAAATCGACCAAGTTGAGCATCCTGAACAACTTTCCTGTGTGGAGTCATGCAAAATTCGCAAAACCTTGGGAATTACAACTTTTTGGTGCAAAAGTGACGTCATAATTTGACAAAAAATCGTCGATTACCGCCAAAGTAAAACATTGATGGGGTTCAAATTTGCACAGGCACACTCGGGTGGGGTATCCGCAAGAAGTAATCACGCTAATTCGGCTTTTTGGGAGCTCGAAAATTAAAAAGTTTATTCCCCGGGCAGGGAAAAGGGAAGAGCGGCCATCTTGTTTTTCTAATAGTCAACTCTGGAAATCGCGTTTTGACGGTGCAAATCGACCAAGTTGAGCATCCTGAACAACTTTCCTGTGTAGAGTCATGCAAAATTCGTAAAACCTTGGGAATTACAACTTTTTGGTGCAAAAGTGACGTCATAATTTGACCAAAAATCGTCGACTACCGCCAAAGTGAAACATTAAATGGGTTCAAATTTGCACCGGCACACTCGGGTTGGGTATCCGCAAGAAGTAATCACGCTAATTCGGCTTTTCGGGAGCTCGAAAATTAAAAAGTTTATTCCCCGTGCAGGGAAAAGGGAAGAGCGGCCATCTTGTTTTTCTAATAGTCAACTCTGGAAATCGCGTTTTTACGGTGCAAATCGACCAAGTTGAGCATCCTGAACAACTTTCCTGTGTGGAGTCATGCAAAATTCGCAAAACCTTGGGAATTACAACTTTTTGGTGCAAAAGTGACGTCATAATTTGACAAAAAATCGTCGATTACCGCCAAAGTAAAACATTGATGGGGTTCAAATTTGCACAGGCACACTCGGGTGGGGTATCCGCAAGAAGTAATCACGCTAATTCGGCTTTTCGGGAGCTCGAAAATTAAAAAGTTTATTCCCCGTGCAGGGAAAAGGGAAGAGCGGCCATCTTGTTTTTCTAATAGTCAACTCTGGAAATCGCGTTTTGACGGTGCAAATCGACCAAGTTGAGCATCCTGAACAACTTTCCTGTGTGGAGTCATGCAAAATTCGCAAAACCTTGGGAATTACAACTTTTTGGTGCAAAAGTGACGTTATAATTTGACAAAAAATCGTCGATTACCGCCAAAGTAAAACATTGATGGGAATCAAATTTGCATAGGCACACTCGGGTGGGGTATCCGCAAGAAGTAATCACGCTAATTCGGCTTTTCGGGAGCTCGAAAATTAAAAAGTTTATTCCCCGGGCAGGGAAAAGGGAAGAGCGGCCATTTTGTTTTTCTAATAGTCAACTCTGGAAATCGCGTTTTGACCGTGCAAATCGACCAAGTTGAGCATCCTGAACAACTTTCCTGTGTGGAGTCATGCAAAATTCGCAAAACCTAGGGAATTACAACTTTTTGGTGCAAAAGTGACGTCATAATTTGTCCAAAAATCGTCGATTACCGCCAAAGTAAAACATTGACGGGGTTCAGATTTGCACCGGCACACTCGGGTGGGGTATCCGCAAGAAGTAATCACGCTAATTCGGCTTTTCGGGGTGGCTCGAAAATTAAAAAGTTTATTCCCCGGGCAGGGAAAAGGGAAGAGCGGCCATCTTGTTTTCTAATAGTCAACTCTGGAAATCGCGTTTTGACGGTGCAACTCGACCAAGTTGAGCATCCTGAACAACTTTCCTGTGTGGAGTCATGCAAAATTCGCAAAACCTTGGGAATTACAACTTTTTGGTGCAAAAGTGACGTCATAATTTGACAAAAAATCGTCGATTAACGCCAAAGTAAAACATTGATGGGGTTCAAATTTGCACAGGCACACTCGGGTGGGGTATCCGCAAGAAGTAATCACGCTAATTCGGCTTTTCGGGAGCTCGAAAATTAAAAAGTTTATTCCCCGGGCAGGGAAAAGGGAAGAGCGGCCATCTTGTTTTTCTAATAGTCAACTCTGGAAATCGCGTTTTGACGGTGCAAATCGACCAAGTTGAGCATCCTGAACAACTTTCCTGTGTGGAGTCATGCAAAATTCGCAAAACCTTGGGAATTACAACTTTTTGGTGCAAAAGTGACGTCATAATTTGACAAAAAATCGTCGATTACCGCCAAAGTAAAACATTGATGGGGTTCAAATTTGCACCGGCACACTCGGGTGGGGTATCCGCAAGAAGTAATCACGCTAATTTGGCTTTTTGGGGGCTCGAAAATTAAAAAGTTTATTCCCCGGTCAGGGAAAAGGGAAGAGCGGCCATCTTGTTTTTCTAATAGTCAACTCTGGAAATCGCGTTTTGACGGTGCAAATCGACCAAGTTGAGCATCCTGAACAACTTTCCTGTGTGGAGTCATGCAAAATTCGCAAAACCTTGGGAATTACAACTTTTTGGTGCAAAAGTGACGTCATAATTTGTCCAAAAATCGTTGATTACCGCCAAAGTAAAACATTGACGGGGTTCAGATTTGCACCGGCACACTCGGGTGGGGTATCCGCAAGAAGTAATCACGCTAATTCGGCTTTTCGGGGTGGCTTGAAAATTAAAAAGTTATTCTCCGGTCAGGGAAAATGGAAGAGCGGCCATCTTGTTTGTCTTAAATAGTCAACTCTGGAAATCGCGTTTTGACGGTGCAAATCGACCAAGTTGAGCATCCTGAACAACTTTTCCTGTGTGGAGTCATGCAAAATTCGTAAAACCTTGGGAATTACAACTTTTTGGTGCAAAAGTGACGTCATAATTTGACCAAAAATCGTCGATTACCGCCAAAGTGAAACATTAAATGGGTTCAGATTTGCACCGGCACACTCGGGTGTGGTATCCGCAAGAAGTAATCACGCTAATTCGGCTTTTCGGGGTGGATCGAAAATTAAAAATTTTATTCCCCGGGCAGGGAAAAGGGAAGAGCGGCCATCTTGTTTTCTAATAGTCAACTCTGGAAATCGCGTTTTGACGGTGCAACTCGACCAAGTTGAGCATCCTGAACAACTTTCCTGTGTGGAGTCATGCAAAATTCGCAAAACCTTGGGAATTACAACTTTTTGGTGCAAAAGTGACGTCATAATTTGACAAAAAATCGTCGATTAACGCCAAAGTAAAACATTGACGGGGTTCAGATTTGCACCAGCACACTCGGGTGGGGTATCCGCAAGAAGTAATCACGCTAATTCGGCTTTTCGGGGTGGCTCGAAAATTAAAAAGTTATTCTCCGGTCAGGGAAAATGGAAGAGCGGCCATTATGTTTGTCTTAAATAGTCAACTCTGGAAATCGCGTTTTGACGGTGCAAATCGACCAAGTTGAGCATCCTGAACAACTTTTCCTGTGTGGAGTCATGCAAAATTCGTAAAACCTTGGGAATTACAACTTTTTGGGGCAAAAGTGACGTCATAATTTGACCAAAAATCGTCGATTACCGCCAAAGTGAAACATTAAATGGGTTCAGATTTGCACCGGCACACTCTGGTGGGGTATCCGCAAGACGTAATCACGCTAATTCGGCTTTTCGGGAGCTCGAAAAGTAAAAAGTTTATTCCCCGGGCAGGAAAAAGGGAAGAGCGGCCATGTTGTTTTTCTAATAGTCAACTCTGGAAATCGCGTTTTGTCGCGCCAAATCGACCAAGTTGAGCATCCTGAACAACTTTCCTGTGTGGAGTCATGCAAAATTCGCAAAACCTTGGGAATTACAACTTTTTGGTGCAAAAGTGACGTCATAATTTGACAAAAAATCGTCGATTACCGCCAAAGTAAAACATTGATGGGGTTCAAATTTGCACAGGCACACTCGGGTGGGGTATCCGCAAGAAGTAATCACGCTAATTCGGCTTTTTGGGAGCTCGAAAATTAAAAAGTTTATTCCCCGGGCAGGGAAAAGGGAAGAGCGGCCATCTTGTTTTTCTAATAGTCAACTCTGGAAATCGCGTTTTGACGGTGCAAATCGACCAAGTTGAGCATCCTGAACAACTTTCCTGTGTAGAGTCATGCAAAATTCGCAAAACCTTGGGAATTACAACTTTTTGGTGCAAAAGTGACGTCATAATTTGACCAAAAATCGTCGATTACCGCCAAAGTGAAACATTAAATGAGTTCAAATTTGCACCTGCACACTCGGGTGGGGTATCCGCAAGAAGTAATCACACTAATTCGGCTTTTCGGGAGCTCGAAAATTAAAAAGTTTATTCCCTGGGCAGGGAAAAGGGAAGAGCGGCCATCTTGTTTTTTCTAATAGTCAACTCTGGAAATCGCGTTTTGACGGTGCAAATCGACCAAGTTGAGCATCCTGAACAACTTTCCTGTGTGGAGTCATGCAAAATTCGCAAAACCTAGGGAATTACAACTTTTTGGTGCAAAAGTGACGTCATAATTTGTCCAAAAACCGTCGATTACCGCCAAAGTAAAACATTGACGGGGTTCAGATTTGCACCGGCACACTCGGGTGTGCTATCCGCAAGAAGTAATCACGCTAATTCGGCTTTTCGGGGTGGCTCGAAAATTAAAAAGTTTATTCCCCGGGCAGGGAAAAGGGAAGAGCGGCCATTTTGTTTTCTAATAGTCAACTCTGGAAATCGCGTTTTGACGGTGCAAATCGACCAAGTTGAGCATCCTGAACAACTTTCCTGTGTGGAGTCATGCAAAATTCGCAAAACCTTGGGAGTTACAACTTTTTGGTGCAAAAGTGACGTCATAATTTGACAAAAAATCGTCGATTAACGCCAAAGTAAAACATTGATGGGGTTCAAATTTGCACAGGCACACTCGGGTGGGGTATCCGCAAGAAGTAATCACGCTAATTCGGCTTTTTGGGAGCTCGAAAATTAAAAAGTTTATTCCCCGGGCAGGGAAAAGGGAAGAGCGGCCATCTTGTTTTTCTAATAGTCAACTCTGGAAATTGCGTTTTGACGGTGCAAATCGACCAAGTTGAGCATCCTGAACAACTTTCCTGTGTGGAGTCATGCAAAATTCGCAAAACCTTGGGAATTACAACTTTTTGGTGCAAAAAGTGACGTCATAATTTGACAAAAAAATCGTCGATTACCGCCAAAGTAAAACATTGACGGGGTTCAAATTTGCACCGGCACACTCGGTCGGGGTATCCGCAAGAAGTAATCACACTAATTCGGCTTTTCGGGAGCTCGAAAATTAAAAAGTTTATTCCCCGGGCAGGGAAAAGGGAAGAGCGGCCATCTTGTTTTTCTAATAGTCAACTCTGGAAATCGCGTTTTGACGATGCAAATCGACCAAGTTGAGCATCCTGAACAACTTTCCTGTGTGGAGTCATGCAAAATTCGCAAAACCTTGGGAATTACAACTTTTTGGTGCAAAAGTGACGTCATAATTTGACAAAAAATCGTCGATTACCGCCAAAGTAAAACATTGATGGGGTTCAAATTTGCACAGGCACACTCGGGTGGGGTATCCGCAAGAAGTAATCACGCTAATTCGGCTTTTTGGGAGCTCGAAAATTAAAAAGTTTATTCCCCGGGCAGGGAAAAGGGAAGAGCGGCCATCTTGTTTTTCTAATAGTCAACTCTGGAAATCGCGTTTTGACGGTGCAAATCGACCAAGTTGAGCATCCTGAATAACTTTCCTGTGTAGAGTCATGCAAAATTCGTAAAACCTTGGGAATTACAACTTTTTGGTGCAAAAGTGACGTCATAATTTGACCAAAAATCGTCGATTACCGCCAAAGTGAAACATTAAATGAGTTCAAATTTGCACCTGCACACTCGGGTGGGGTATCCGCAAGAAGTAATCACACTAATTCGGCTTTTCGGGAGCTCGAAAATTAAAAAGTTTATTCCCCGGGCAGGGAAAAGGGAAGAGCGGCCATCTTGTTTTTTCTAATAGTCAACTCTGGAAATCGCGTTTTGACGGTGCAAATCGACCAAGTTGAGCATCCTGAACAACTTTCCTGTGTGGAGTCATGCAAAATTCGCAAAACCTAGGGAATTACAACTTTTTGGTGCAAAAGTGACGTCATAATTTGTCCAAAAATCGTCGATTACCGCCAAAGTAAAACATTGACGGGGTTCAGATTTGCACCGGCACACTCGGGTGTGCTATCCGCAAGAAGTAATCACGCTAATTCGGCTTTTCGGGGTGGCTCGAAAATTAAAAAGTTTATTCCCCGGGCAGGGAAAAGGGAAGAGCGGCCATTTTGTTTTCTAATAGTCAACTCTGGAAATCGCGTTTTGACGGTGCAAATCGACCAAGTTGAGCATCCTGAACAACTTTCCTGTGTGGAGTCATGCAAAATTCGCAAAACCTTGGGAGTTACAACTTTTTGGTGCAAAAGTGACGTCATAATTTGACAAAAAATCGTCGATTAACGCCAAAGTAAAACATTGATGGGGTTCAAATTTGCACAGGCACACTCGGGTGGGGTATCCGCAAGAAGTAATCACGCTAATTCGGCTTTTTGGGAGCTCGAAAATTAAAAAGTTTATTCCCCGGGCAGGGAAAAGGGAAGAGCGGCCATCTTGTTTTTCTAATAGTCAACTCTGGAAATCGCGTTTTGACGGTGCAAATCGACCAAGTTGAGCATCCTGAACAACTTTCCTGTGTGGAGTCATGCAAAATTCGCAAAACCTTGGGAATTACAACTTTTTGGTGCAAAAAGTGACGTCATAATTTGACAAAAAAATCGTCGATTACCGCCAACGTAAAACATTGACGGGGTTCAAATTTGCACCGGCACACTCGGGTGGGGTATCCGCAAGAAGTAATCACACTAATTCGGCTTTTCGGGAGCTCGAAAATTAAAAAGTTTATTCCCCGGGCAGGGAAAAGGGAAGAGCGGCCATCTTGTTTTTCTAATAGTCAACTCTGGAAATCGCGTTTTGACGATGCAAATCGACCAAGTTGAGCATCCTGAACAACTTTCCTGTGTGGAGTCATGCAAAATTCGCAAAACCTTGGGAATTACAACTTTTTGGTGCAAAAGTGACGTCATAATTTGTCCAAAAATCGTTGATTACCGCCAAAGTAAAACATTGACGGGGTTCAGATTTGCACCGGCACACTCGGGTGGGGTATCCGCAAGAAGTAATCACGCTAATTCGGCTTTTCGGGGTGGCTTGAAAATTAAAAAGTTATTCTCCGGTCAGGGAAAATGGAAGAGCGGCCATCTTGTTTGTCTTAAATAGTCGACTCTGGAAATCGCGTTTTGACGGTGCAAATCGACCAAGTTGAGCATCCTGAACAACTTTTCCTGTGTGGAGTCATGCAAAATTCGTAAAACCTTGGGAATTACAACTTTTTGGTGCAAAAGTGACGTCATAATTTGACCAAAAATCGTCGATTACCGCCAAAGTGAAACATTAAATGGGTTCAGATTTGCACCGGCACACTCGGGTGTGGTATCCGCAAGAAGTAATCACGCTAATTCGGCTTTTCGGGGTGGATCGAAAATTAAAAATTTTATTCCCCGGGCAGGGAAAAGGGAAGAGCGGCCATCTTGTTTTCTAATAGTCAACTCTGGAAATCGCGTTTTGACGGTGCAACTCGACCAAGTTGAGCATCCTGAACAACTTTCCTGTGTGGAGTCATGCAAAATTCGCAAAACCTTGGGAATTACAACTTTTTGGTGCAAAAGTGACGTCATAATTTGACAAAAAATCGTCGATTACCGCCAAAGTGAAACATTAAATGAGTTCAAATTTGCACCTGCACACTCGGGTGGGGTATCCGCAAGAAGTAATCACACTAATTCGGCTTTTCGGGAGCTCGAAAATTAAAAAGTTTATTCCCCGGGCAGGGAAAAGGGAAGAGCGGCCATCTTGTTTTTTCTAATAGTCAACTCTGGAAATCGCGTTTTGACGGTGCAAATCGACCAAGTTGAGCATCCTGAACAACTTTCCTGTGTGGAGTCATGCAAAATTCGCAAAACCTAGGGAATTACAACTTTTTGGTGCAAAAGTGACGTCATAATTTGTCCAAAAATCGTCGATTACCGCCAAAGTAAAACATTGACGGGGTTCAGATTTGCACCGGCACACTCGGGTGTGCTATCCGCAAGAAGTAATCACGCTAATTCGGCTTTTCGGGGTGGCTCGAAAATTAAAAAGTTTATTCCCCGGGCAGGGAAAAGGGAAGAGCGGCCATTTTGTTTTCTAATAGTCAACTCTGGAAATCGCGTTTTGACGGTGCAAATCGACCAAGTTGAGCATCCTGAACAACTTTCCTGTGTGGAGTCATGCAAAATTCGCAAAACCTTGGGAGTTACAACTTTTTGGTGCAAAAGTGACGTCATAATTTGACAAAAAATCGTCGATTAACGCCAAAGTAAAACATTGATGGGGTTCAAATTTGCACAGGCACACTCGGGTGGGGTATCCGCAAGAAGTAATCACGCTAATTCGGCTTTTCGGGGTGGCTCGAAAATTAAAAAGTAATTCTCCGGGCAGGGAAAAGGGAAGAGCGGCCATCTTGTTTTTCTAATATTCAACTCTGGAAATCGCGTTTTGACGGTGCAAATCGACCAAGTTGAGCATCCTGAACAACTTTCCTGTGTGGAGTCATGCAAAATTCGTAAAACCTTGGGAATTACAACTTTTTGGTGCAAAAGTGACTTCATAATTTGACAAAAAATCGTCGATTACCGCCAAAGTGAAACATTGATGGGGTTCAAATTTGCACAGGCACACTCGGGTGGGGTATCCGCAAGAAGTAATCACGCTAATTCGGCTTTTCGGGAGCTCGAAAATTAAAAAGTTTATTCCCGGGCAGGGAAAATGGAAGAGCGGCCATCTTGTTTTTCTAATAGTCAACTCTGGAAATCGCGTTTTGACCGTGCAAATCGACCAAGTTGAGCATCCTGAACAACTTTCCTGTGTGGAGTCATGCAAAATTCGTAAAACCTTGGGAATTACAACTTTTTGGTGCAAAAGTGACGTCATAATTTGACAAAAAATCGTCGATTACCGCCAAAGTAAAACATTGATGGGGTTCAAATTTGCACAGGCACACTCGGGTGGGGTATCCGCAAGAAGTAATCACGCTAATTCGGCTTTTCGGGAGCTCGAAAATTAAAAAGTTTATTCCCCGTGCAGGGAAAAGGGAAGAGCGGCCATCTTGTTTTTCTAATAGTCAACTCTGGAAATCGCGTTTTTACGGTGCAAATCGACCAAGTTGAGCATCCTGAACAACTTTCCTGTGTGGAGTCATGCAAAATTCGCAAAACCTTGGGAATTACAACTTTTTGGTGCAAAAAGTGACGTCATAATTTGACAAAAAAATCGTCGATTACCGCCAAAGTAAAACATTGACGGGGTTCAAATTTGCACCGGCACACTCGGGTGGGGTATCCGCAAGAAGTAATCACACTAATTCGGCTTTTCGGGAGCTCGAAAATTAAAAAGTTTATTCCCCGGGCAGGGAAAAGGGAAGAGCGGCCATCTTGTTTTTCTAATAGTCAACTCTGGAAATCGCGTTTTGACGGTGCAAATCGACCAAGTTGAGCATCCTGAACAACTTTCCTGTGTGGAGTCATGCAAAATTCGTAAAACCTTGGGAATCACAACTTTTTGGTGCAAAAGTGACGTCATAATTTGTCCAAAAATCGTCGATTACCGCCAAAGTAAAACATTGACGGGGTTCAAATTTGCACAGGCACACTCGGGTGGGGTATCCGCAAGAAGTAATCACGCTAATTTGGCTTTTTGGGAGCTCGAAAATTAAAAAGTTTATTCCCCGGGCAGGGAAAATGGAAGAGCGGCCATCTTGTTTTTCTAATATTCAACTCTGGAAATCGCGTTTTGACGGTGCAAATTTGACAAAGTTGAGCATCCTGAACAACTTTCCTGTGTGGAGTCATGCAAAATTCGCAAAACCTAGGGAATTACAACTTTTTGGTGCAAAAGTGACGTCATTATTTGACCAAAAATCGTCGATTACCGCCAAAGTAAAACATTGACTGGGTTCAAATTTGCACCGGCACACTCGGGTGGGGTATCCGCAAGAAGTAATCACGATAATTCGGCTTTTCGGGAGCTCGAAAAGTAAAAAGTTTATTCCCCGGGCAGGGAAAAGGGAAGAGCGGCCATCTTGTTTTTCTAATAGTCAACTCTGGAAATCGCGTTTTGACAGTGCAAATCGACCAAGTTGAGCATCCTGAACAACTTTCCTGTGTGGAGTCATGCAACTTTCGCAAAACCTTGGGAATTACAACTTCTTGGTGCAAAAAGTGACGTCATAATTTGACAAAAAAAATCGTCGATTACCGCCAAAGTAAAACATTGATGGGGTTCAAATTTGCACCGGCACACTCGGGTGGGGTATCCGCAAGAAGTAATCACGCTAATTCGGCTTTTTGGGAGCTCGAAAATTAAAAAGTTTATTCCCCGGGCAGGGAAAAGGGAAGAGCGGCCATCTTGTTTTTCTAATAGTCAACTCTGGAAATCGCGTTTTGACGGTACAAATCGACCAAGTTGAGCATCCTGAACAACTTTCCTGTGTAGAGTCATGCAAAATTCGTAAAGCCTTGGGAATTACAACTTTTTGGTGCAAAAGTGACGTCATAATTTGACCAAAAATCGTCGACTACCGCCAAAGTGAAACATTAAATGGGTTCAAATTTGCACCGGCACACTCGGGTGGGGTATCCGCAAGAAGTAATCACGCTAATTCGGGTTTTCGGGAGCTCGAAAATTAAAAAGTTTATTCCCCGTGCAGGGAAAAGGGAAGAGCGGCCATCTTGTTTTTCTAATAGTCAACCCTGGAAGTCGCGTTTTGACCGTGCAAATCGACCAAGTTGAGCATCCTGAACAACTTTCCTGTGTGGAGTCATGCAAAATTCGCAAAACCTTGGGAATTACAACTTTTTGGTGCAAAAGTGACGTCATAATTTGACCAAAAATCGTCGATTACCGCCAAAGTGAAACATTAAATGGGTTCAAATTTGCACCGGCACACTCGGGTGGGGTATCCGCAAGAAGTAATCACGCTAATTCGGCTTTTCGGGAGCTCGAAAATTAAAAAGTGTATTCCCCGTGCAGGGAAAAGGGTAGAGCGGCCATCTTGTTTTTCTAATAGTCAACTCTAGAAATCGCGTTTTTACGGTGCAAATCGACCAAGTTGAGCATCCTTAACAACTTTCCTGTGTGGAGTCATGCAAAATTCGTAAAACCTTGGGAATTACAACTTTTTGGTGCAAAAGTGACGTCATAATTTGACAAAAAATCGTCGATTACCGCCAAAGTAAAACATTGATGGGGTTCAAATTTGCACAGGCACACTCGGGTGGGGTATCCGCAAGAAGTAATCACGCTAATTCGGCTTTTCGGGAGCTCGAAAATTAAAAAGTTTATTCCCCGTGCAGGGAAAAGGGAAGAGCGGCCATCTTGTTTTTCTAATAGTCAACTCTGGAAATCGCGTTTTTACGGTGCAAATCGACCAAGTTGAGTATCCTGAACAACTTTCCTGTGTGGAGTCATGCAAAATTCGTAAAACCTTGGGAATTACAACTTTTTGGTGCAAAAGTGACGTCATAATTTGACAAAAAATCGTCGATTACCGCCAAAGTAAAACATTGATGGGGTTCAAATTTGCACAGGCACACTCGGGTGGGGTATCCGCAAGAAGTAATCACGCTAATTCGGCTTTTCGGGAGCTCGAAAATTAAAAAGTTTATTCCCCGTGCAGGGAAAAGGGAAGAGCGGCCATCTTGTTTTTCTAATAGTCAACTCTGGAAATCGCGTTTTTACGGTGCAAATCGACCAAGTTGAGTATCCTGAACAACTTTCCTGTGTGGAGTCATGCAAAATTCGCAAAACCTTGGGAATTACAACTTTTTGGTGCAAAAGTGACGTCATAATTTGACAAAAAATCGTCGATTACCGCCAAAGTAAAACATTGATTTGGTTCAAATTACCACAGGCACACTCGGGTGGGGTATCCGCAAGAAGTAATCACGCTAATTCGGCTTTTCGGGAGCTCGAAAATTAAAAAGTTTATTCCCCGGGCAGGGAAAAGGGAAGAGCGGCCATCTTGTTTTTCTAATAGTCAACTCTGGAAATCGCGTTTTGACCGTGCAAATCGACCAAGTTGAGCATCCTGAACAACTTTCCTGTGTGGAGTCATGCAAAATTCGCAAAACCTTGGGAATTACAACTTTTTGGTGCAAAAGTGACGTCATAATTTGACCAAAAATCGTCGATTACCGCCAAAGTGAAACATTAAATGGGTTCAAATTTGCACCGGCACACTCGGGTGGGGTATCCGCAAGAAGTAATCACGCTTATTCGGCTTTTCGGGAGCTCGAAAATTAAAAAGTTTATTCCCCGTGCAGGGAAAAGGGTAGAGCGGCCATCTTGTTTTTCTAATAGTCAACTCTGGAAATCGTGTTTTTACGTTGCAAATCGACCAAGTTGAGCATCCTTAACAACTTTCCTGTGTGGAGTCATGCAAAATTCGCAAAACCTTGGGAATTACAACTTTTTGGTGCAAAAGTGACGTTATAATTTGACAAAAAATCGTCGATTACCGCCAAAGTAAAACATTGATGGGAATCAAATTTGCATAGGCACACTCGGGTGGGGTATCCGCAAGAAGTAATCACGCTAATTCGGCTTTTCGGGAGCTCGAAAATTAAAAAGTTTATTCCCCGGGCAGGGAAAAGGGAAGAGCGGCCATCTTGTTTTCTAATAGTCAACTCTGGAAATTGCGTTTTTACGGTGCAAATCGACCAAGTTGAGCATCCTGAACAACTTTCCTGTGTGGAGTCATGCAAAATTCGCAAAACCTTGGGAATTACAACTTTTTGGTGCAAAAGTGACGTCATAATTTGACAAAAAATCGTCGATTACCGCCAAAGTAAAACATTGATGGGGTTCAAATTTGCACAGGCACACTCGGGTGGGGTATCCGCAAGAAGTAATCACGCTAATTCGGCTTTTCGGGAGCTCGAAAATTAAAAAGTTTATTCCCCGTGCAGGGAAAAGGGAAGAGCGGCCATCTTGTTTTTCTAATAGTCAACTCTGGAAATCGCGTTTTGACGGTGCAAATCGACCAAGTTGAGTATCCTGAACAACTTTCCTGTGTGGAGTCATGCAAAATTCGCAAAACCTTGGGAATTACAACTTTTTGGTGCAAAAGTGACGTCATAATTTGACCAAAAATCGTCGATTACTGCAAAAGTGAAACATTAAATGGGTTCAAATTTGCACCGGCACACTCGGGTGGGGTATCCGCAAGAAGTAATCACGCTAATTCGGCTTTTTCGGGAGCTCGAAAATTAAAAAGTTTATTCCCCGTGCAGGGAAAAGGGAAGAGCGGCCATCTTGTTTTTCTAATAGTCAACTCTGGAAATCGCGTTTTTACGCTCAAATCGACCAAGTTGAGCATCCTGAACAACTTTCCTGTGTGGAGTCATGCAAAATTCGCAAAACCTTGGGAATTACAACTTTTTGGTGCAAAAGTGACGTCATAATTTGTCCAAAAATCGTCGATTACCGCCAAAGTAAAACATTGATGGGGTTCAAATTTGCACAGGCACACTCGGGTGGGGTATCCGCAAGAAGTAATCACGCTAATTCGGCTTTTCGGGAGCTCGAAAATTAAAAAGTTTATTCCCCGGGCAGGGAAAAGGGAAGAGCGGCCATCTTGTTTTTCTAATAGTCAACTCTGGAAATCGCGTTTTGACGGTGCAAATCGACCAAGTTGAGCATCCTGAACAACTTTCCTGTGTGGAGTCATGCAAAATTCGTAAAACCTTGGGAATTACAATTTTTTGGTGCAAAAGTGACGTCATAATTTGACAAAAAATCGTCGATTACCGCCAAAGTAAAACATTGATGGGGTTCAAATTTGCACAGGCACACTCGGGTGGGGTATCCGCAAGAAGTAATCACGCTAATTCGGCTTTTCGGGAGCTCGAAAATTAAAAAGTTTATTCCCCGGGCAGGGAAAAGGGAAGAGCGGCCATCTTGTTTTTCTAATAGTCAACTCTGGAAATCGCGTTTTGACCGTGCAAATCGACCAAGTTGAGCATCCTGAACAACTTTCCTGTGTGGAGTCATGCAAAATTCGCAAAACCTTGGGAATTACAACTTTTTGGTGCAAAAGTGACGTCATAATTTGACCAAAAATCGTCGATTACCGCCAAAGTGAAACATTAAATGGGTTCAAATTTGCACCGGCACACTCGGGTGGGGTATCCGCAAGAAGTAATCACGCTAATTCGGCTTTTCGGGAGCTCGAAAATTAAAAAGTGTATTCCCCGTGCAGGGAAAAGGGTAGAGCGGCCATCTTGTTTTTCTAATAGTCAACTCTGGAAATCGCGTTTTTACGGTGCAAATCGACCAAGTTGAGCATCCTTAACAACTTTCCTGTGTGGAGTCATGCAAAATTCGCAAAACCTTGGGAATTACAACTTTTTGGTGCAAAAGTGACGTTATAATTTGACAAAAAATCGTCGATTACCGCCAAAGTAAAACATTGATGGGAATCAAATTTGCATAGGCACACTCGGGTGGGGTATCCGCAAGAACTAATCACGCTAATTCGGCTTTTCGGGAGCTCGAAAATTAAGAAGTTTATTCCCCGGGCAGGGAAAAGGGAAGAGCGGCCATCTTGTTTTTCTAATAGTCAACCCTGGAAATCGCGTTTTGACCGTGCAAATCGACCAAGTTGAGCATCCTGAACAACTTTCCTGTGTGGAGTCATGCAAAATTCGTAAAACCTTGGGAATTACAACTTTTTGGTGCAAAAGTGACGTCATAATTTGTCTAAAAATCGTCGATTACCGCCAAAGTAAAACATTGACGGGGTTCAGATTTGCACCGGCACACTCGGGTGGGGTATCCGCAAGAAGTAATCACGCTAGTTCGGCTCTTCGGGGTGGCTCGAAAATTAAAAAGTTTATTCCCCGGGCAGGGAAAAGGGAAGAGCGGCCATCTTGTTTTTGTAATTTTTAACTCTGGAAATCGCGTTTTGACGGTGCAAATCGACCAAGTTGAGCATCCTGATCAACTTTCCTGTGTGGAGTCATGCAAAATTCGCAAAACCTTGGGAATTACAACTTTTTGGTGCAAAAGTGACGTCATTATTTGACCAAAAATCGTCGATTACCGCCAAAGTAAAACATTGACTGGGTTCAAATTTGCACAGGCACACTCGGGTGGGGGTATCCGCAAGAAGTAATCATGCTAATTCGGCTTTTCGGGAGCTCGAAAATTAAAAAGTTTGTTCCCCGGGCAGGGAAAAGGGAAGAGCGGCCATCTTGTTTTTCTAATAGTCAACTCTGGAAATCGCGTTTTGACGGTGCAAATCGACCAAGTTGAGCATCCTGAACAACTTTCCTGTGTGGAGTCATGCAAAATTCGTAAAACCTTGGGAATTACAACTTTTTGGTGCAAAAGTGACGTCATAATTTGTCCAAAAATCGTCGATTACCGCCAAAGTAAAACATTGACGGGGTTCAGATTTGCACCGGCACACTCGGGTGGGGTATCCGCAAGAAGTAATCACGCTAATTCGGCTCTTCGGGGTGGCTCGAAAATTAAAAAGTTTATTCCCCGGGCAGGGAAAAGGGAAGAGCGGCCATCTTGTTTTTCTAATATTTAACTCTGGAAATCGCGTTTTGACGGTGCAAATCGACCAAGTTGAGCATCCTGATCAACTTTCCTGTGTGGAGTCATGCAAAATTCGCAAAACCTAGGGAATTACAACTTTTTGGTGCAAAAGTGACGTCATTATTTGACCAAAAATCGTCGATTACCGCCAAAGTAAAACATTGACTGGGTTCAAATTTGCACAGGCACACTCGGGTGGGGGTATCCGCAAGAAGTAATCATGCTAATTTGGCTTTTCGGGAGCTCGAAATTTAAAAAGTTTGTTCCCCGGGCAGGGAAAAGGGAAGAGCGGCCATCTTGTTTTTCTAATAGTCAACTCTGGAAATCGCGTTTTGACGGTGCAAATCGACCAAGTTGAGCATCCTGAACAACTTTCCTGTGTGGAGTCATGCAAAATTCGTAAAACCTTGGGAATTACAACTTTTTTGGTGCAAAAGTGACGTCATAATTTGTTCAAAAATCGTCGATTACCGCCAAAGTAAAACATTGACGGGGTTCAGATTTGCACCGGCACACTCGGGTGGGGTATCCGCAAGAAGTAATCACGCTAATTCGGCTCTTCGGGGTGGCTCGAAAATTAAACAGTTTATTCCCCGGGCAGGGAAAAGGGAAGAGCGGCCATCTTTTTTTTCTAATATTTAACTCTGGAAATCGCGTTTTGACGGTGCAAATCGACCAAGTTGAGCATCCTGAACAACTTTCCTGTGTGGAGTCATGCAAAATTCGCAAAACCTTTGGAATTACAACTTTTTGGTGCAAAAGTGACGTCATAATTTGACAAAAAATCGTCGATTACCGCCAAAGTAAAATATTGATGGGGTTCAAATTTGCACAGGCACACTCGGGTGGGGTATCCGCAAGAAGTAATCACGCTAATTCGGCATTTCGGGAGCTCGAAAATTAAAAAGTTTATTCCCCGGGCAGGGAAAAGGGAAGAGCGGCCATCTTGTTTTTCTAATAGTCAACTCTGGAAATCGCGTTTTGACGGTGCAAATCAACCAAGTTGAGCATCCTGAACAACTTTCCTGTGTGGAGTCATGCAAAATTCGTAAAACCTTGGGAATTACAACTTTTTGGTGCAAAAGTGACGTCATAATTTGTCCAAAAATCGTCGATTACCGCCAAAGTAAAACATTGACGGGGTTCAGATTTGCACCGGCACACTCGGGTGGGGTATCCGCAAGAAGTAATCACGCTAATTCGGCTTTTCGGGAGCTCGAAAATTAAAAAGTTTATTCCCCGGGCAGGGAAAAGGGAAGAGCGGCCATCTTGTTTTTCTAATAGTCAACTCTGGAAATCGCGTTTTGACCGTGCAAATCGACCAAGTTGAGCATCCTGAACAACTTTCCTGTGTGGAGTCATGCAAAATTCGCAAAACCTTGGGAATTACAACTTTTTGGTGCAAAAGTGACGTCATAATTTGACCAAAAATCGTCGATTACCGCCAAAGTGAAACATTAAATGGGTTCAAATTTGCACCGGCACACTCGGGTGGGGTATCCGCAAGAAGTAATCACGCTTATTCGGCTTTTCGGGAGCTCGAAAATTAAAAAGTTTATTCCCCGTGCAGGGAAAAGGGAAGAGCGGCCATCTTGTTTTTCTAATAGTCAACTCTGGAAATCGCGTTTTGACGGTGCAAATCGACCAAGTTGAGCATCCTGAACAACTTTCCTGTGTGGAGTCATGCAAAATTCGTAAAACCTTGGGAATTACAATTTTTTGGTGCAAAAGTGACGTCATAATTTGACAAAAAATCGTCGATTACCGCCAAAGTAAAACATTGATGGGGTTCAAATTTGCACAGGCACACTCGGGTGGGGTATCCGCAAGAAGTAATCACGCTAATTCGGCTTTTCGGGAGCTCGAAAATTAAAAAGTTTATTCCCCGGGCAGGGAAAAGGGAAGAGCGGCCATCTTGTTTTTCTAATAGTCAACTCTGGAAATCGCGTTTTTACGGTGCAAATCGACCAAGTTGAGCATCCTTAACAACTTTCCTGTGTGGAGTCATGCAAAATTCGCAAAACCTTGGGAATTACAACTTTTTGGTGCAAAAGTGACGTTATAATTTGACAAAAAATCGTCGATTACCGCCAAAGTAAAACATTGATGGGAATCAAATTTGCATAGGCACACTCGGGTGGGGTATCCGCAAGAACTAATCACGCTAATTCGGCTTTTCGGGAGCTCGAAAATTAAGAAGTTTATTCCCCGGGCAGGGAAAAGGGAAGAGCGGCCATCTTGTTTTTCTAATAGTCAACCCTGGAAATCGCGTTTTGACCGTGCAAATCGACCAAGTTGAGCATCCTGAACAACTTTCCTGTGTGGAGTCATGCAAAATTCGTAAAACCTTGGGAATTACAACTTTTTGGTGCAAAAGTGACGTCATAATTTGTCTAAAAATCGTCGATTACCGCCAAAGTAAAACATTGACGGGGTTCAGATTTGCACCGGCACACTCGGGTGGGGTATCCGCAAGAAGTAATCACGCTAGTTCGGCTCTTCGGGGTGGCTCGAAAATTAAAAAGTTTATTCCCCGGGCAGGGAAAAGGGAAGAGCGGCCATCTTGTTTTTGTAATTTTTAACTCTGGAAATCGCGTTTTGACGGTGCAAATCGACCAAGTTGAGCATCCTGATCAACTTTCCTGTGTGGAGTCATGCAAAATTCGCAAAACCTTGGGAATTACAACTTTTTGGTGCAAAAGTGACGTCATTATTTGACCAAAAATCGTCGATTACCGCCAAAGTAAAACATTGACTGGGTTCAAATTTGCACAGGCACACTCGGGTGGGGGTATCCGCAAGAAGTAATCATGCTAATTCGGCTTTTCGGGAGCTCGAAAATTAAAAAGTTTGTTCCCCGGGCAGGGAAAAGGGAAGAGCGGCCATCTTGTTTTTCTAATAGTCAACTCTGGAAATCGCGTTTTGACGGTGCAAATCGACCAAGTTGAGCATCCTGAACAACTTTCCTGTGTGGAGTCATGCAAAATTCGTAAAACCTTGGGAATTACAACTTTTTGGTGCAAAAGTGACGTCATAATTTGTCCAAAAATCGTCGATTACCGCCAAAGTAAAACATTGACGGGGTTCAGATTTGCACCGGCACACTCGGGTGGGGTATCCGCAAGAAGTAATCACGCTAATTCGGCTCTTCGGGGTGGCTCGAAAATTAAAAAGTTTATTCCCCGGGCAGGGAAAAGGGAAGAGCGGCCATCTTGTTTTTCTAATATTTAACTCTGGAAATCGCGTTTTGACGGTGCAAATCGACCAAGTTGAGCATCCTGATCAACTTTCCTGTGTGGAGTCATGCAAAATTCGCAAAACCTAGGGAATTACAACTTTTTGGTGCAAAAGTGACGTCATTATTTGACCAAAAATCGTCGATTACCGCCAAAGTAAAACATTGACTGGGTTCAAATTTGCACAGGCACACTCGGGTGGGGGTATCCGCAAGAAGTAATCATGCTAATTTGGCTTTTCGGGAGCTCGAAATTTAAAAAGTTTGTTCCCCGGGCAGGGAAAAGGGAAGAGCGGCCATCTTGTTTTTCTAATAGTCAACTCTGGAAATCGCGTTTTGACGGTGCAAATCGACCAAGTTGAGCATCCTGAACAACTTTCCTGTGTGGAGTCATGCAAAATTCGTAAAACCTTGGGAATTACAACTTTTTTGGTGCAAAAGTGACGTCATAATTTGTTCAAAAATCGTCGATTACCGCCAAAGTAAAACATTGACGGGGTTCAGATTTGCACCGGCACACTCGGGTGGGGTATCCGCAAGAAGTAATCACGCTAATTCGGCTCTTCGGGGTGGCTCGAAAATTAAACAGTTTATTCCCCGGGCAGGGAAAAGGGAAGAGCGGCCATCTTTTTTTTCTAATATTTAACTCTGGAAATCGCGTTTTGACGGTGCAAATCGACCAAGTTGAGCATCCTGAACAACTTTCCTGTGTGGAGTCATGCAAAATTCGCAAAACCTTTGGAATTACAACTTTTTGGTGCAAAAGTGACGTCATAATTTGACAAAAAATCGTCGATTACCGCCAAAGTAAAATATTGATGGGGTTCAAATTTGCACAGGCACACTCGGGTGGGGTATCCGCAAGAAGTAATCACGCTAATTCGGCATTTCGGGAGCTCGAAAATTAAAAAGTTTATTCCCCGGGCAGGGAAAAGGGAAGAGCGGCCATCTTGTTTTTCTAATAGTCAACTCTGGAAATCGCGTTTTGACGGTGCAAATCAACCAAGTTGAGCATCCTGAACAACTTTCCTGTGTGGAGTCATGCAAAATTCGTAAAACCTTGGGAATTACAACTTTTTGGTGCAAAAGTGACGTCATAATTTGTCCAAAAATCGTCGATTACCGCCAAAGTAAAACATTGACGGGGTTCAGATTTGCACCGGCACACTCGGGTGGGGTATCCGCAAGAAGTAATCACGCTAATTCGGCTTTTCGGGAGCTCGAAAATTAAAAAGTTTATTCCCCGGGCAGGGAAAAGGGAAGAGCGGCCATCTTGTTTTTCTAATATTTAACTCTGGAAATCGCGTTTTGACGGTGCAAATCGACCAAGTTGAGCATCCTGATCAACTTTCCTGTGTGGAGTCATGCAAAATTCGCAAAACCTAGGGAATTACAACTTTTTGGTGCAAAAGTGACGTCATTATTTGACCAAAAATCGTCGATTACCGCCAAAGTAAAACATTGACTGGGTTCAAATTTGCACAGGCACACTCGGGTGGGGGTATCCGCAAGAAGTAATCATGCTAATTTGGCTTTTCGGGAGCTCGAAATTTAAAAAGTTTGTTCCCCGGGCAGGGAAAAGGGAAGAGCGGCCATCTTGTTTTTCTAATAGTCAACTCTGGAAATCGCGTTTTGACGGTGCAAATCGACCAAGTTGAGCATCCTGAACAACTTTCCTGTGTGGAGTCATGCAAAATTCGTAAAACCTTGGGAATTACAACTTTTTTGGTGCAAAAGTGACGTCATAATTTGTTCAAAAATCGTCGATTACCGCCAAAGTAAAACATTGACGGGGTTCAGATTTGCACCGGCACACTCGGGTGGGGTATCCGCAAGAAGTAATCACGCTAATTCGGCTCTTCGGGGTGGCTCGAAAATTAAACAGTTTATTCCCCGGGCAGGGAAAAGGGAAGAGCGGCCATCTTTTTTTTCTAATATTTAACTCTGGAAATCGCGTTTTGACGGTGCAAATCGACCAAGTTGAGCATCCTGAACAACTTTCCTGTGTGGAGTCATGCAAAATTCGCAAAACCTTTGGAATTACAACTTTTTGGTGCAAAAGTGACGTCATAATTTGAAAAAAAAATCGTCGATTACCGCCAAAGTAAAATATTGATGGGGTTCAAATTTGCACAGGCACACTCGGGTGGGGTATCCGCAAGAAGTAATCACGCTAATTCGGCATTTCGGGAGCTCGAAAATTAAAAAGTTTATTCCCCGGGCAGGGAAAAGGGAAGAGCGGCCATCTTGTTTTTCTAATAGTCAACTCTGGAAATCGCGTTTTGACGGTGCAAATCAACCAAGTTGAGCATCCTGAACAACTTTCCTGTGTGGAGTCATGCAAAATTCGTAAAACCTTGGGAATTACAACTTTTTGGTGCAAAAGTGACGTCATAATTTGTCCAAAAATCGTCGATTACCGCCAAAGTAAAACATTGACGGGGTTCAGATTTGCACCGGCACACTCGGGTGGGGTATCCGCAAGAAGTAATCACGCTAATTCGGCTTTTCGGGAGCTCGAAAATTAAAAAGTTTATTCCCCGGGCAGGGAAAAGGGAAGAGCGGCCATCTTGTTTTTCTAATAGTCAACTCTGGAAATCGCGTTTTGACCGTGCAAATCGACCAAGTTGAGCATCCTGAACAACTTTCCTGTGTGGAGTCATGCAAAATTCGCAAAACCTTGGGAATTACAACTTTTTGGTGCAAAAGTGACGTCATAATTTGACCAAAAATCGTCGATTACCGCCAAAGTGAAACATTAAATGGGTTCAAATTTGCACCGGCACACTCGGGTGGGGTATCCGCAAGAAGTAATCACGCTTATTCGGCTTTTCGGGAGCTCGAAAATTAAAAAGTTTATTCCCCGTGCAGGGAAAAGGGTAGAGCGGCCATCTTGTTTTTCTAATAGTCAACTCTGGAAATCGTGTTTTTACGTTGCAAATCGACCAAGTTGAGCATCCTTAACAACTTTCCTGTGTGGAGTCATGCAAAATTCGCAAAACCTTGGGAATTACAACTTTTTGGTGCAAAAGTGACGTTATAATTTGACAAAAAATCGTCGATTACCGCCAAAGTAAAACATTGATGGGAATCAAATTTGCATAGGCACACTCGGGTGGGGTATCCGCAAGAAGTAATCACGCTAATTCGGCTTTTCGGGAGCTCGAAAATTAAAAAGTTTATTCCCCGGGCAGGGAAAAGGGAAGAGCGGCCATCTTGTTTTCTAATAGTCAACTCTGGAAATTGCGTTTTTACGGTGCAAATCGACCAAGTTGAGCATCCTGAACAACTTTCCTGTGTGGAGTCATGCAAAATTCGCAAAACCTTGGGAATTACAACTTTTTGGTGCAAAAGTGACGTCATAATTTGACAAAAAATCGTCGATTACCGCCAAAGTAAAACATTGATGGGGTTCAAATTTGCACAGGCACACTCGGGTGGGGTATCCGCAAGAAGTAATCACGCTAATTCGGCTTTTCGGGAGCTCGAAAATTAAAAAGTTTATTCCCCGTGCAGGGAAAAGGGAAGAGCGGCCATCTTGTTTTTCTAATAGTCAACTCTGGAAATCGCGTTTTGACGGTGCAAATCGACCAAGTTGAGTATCCTGAACAACTTTCCTGTGTGGAGTCATGCAAAATTCGCAAAACCTTGGGAATTACAACTTTTTGGTGCAAAAGTGACGTCATAATTTGACCAAAAATCGTCGATTACTGCAAAAGTGAAACATTAAATGGGTTCAAATTTGCACCGGCACACTCGGGTGGGGTATCCGCAAGAAGTAATCACGCTAATTCGGCTTTTTCGGGAGCTCGAAAATTAAAAAGTTTATTCCCCGTGCAGGGAAAAGGGAAGAGCGGCCATCTTGTTTTTCTAATAGTCAACTCTGGAAATCGCGTTTTTACGCTCAAATCGACCAAGTTGAGCATCCTGAACAACTTTCCTGTGTGGAGTCATGCAAAATTCGCAAAACCTTGGGAATTACAACTTTTTGGTGCAAAAGTGACGTCATAATTTGTCCAAAAATCGTCGATTACCGCCAAAGTAAAACATTGATGGGGTTCAAATTTGCACAGGCACACTCGGGTGGGGTATCCGCAAGAAGTAATCACGCTAATTCGGCTTTTCGGGAGCTCGAAAATTAAAAAGTTTATTCCCCGGGCAGGGAAAAGGGAAGAGCGGCCATCTTGTTTTTCTAATAGTCAACTCTGGAAATCGCGTTTTGACGGTGCAAATCGACCAAGTTGAGCATCCTGAACAACTTTCCTGTGTGGAGTCATGCAAAATTCGTAAAACCTTGGGAATTACAATTTTTTGGTGCAAAAGTGACGTCATAATTTGACAAAAAATCGTCGATTACCGCCAAAGTAAAACATTGATGGGGTTCAAATTTGCACAGGCACACTCGGGTGGGGTATCCGCAAGAAGTAATCACGCTAATTCGGCTTTTCGGGAGCTCGAAAATTAAAAAGTTTATTCCCCGGGCAGGGAAAAGGGAAGAGCGGCCATCTTGTTTTTCTAATAGTCAACTCTGGAAATCGCGTTTTGACCGTGCAAATCGACCAAGTTGAGCATCCTGAACAACTTTCCTGTGTGGAGTCATGCAAAATTCGCAAAACCTTGGGAATTACAACTTTTTGGTGCAAAAGTGACGTCATAATTTGACCAAAAATCGTCGATTACCGCCAAAGTGAAACATTAAATGGGTTCAAATTTGCACCGGCACACTCGGGTGGGGTATCCGCAAGAAGTAATCACGCTAATTCGGCTTTTCGGGAGCTCGAAAATTAAAAAGTGTATTCCCCGTGCAGGGAAAAGGGTAGAGCGGCCATCTTGTTTTTCTAATAGTCAACTCTGGAAATCGCGTTTTTACGGTGCAAATCGACCAAGTTGAGCATCCTTAACAACTTTCCTGTGTGGAGTCATGCAAAATTCGCAAAACCTTGGGAATTACAACTTTTTGGTGCAAAAGTGACGTTATAATTTGACAAAAAATCGTCGATTACCGCCAAAGTAAAACATTGATGGGAATCAAATTTGCATAGGCACACTCGGGTGGGGTATCCGCAAGAACTAATCACGCTAATTCGGCTTTTCGGGAGCTCGAAAATTAAGAAGTTTATTCCCCGGGCAGGGAAAAGGGAAGAGCGGCCATCTTGTTTTTCTAATAGTCAACCCTGGAAATCGCGTTTTGACCGTACAAATCGACCAAGTTGAGCATCCTGAACAACTTTCCTGTGTGGAGTCATGCAAAATTCGTAAAACCTTGGGAATTACAACTTTTTGGTGCAAAAGTGACGTCATAATTTGTCTAAAAATCGTCGATTACCGCCAAAGTAAAACATTGACGGGGTTCAGATTTGCACCGGCACACTCGGGTGGGGTATCCGCAAGAAGTAATCACGCTAATTCGGCTCTTCGGGGTGGCTCGAAAATTAAAAAGTTTATTCCCCGGGCAGGGAAAAGGGAAGAGCGGCCATCTTGTTTTTGTAATTTTTAACTCTGGAAATCGCGTTTTGACGGTGCAAATCGACCAAGTTGAGCATCCTGATCAACTTTCCTGTGTGGAGTCATGCAAAATTCGCAAAACCTTGGGAATTACAACTTTTTGGTGCAAAAGTGACGTCATTATTTGGCCAAAAATCGTCGATTACCGCCAAAGTAAAACATTGACTGGGTTCAAATTTGCACAGGCACACTCGGGTGGGGGTATCCGCAAGAAGTAATCATGCTAATTCGGCTTTTCGGGAGCTCGAAAATTAAAAAGTTTGTTCCCCGGGCAGGGAAAAGGGAAGAGCGGCCATCTTGTTTTTCTAATAGTCAACTCTGGAAATCGCGTTTTGACGGTGCAAATCGACCAAGTTGAGCATCCTGAACAACTTTCCTGTGTGGAGTCATGCAAAATTCGTAAAACCTTGGGAATTACAACTTTTTGGTGCAAAAGTGACGTCATAATTTGTCCAAAAATCGTCGATTACCGCCAAAGTAAAACATTGACGGGGTTCAGATTTGCACCGGCACACTCGGGTGGGGTATCCGCAAGAAGTAATCACGCTAATTCGGCTCTTCGGGGTGGCTCGAAAATTAAAAAGTTTATTCCCCGGGCAGGGAAAAGGGAAGAGCGGCCATCTTGTTTTTCTAATATTTAACTCTGGAAATCGCGTTTTGACGGTGCAAATCGACCAAGTTGAGCATCCTGATCAACTTTCCTGTGTGGAGTCATGCAAAATTCGCAAAACCTAGGGAATTACAACTTTTTGGTGCAAAAGTGACGTCATTATTTGACCAAAAATCGTCGATTACCGCCAAAGTAAAACATTGACTGGGTTCAAATTTGCACAGGCACACTCGGGTGGGGGTATCCGCAAGAAGTAATCATGCTAATTTGGCTTTTCGGGAGCTCGAAATTTAAAAAGTTTGTTCCCCGGGCAGGGAAAAGGGAAGAGCGGCCATCTTGTTTTTCTAATAGTCAACTCTGGAAATCGCGTTTTGACGGTGCAAATCGACCAAGTTGAGCATCCTGAACAACTTTCCTGTGTGGAGTCATGCAAAATTCGTAAAACCTTGGGAATTACAACTTTTTTGGTGCAAAAGTGACGTCATAATTTGTTCAAAAATCGTCGATTACCGCCAAAGTAAAACATTGACGGGGTTCAGATTTGCACCGGCACACTCGGGTGGGGTATCCGCAAGAAGTAATCACGCTAATTCGGCTCTTCGGGGTGGCTCGAAAATTAAACAGTTTATTCCCCGGGCAGGGAAAAGGGAAGAGCGGCCATCTTTTTTTTCTAATATTTAACTCTGGAAATCGCGTTTTGACGGTGCAAATCGACCAAGTTGAGCATCCTGAACAACTTTCCTGTGTGGAGTCATGCAAAATTCGCAAAACCTTTGGAATTACAACTTTTTGGTGCAAAAGTGACGTCATAATTTGACAAAAAATCGTCGATTACCGCCAAAGTAAAATATTGATGGGGTTCAAATTTGCACAGGCACACTCGGGTGGGGTATCCGCAAGAAGTAATCACGCTAATTCGGCATTTCGGGAGCTCGAAAATTAAAAAGTTTATTCCCCGGGCAGGGAAAAGGGAAGAGCGGCCATCTTGTTTTTCTAATAGTCAACTCTGGAAATCGCGTTTTGACGGTGCAAATCAACCAAGTTGAGCATCCTGAACAACTTTCCTGTGTGGAGTCATGCAAAATTCGTAAAACCTTGGGAATTACAACTTTTTGGTGCAAAAGTGACGTCATAATTTGTCCAAAAATCGTCGATTACCGCCAAAGTAAAACATTGACGGGGTTCAGATTTGCACCGGCACACTCGGGTGGGGTATCCGCAAGAAGTAATCACGCTAATTCGGCTTTTCGGGGTGGCTCGAAAATTAGAAAGTTTATTCCCCGGGCAGGGAAAAGGGAAGAGCGGCCATCTTGTTTTTCTAATAGTCAACTCTGGAAATCGCGTTTTGACGGTGCAAATCGACCAAGTTGAGCATCCTGAACAACTTTCCTGTGTGGAGTCATGCAAAATTCGCAAAACCTTGGGAATTACAACTTTTTGGTGCAAAAGTGACGTCATAGTTTGACAAAAAATCGTCGATTACCGCCAAAGTAAAACATTGATATGGTTCAAATTTGCACAGGCACACTCGGGTGGGGTATCCGCAAGAAGTAATCACGCTAATTCGGCTTTTCGGGAGCTCGAAAATTAAGAAGTTTATTCCCCGGGCAGGGAAAAGGGAAGAGCGGCCATCTTGTTTTTCTAATAGTTAACTCTGGAAATCGCGTTTTGACGGTGCAAATCGACCAAGTTGAGCATCCTGAACAACTTTCCTTTGTGGAGTCATGCAAAATTCGTAAAACCTTGGGAATTACAACTTTTGGGTGCAAAAGTGACGTCATAATTTGTCAAAAAATCGTCGATTACCGCCAAAGTAAAACAATGACGGGGTTCAGATTTGCACCGGCACACTCGGGTGGGGTATCCGCAAGAAGTAATCACGCTAATTCGGCTTTTCGGGGTGGCTCGAAAATTAAAAAGTATATTCCCCGGGCAGGGAAAAGGGAAGAGCGGCCATCTTGTTTTCTAATAGTCAACTCTGGAAATCGCGTTTTGACGGTGCAAATCGACCAAGTTGAGCATCCTGAACAACTTTCCTGTGTGGAGTCATGCCAAATTCGCAAAACCTTGGGAATTACAATTTTTTGGTGCAAAAGTGACGTAATAATTTGACAAAAAATCGTCGATTACCGCAAAAGTAAAACATTGACGGGGTTCAGATTTGCACCGGCACACTCGGGTGGGGTATCCGCAAGAAGTAATCACGCTAATTCGGCGTTTCGGGGTGGCTCGAAAATTAAAAAGTTTATTCCCCGGGCAGGGAAAAGGGAAGAGCGGCCATCTTGTTTTTCTAATAGTCAACTCTGGAAATCGCGTTTTGACGGTGCAAATCGACCAAGTTGAGCATCCTGAACAACTTTCCTGTGTGGAGTCATGCAAAATTCGCAAAACCATGGGAATTACAACTTTTTGGTGCAAAAGTAACGTCATAGTTTGACAAAAAATCGTCGATTACCGCCAAAGTAAAACATTGATGGGGTTCAAATTTGCACAGGCACACTCGGGTGGGGTATCCGCAAGAAGTAATCACGCTAGTTCGGCTTTTCGGGAGCTCGAAAATTAAAAAGTTTATTCCCCGGGCAGGGAAAAGGGAAGAGCGGCCATCTTGTTTTTCTAATAGTTAACTCTGGAAATCGCGTTTTGACGGTGCAAATCGACCAAGTTGAGCATCCTGAACAACTTTCCTGTGTGGAGTCATGCAAAATTCGCAAAACCTTTGGAATTACAACTTTTTGGTGCAAAAGTGACGTCATAATTTGACAAAAAATCGTCGATTACCGCCAAAGTAAAATATTGATGGGGTTCAAATTTGCACAGGCACACTCGGGTGGGGTATCCGCAAGAAGTAATCACGCTAATTCGGCTTTTCGGGAGCTCGAAAATTAAAAAGTTTATTCCCCGGGCAGGGAAAAGGGAAGAGCGGCCATCTTGTTTTTCTAATAGTCAACTCTGGAAATCGCGTTTTGACGGTGCAAATCGACCAAGTTGAGCATCCTGAACAACTTTCCTGTGTGGAGTCATGCAAAATTCGCAAAACCTTGGGAATTACAACTTTTTGGTGCAAAAGTGACGTCATAGTTTGACAAAAAATCGTCGATTACCGCCAAAGTAAAACATTGATATGGTTCAAATTTGCACAGGCACACTCGGGTGGGGTATCCGCAAGAAGTAATCACGCTAATTCGGCTTTTCGGGAGCTCGAAAATTAAAAAGTTTATTCCCCGGGCAGGGAAAAGGGAAGAGCGGCCATCTTGTTTTTCTAATAGTTAACTCTGGAAATCGCGTTTTGACGGTGCAAATCGACCAAGTTGAGCATCCTGAACAACTTTCCTGTGTGGAGTCATGCAAAATTCGTAAAACCTTGGGAATTACAACTTTTTGGTGCAAAAGTGACGTCATAATTTGTCCAAAAATCGTCGATTACCGCCAAAGTAAAACATTGACGGGGTTCAGATATGCACCGGCACACTCGGGTGGGGTATCCGCAAGAAGTAATCACGCTAATTCGGCTTTTCGGGGTGGCTCGAAAATTAAAAAGTATATTCCCCGGGCAGGGAAAAGGGAAGAGCGGCCATCTTGTTTTCTAATAGTCAACTCTGGAAATCGCGTTTTGACGGTGCAAATCGACCAAGTTGAGCATCCTGAACAACTTTCCTGTGTGGAGTCATGCAAAATTCGCAAAACCTTGGGAATTACAATTTTTTGGTGCAAAAGTGACGTAATAATTTGACAAAAAATCGTCGATTACCGCAAAATTAAAAAACATTGACGGGGTTCAGATTTGCACCGGCACACTCGGGTGGGGTATCCGCAAGAAGTAATCCCGCTAATTCGGCTTTTCGGGGTGGCTCGAAAATTAAAAAGTTTATTCCCCGGGCAGGGAAAAGGGAAGAGCGGCCATCTTGTTTTTCTAATAGTCAACTCTGGAAATCGCGTTTTGACGGTGCAAATCGACCAAGTTGAGCATCCTGAACAACTTTCCTGTGTGGAGTCATGCAAAATTCGTAAAACCTTGGGAATTACAACTTTTTGGTGCAAAAGTGACGTCATAATTTGTCCAAAAATCGTCGATTACCGCCAAAGTAAAACATTGACGGGGTTCAGATTTGCACCGGCACACTCGGGTGGGGTATCCGCAAGAAGTAATCACGCTAATTCGGCTTTTCGGGGTGGCTCGAAAATTAAAAAGTTTATTCCCCGGGCAGGGAAAAGGAAAGAGCGGCCATCTTGTTTTCTAATAATCAACTCTGGAAATCGCGTTTTGACGGTACAAATCGACCAAGTTGAGCATCCTGAACAACTTTCCTGTGTGGAGTCATGCAAAATTCGCAAAACCTTTGGAATTACAACTTTTTGGTGCAAAAGTGACGTCATAATTTGACAAAAAATCGTCGATTACCGCCAAAGTAAAATATTGATGGGGTTCAAATTTGCACAGGCACTCTCGGGTGGGGTATCCGCAAGACGTAATCACGCTAATTCGGCTTTTCGGGAGCTCGAAAATTAAAAAGTTTATTCCCCGGGCAGGGAAAAGGGAAGAGCGGCCATCTTGTTTTTCTAATAGTCAACTCTGGAAATCGCGTTTTGACGGTGCAAATCGACCAAGTTGAGCATCCTGAACAACTTTCCTGTGTGGAGTCATGCAAAATTCGTAAAACCTTGGGAATTACAACTTTTGGGTGCAAAAGTGACGTCATAATTTGTCCAAAAATCGTCGATTACCGCCAAAGTAAAACATTGACGGGGTTCAGATTTGCACCGGCACACTCGGGTGGGGTATCCGCAAGAAGTAATCACGCTAATTCGGCTTTTCGGGGTGGCTCGAAAATTAAAAAGTATATTCCCCGGGCAGGGAAAAGGGAAGAGCGGCCATCTTGTTTTCTAATAGTCAACTCTGGAAATCGCGTTTTGACGGTGCAAATCGACCAAGTTGAGCATCCTGAACAACTTTCCTGTGTGGAGTCATGCAAAATTCGCAAAACCTTGGGAATTACAATTTTTTGGTGCAAAAGTGACGTAATAATTTGACAAAAAATCGTCGATTACCGCAAAAGTAAAACATTGACGGGGTTCAGATTTGCACCGGCACACTCGGGTGGGGTATCCGCAAGAAGTAATCCCGCTAATTCGGCTTTTCGGGGTGGCTCGAAAATTAAAAAGTTTATTCCCCGGGCAGGGAAAAGGGAAGAGCGGCCATCTTGTTTTTCTAATAGTCAACTCTGGAAATCGCGTTTTGACGGTGCAAATCGACCAAGTTGAGCATCCTGAACAACTTTCCTGTGTGGAGTCATGCAAAATTCGCAAAACCTTGGGAATTACAACTTTTTGGTGCAAAAGTAACGTCATAGTTTGACAAAAAATCGTCGATTACCGCCAAAGTAAAACATTGATGGGGTTCAAATTTGCACAGGCACACTCGGGTGGGGTATCCGCAAGAAGTAATCACGCTAGTTCGGCTTTTCGGGAGCTCGAAAATTAAAAAGTTTATTCCCCGGGCAGGGAAAAGGGAAGAGCGGCCATCTTGTTTTTCTAATAGTCAACTCTGGAAATCGCGTTTTGACGGTGCAAATCGACCAAGTTGAGCATCCTGAACAACTTTCCTGTGTGGAGTCATGCAAAATTCGCAAAACCTTGGGAATTACAACTTTTTGGTGCAAAAGTGACGTCATAGTTTGACAAAAAATCGTCGATTACCGCCAAAGTAAAACATTGATATGGTTCAAATTTGCACAGGCACACTCGGGTGGGGTATCCGCAAGAAGTAATCACGCTAATTCGGCTTTTCGGGAGCTCGAAAATTAAAAAGTTTATTCCCCGGGCAGGGAAAAGGTAAGAGCGGCCATCTTGTTTTTCTAATAGTTAACTCTGGAAATCGCGTTTTGACGGTGCAAATCGACCAAGTTGAGCATCCTGAACAACTTTCCTGTGTGGAGTCATGCAAAATTCGTAAAACCTTGGGAATTACAACTTTTGGGTGCAAAAGTGACGTAATAATTTGATAAAAAATCGTCGATTACCGCAAAAGTAAAACATTGACGGGGTTCAGATTTGCACCGGCACACTCGGGTGGGGTATCCGCAAGAAGTAATCACGCTAATTCGGCTTTTCGGGGTGGCTCGAAAATTAAAAAGTTTATTCCCCGGGCAGGGAAAAGGGAAGAGCGGCCATCTTGTTTTTCTAATAGTCAACTCTGGAAATCGCGTTTTGACCGTGCAAATCGACCAAGTTGAGCATCCTGAACAACTTTCCTGTGAGGAGTCATGCAAAATTCGTAAAACCTTGGGAATTACAACTTTTTGGTGCAAAAGTGACGTAATAATTTGACCAAAAAACGTCGATTACCGCAAAAGTGAAACATTAAATGGGTTCAAATTTGCACCGGCACACTCGGGTGGGGTATCCGCAAGAAGTAATCACGCTAATTCGGCTTTTCGGGAGCTCGAAAATTAAAAAGTTTATTCCCCGTGCAGGGAAAAGGGAAAAGCGGCCATCTTGTTTTTCTAATAGTCAACTCTGGAAATCGCGTTTTTACGCTCAAATCGACCAAGTTGAGCATCCTGAACAACTTTCCTGTGTGGAGTCATGCAAAATTCGCAAAACCTTGGGAATTACAACTTTTTGGTGCAAAAGTGACGTCATAATTTGTCCAAAAATCGTCGATTACCGCCAAAGTAAAACATTGATGGGGTTCAAATTTGCACAGGCACACTCGGGTGGGGTATCCGCAAGAAGTAATCACGCTAATTCGGCTTTTCGGGAGCTCGAAAATTAAAAAGTTTATTTTCCGGGCAGGGAAAAGGGAAGAGCGGCCATCTTGTTTTTCTAATAGTCAACTCTGGAAATCGCGTTTTGACGGTGCAAATCGACCAAGTTGAGCATCCTGAACAACTTTCCTGTGTGGAGTCATGTAAAATTCGTAAAACCTTGGGAATTACAACTTTTTGGTGCAAAAGTGACGTCATAATTTGTCAAAAAATCGTCGATTACCGCCAAAGTAAAACATTGACGGGGTTCAGATTTGCACCGGCACACTCGGGTGGGGTATCCGCAAGAAGTAATCACGCTAATTCGGCTTTTCGGGGTGGCTCGAAAATTAAAAAGTTATTCTCTGGTCAGGGAAAATGGAAGAGCGGCCATCTTGTTTTTCTAATATTCAACTCTGGAAATCGCGTTTTGACGGTGCAAATCGACCAAGTTGAGCATTCTGAACAACTTTCCTGTGTGGAGTCATGCAAAATTCGTAAAACCTTGGGAATTACAACTTTTTGGTGCAAAAGTGACGTCATAATTTGACAAAAAATCGTCGATTACCGCAAAAGTAAAACATTGATGGGGTTCAAATTTGCACAGGCACACTCGGGTGGGGTATCCGCAAGAAGTAATCACGCTAATTCGGCTTTTCGGGAGCTCGAAAATTAATAAGTTTATTTTCCGGGCAGGGAAAATGGAAGAGCGGCCATCTTGTTTTTCTAATATTCAACTCTGGAAATCGCGTTTTGACGGTGCAAATCGACCAAGTTGAGCATTCTGAACAACTTTCCTGTGTGGAGTCATGCAAAATTCGTAAAACCTTGGGAATTACAACTTTTTGGTGCAAAAGTGACGTCATAATTTGTCAAAAAATCGTCGATTACCGCCAAAGTAAAACATTGACGGGGTTCAGATTTGCACCGGCACACTCGGGTGGGGTATCCGCAAGAAGTAATCACGCTAATTCGGCTTTTCGGGGTGGCTCGAAAATTAAAAAGTTATTCTCCGGTCAGGGAAAATGGAAGAGCGGCCATCTTGTTTTTCTAATATTCAACTCTGGAAATCGCGTTTTGACGGTGCAAATCGACCAAGTTGAGCATTCTGAACAACTTTCCTGTGTGGAGTCATGCAAAATTCGTAAAACCTTGGGAATTACAACTTTTTGGTGCAAAAGTGACGTCATAATTTGACAAAAAATCGTCGATTACCGCAAAAGTAAAACATTGATGGGGTTCAAATTTGCACAGGCACACTCGGGTGGGGTATCCGCAAGAAGTAATCACGCTAATTCGGCTTTTCGGGAGCTCGAAAATTAAAAAGTTTATTTTCCGGGCAGGGAAAAGGGAAGAGCGGCCATCTTGTTTTTCTAATAGTCAACTCTGGAAATCGCGTTTTGACGGTGCAAATCGACCAAGTTGAGCATCCTGAACAACTTTCCTGTGTGGAGTCATGCAAAATTCGCAAAACCTTGGGAATTACAACTTTTTGGTGCAAAAGTGACGTCATAATTTGACAAAAAATCGTCGATTACCGCCAAAGTAAAACATTGATGGGGTTCAAATTTGCACAGGCACACTCGGGTGGGGTATCCGCAAGAAGTATATCACGCTAATTCGGCTTTTCGGGAGCTCGAAAATTAAAAAGTTTATTCCCCGGGCAGGGAAAGGGAAGAGCGGCCATCTTGTTTTTCTAATAGTCAACTCTGGAAATCGCGTTTTGACGGTGCAAATCGACCATGTTGAGCATCCTGAACAACTTTCCTGTGTGGAGTCATGCAAAATTCGTAAAACCTTGGGAATTACAACTTTTTGGTGCAAAAGTGACGTCATAATTTGTCCAAAAATCGTCGATTACCGCCAAAGTAAAACATTGACGGGGTTCAGATTTGCACCGGCACACTCGGGTGGGGTATCCGCAAGAAGTAATCACGCTAATTCGGCTTTTCGGGGTGGCTCGAAAATTTAAAAGTTAATTCCCCGGGCAGGGAAAAGGGAAGAGCGGCCATCTTGTTTTTCTAATAGTCAACTCTGGAAATCGCGTTTTGACGGTGCAAATCGACCAAGTTGAGCATCCTGAACAACTTTCCTGTGTGGAGTCATGCAAAATTCGCAAAACCTTGGGAATTACAACTTTTTGGTGCAAAAGTGACGTCATAGTTTGACAAAAAATCGTCGATTACCGCCAAAGTAAAACATTGATATGGTTCAAATTTGCACAGGCACACTCGGGTGGGGTATCCGCAAGAAGTAATCACGCTAATTCGGCTTTTCGGGAGCTCGAAAATTAAAAAGTTTATTCCCCGGGCAGGGAAAAGGGAAGAGCGGCCATCTTGTTTTTCTAATAGTTAACTCTGGAAATCGCGTTTTGACGGTGCAAATCGACCAAGTTGAGCATCCTGAACAACTTTCCTGTGTGGAGTCATGCAAAATTCGTAAAACCTTGGGAATTACAACTTTTTGGTGCAAAAGTGACGTCATAATTTGACAAAAAATCGTCGATTACCGCAAAAGTAAAACATTGATGGGGTTCAAATTTGCACAGGCACACTCGGGTGGGGTATCCGCAAGAAGTATATCACGCTAATTCGGCTTTTCGGGAGCTCGAAAATTAAAAAGTTTATTCCCCGGGCAGGGAAAGGGAAGAGCGGCCATCTTGTTTTTCTAATAGTCAACTCTGGAAATCGCGTTTTGACGGTGCAAATCGACCATGTTGAGCATCCTGAACAACTTTCCTGTGTGGAGTCATGCAAAATTCGTAAAACCTTGGGAATTACAACTTTTTGGTGCAAAAGTGACGTCATAATTTGTCCAAAAATCGTCGATTACCGCCAAAGTAAAACATTGACGGGGTTTAGATTTGCACCGGCACACTCGGGTGGGGTATCCGCAAGAAGTAATCACGCTAATTCGGCTTTTCGGGGTGGCTCGAAAATTTAAAAGTTAATTCCCCGGTCAGGGAAAAGGGAAGAGCGGCCATCTTGTTTTTCTAATAGTCAACTCTGGAATTCGCGTTTTGACGGTGCAAATCGACCAAGTTGAGCATCCTGAACAACTTTCCTGTGTGGAGTCATGCAAAATTCGCAAAACCTTGGGAATTACAACTTTTTGGTGCAAAAGTGACGTCATAATTTGACAAAAAATCGTCGATTACCGCCAAAGTAAAACATTGATGGGGTTCAAATTTGCACAGGCACACTCGGGTGGGGTATCCGCAAGAAGTAATCACGCTAATTTGGCTTTTTGGGAGCTCGAAAATTAAAAAGTTTATTCCCCGGGCAGGGAAAAGGGAAGAGCGGCCATCTTGTTTTTCTAAAAGTTAACTCTGGAAATCGCGTTTTGACGGTGCAAATCGACCAAGTTGAGCATCCTGAACAACTTTCCTGTGTGGAGTCATGCAAAATTCGTAAAACCTTGGGAATTACAACTTTTTGGTGCAAAAGTGACGTCATAATTTGTCCAAAAATCGTCGATTACCGCCAAAGTAAAACATTGACGGGGTTCAGATTTGCACCGGCACACTCGGGTGGGGTATCCGCAAGAAGTAATCACGCTAATTCGGCTCTTCGGGGTGGCTCGAAAATTAAAAAGTTTATTCCCCGGGCAGGGAAAAGGGAAGAGCGGCCATCTTGTTTTTCTAATATTTAACTCTGGAAATCGCGTTTTGACGGTGCAAATCGACCAAGTTGAGCATCCTGATCAACTTTCCTGTGTGGAGTCATGCAAAATTCGCAAAACCTAGGGAATTACAACTTTTTGGTGCAAAAGTGACGTCATTATTTGACCAAAAATCGTCGATTACCGCCAAAGTAAAACATTGACTGGGTTCAAATTTGCACAGGCACACTCGGGTGGGGGTATCCGCAAGAAGTAATCACGCTAATTCGGCTCTTCGGGGTGGCTCGAAAATTAAAAAGTTTATTCCCCGGGCAGGGAAAAGGGAAGAGCGGCCATCTTGTTTTTCTAATAGTCAACTCTGGAAATCGCGTTTTGACGGTGCAAATCGACCAAGTTGAGCATCCTGAACAACTTTCCTGTGTGGAGTCATGCAAAATTCGTAAAACCTTGGGAATTACAACTTTTTGGTGCAAAAGTGACGTCATAATTTGTCCAAAAATCGTCGATTACCGCCAAAGTAAAACATTGACGGGGTTCAGATTTGCACCGGCACACTCGGGTGGGGTATCCGCAAGAAGTAATCACGCTAATTCGGCTTTTCGGGGTGGCTCGAAAATTAAAAAGTTTATTCCCCGGGCAGGGAAAAGGAAAGAGCGGCCATCTTGTTTTCTAATAATCAACTCTGGAAATCGCGTTTTGACGGTACAAATCGACCAAGTTGAGCATCCTGAACAACTTTCCTGTGTTGAGTCATGCAAAATTCGCAAAACCTTGGGAATTACAACTTTTTGGTGCAAAAGTGACGTCATAATTTGACAAAAAATCGTCTATTACCGCCAAAGTAAAACATTGATGGGGTTCAAATTTGCACAGGCACACTCGGGTGGGGTATCCGCAAGAAGTAATCACGCTAATTTGGCTTTTTGGGAGCTCGAAAATTAAAAAGTTTATTCCCCGGGCAGGGAAAAGGGAAGAGCGGCCATCTTGTTTTTCTAATAGTCAACTCTGGAAATCGCGTTTTGACGGTGCAAATCGACCAAGTTGAGCATCCTGAACAACTT
Organism: Asterias amurensis; assembly: GCF_032118995.1. Lineage (NCBI taxonomy): Eukaryota > Metazoa > Echinodermata > Asteroidea > Forcipulatida > Asteriidae > Asterias > Asterias amurensis. Next base: position 9,497,577 of record NC_092665.1, read on the forward strand.
TCCTGTGTGGAGTCATGCAAAATTCGTAAAACCTTGGGAATTACAACTTTTTGGTGCAAAAGTTACGTCATAATTTGTCCAAAAATCGTCGATTACCGCCAAAGTAAAACATTGACGGGGTTCAGATTTGCACCGGCACACTCGGGTGGGGTATCCGCAAGAAGTAATCACGCTAATTCGGCTTTTCGGGGTGGCTCGAAAATTAAAAAGTTTATTCCCCGGGCAGGGAAAAGGAAAGAGCGGCCATCTTGTTTTCTAATAATCAACTCTGGAAATCGCGTTTTGACGGTACAAATCGACCAAGTTGAGCATCCTGAACAACTTTCCTGTGTGGAGTCATGCAAAATTCGCAAAACCTTTGGAATTACAACTTTTTGGTGCAAAAGTGACGTCATAATTTGACAAAAAATCGTCGATTACCGCCAAAGTAAAATATTGATGGGGTTCAAATTTGCACAGGCACACTCGGGTGGGGTATCCGCAAGAAGTAATCACGCTAATTCGGCTTTTCGGGAGCTCGAAAATTAAAAAGTTTATTCCCCGGGCAGGGAAAAGGGAAGAGCGGCCATCTTGTTTTTCTAATAGTCAACTGTGGAAATCGCGTTTTGACGGTGCAAATCGACCAAGTTGAGCATCCTGAACAACTTTCCTGTGTGGAGTCATGCAAAATTCGCAAAACCTTGGGAATTACAACTTTTTGGTGCAAAAGTGACGTCATAGTTTGACAAAAAATCGTCGATTACCGCCAAAGTAAAACATTGATATGGTTCAAACTTGCACAGGCACACTCGGGTGGGGTATCCGCAAGAAGTAATCACGCTAATTCGGCTTTTCGGGAGCTCGAAAATTAAAAAGTTTATTCCCCGGGCAGGGAAAAGGGAAGAGCGGCCATCTTGTTTTTCTAATAGTTAACTCTGGAAATCGCGTTTTGACGGTGCAAATCGACCATGTTGAGCATCCTGAACAACTTTTCTGTGTGGAGTCATGCATAATTCGTAAAACCTTGGGAATTACAACTTTTTGGTGCAAAAGTGACGTCATAATTTGTCCAAAAATCGTCGATTACCGCCAAAGTAAAACATTGACGGGGTTCAGATTTGCACCGGCACACTCGGGTGGGGTATCCGCAAGAAGTAATCACGCTAATTCGGCTTTTCGGGGTGGCTCGAAAATTAAAAAGTTTATTCCCCGGGCAGGGAAAAGGAAAGAGCGGCCATCTTGTTTTCTAATAATCAACTCTGGAAATCGCGTTTTGACGGTACAAATCGACCAAGTTGAGCATCCTGAACAACTTTCTTGTGTGGAGTCATGCAAAATTCGCAAAACCTTTGGAATTACAACTTTTTGGTGCAAAAGTGACGTCATAATTTGACAAAAAATCGTCGATTACCGCCAAAGTAAAATATTGATGGGGTTCAAATTTGCACAGGCACACTCGGGTGGGGTATCCGCAAGAAGTAATCACGCTAATTCGGCTTTTCGGGAGCTCGAAAATTAAAAAGTTTATTCCCCGGGCAGGGAAAAGGGAAGAGCGGCCATCTTGTTTTTCTAATAGTCAACTGTGGAAATCGCGTTTTGACGGTGCAAATCGACCAAGTTGAGCATCCTGAACAACTTTCCTGTGTGGAGTCATGCAAAATTCGCAAAACCTTGGGAATTACAACTTTTTGGTGCAAAAGTGACGTCATAGTTTGACAAAAAATCGTCGATTACCGCCAAAGTAAAACATTGATATGGTTCAAACTTGCACAGGCACACTCGGGTGGGGTATCCGCAAGAAGTAATCACGCTAATTCGGCTTTTCGGGAGCTCGAAAATTAAAAAGTTTATTCCCCGGGCAGGGAAAAGGGAAGAGCGGCCATCTTGTTTTTCTAATAGTTAACTCTGGAAATCGCGTTTTGACGGTGCAAATCGACCAAGTTGAGCATCCTGAACAACTTTCCTGTGTGGAGTCATGCAAAATTCGCAAAACCTTGGGAATTACAACTTTTTGGTGCAAAAGTGACGTCATAATTTGACAAAAAATCGTCTATTACCGCCAAAGTAAAACATTGATGGGGTTCACATTTGCACAGGCACACTCGGGTGGGGTATCCGCAAGAAGTATATCACGCTAATTCGGCTTTTCGGGAGCTCGAAAATTAAAAAGTTTATTCCCCGGGCAGGGAAAAGGGAAGAGCGGCCATCTTGTTTTTCTAATAGTCAACTCTGGAAATCGCGTTTTGACGGTGCAAATCGACCATGTTGAGCATCCTGAACAACTTTTCTGTGTGGAGTCATGCATAATTCGTAAAACCTTGGGAATTACAACTTTTTGGTGCAAAAGTGACGTCATAATTTGTCCAAAAATCGTCGATTACCGCCAAAGTAAAACATTGACGGGGTTCAGATTTGCACCGGCACACTCGGGTGGGGTATCCGCAAGAAGTAATCACGCTAATTCGGCTTTTCGGGGTGGCTCGAAAATTTAAAAGTTAATTCCCCGAGCAGGGAAAAGGGAAGAGCGGCCATATTGTTTTTCTAATAGTTAACTCTGGAAATCGCGTTTTGACGGTGCAAATCGACCAAGTTGAGCATCCTGAACAACTTTCCTGTGTGGAGTCATGCAAAATTCGCAAAACCTTGGGAATTACAACTTTTTGGTGCAAAAGTGACGTCATAATTTGACAAAAAATCGTCGATTACCGCCAAAGTAAAACATTGACTGGGTTCAAATTTGCACAGGCACACTCGGGTGGGGGTATCCGCAAGAAGTAATCATGCTAATTCGGCTTTTCGGGAGCTCGAAAATTAAAAAGTTTGTTCCCCGGGCAGGGAAAAGGAAAGAGCGGCCATCTTGTTTTCTAATAATCAACTCTGGAAATCGTGTTTTGACGGTACAAATCGACCAAGTTCAGCATCCTGAACAACTTTCCTGTGTGGAGTCATGCAAAATTCGTAAAACCTTGGGAATTACAACTTTTTGGTGCAAAAGTGACGTCATAATTTGTCCAAAAATCGTCGATTACCGCCAAAGTAAAACATTGACGGGGTTCAGATTTGCACCGGCACACTCGGGTGGGGTATCCGCAAGAAGTAATCACGCTAATTCGGCTTTTCGGGGTGGCTCGAAAATTAAAAAGTTTATTCCCCGGGCAGGGAAAAGGAAAGAGCGGCCATCTTGTTTTCTAATAATCAACTCTGGAAATCGCGTTTTAACGGTACAAATCGACCAAGTTGAGCATCCTGAACAACTTTCCTGTGTGGAGTCATGCAAAATTCGCAAAACCTTTGGAATTACAACTTTTTGGTGCAAAAGTGACGTCATAATTTGACAAAAAATCGTCGATTACCGCCAAAGTAAAATATTGATGGGGTTCAAATTTGCACAGGCACACTCGGGTGGGGTATCCGCAAGAAGTAATCACGCTTATTCGGCTTTTCGGGAGCTCGAAAATTAAAAAGTTTATTCCCCGGGCAGGGAAAAGGGAAGAGCGGCCATCTTGTTTTTCTAATAGTCAACTCTGGAAATCGTGTTTTGACGGTGCAAATCGACCAAGTTGAGCATCCTGAACAACTTTCCTGTGTGGAGTCATGCAAAATTCGCAAAACCTTGGGAATTACAACTTTTTGGTGCAAAAGTGACGTCATAGTTTGACAAAAAATCGTCGATTACCGCCAAAGTAAAACATTGATATGGTTCAAATTTGCACAGGCACACTCGGGTGGGGTATCCGCAAGAAGTAATCACGCTAATTCGGCTTTTCGGGAGCTCGAAAATTAAAAAGTTTATTCCCCGGGCAGGGAAAAGGGAAGAGCGGCCATATTGTTTTTCTAATAGTTAACTCTGGAAATCGCGTTTTGACGGTGCAAATCGACCAAGTTGAGCATCCTGAACAACTTTCCTGTGTGGAGTCATGCAAAATTCGCAAAACCTTGGGAATTACAACTTTTTGGTGCAAAAGTGACGTCATAATTTGACAAAAAATCGTCTATTACCGCCAAAGTAAAACATTGATGGGGTTCAAATTTGCACAGGCACACTCGGGTGGGGTATCCGCAAGAAGTAATCACGCTAATTTGGCTTTTTGGGAGCTCGAAAATTAAAAAGTTTATTCCCCGGGCAGGGAAAAGAGAAGAGCGGCCATCTTGTTTTTCTAAAAGTCAACTCTGGAAATCGCCTTTTGACGGTGCAAATCGACCAAGTTGAGCATCCTGAACAACTTTCCTGTGTGGAGTCATGCAAAATTCGTAAAACCTTGGGAATTACAACTTTTTGGTGCAAAAGTGACGTCATAATTTGTCCAAAAATCGTCGATTACCGCCAAAGTAAAACATTGACGGGGTTCAGATTTGCACCGGCACACTCGGGTGGGGTATCCGCAAGAAGTAATCACGCTAATTCGGCTCTTCGGGGTGGCTCGAAAATTAAAAAGTTTATTCCCCGGGCAGGGAAAAGGGAAGAGCGGCCATCTTGTTTTTCTAATATTTAACTCTGGAAATCGCGTTTTGACGGTGCAAATCGACCAAGTTGAGCATCCTGATCAACTTTCCTGTGTGGAGTCATGCAAAATTCGCAAAACCTAGGGAATTACAACTTTTTGATGCAAAAGTGACGTCATTATTTGACCAAAAATCGTCGATTACCGCCAAAGTAAAACATTGACTGGGTTCAAATTTGCACAGGCACACTCGGGTGGGGGTATCCGCAAGAAGTAATCATGCTAATTCGGCTTTTCGGGAGCTCGAAAATTAAAAAGTTTGTTCCCCGGGCAGGGAAAAGGGAAGAGCGGCCATCTTGTTTTTCTAATAGTCAACTCTGGAAATCGCGTTTTGACGGTGCAAATCGACCAAGTTGAGCATCCTGAACAACTTTCCTGTGTGGAGTCATGCAAAATTCGCAAAACCTTGGGAATTACAACTTTTTGGTGCAAAAGTGACGTCATAATTTGTCCAAAAATCGTCGATTACCGCCAAAGTAAAACATTGATGGGGTTCAAATTTGCACAGGCACACTCGGGTGGGGTATCCGCAAGAAGTAATCACGCTAATTCGGCTTTTCGGGAGCTCGAAAATTAAAAAGTTTATTCCCCGGGCAGGGAAAAGGGAAGAGCGGCCATCTTGTTTTTCTAATAGTCAACTCTGGAAATCGCGTTTTGACGGTGCAAATCGACCAAGTTGAGCATCCTGAACAACTTTCCTGTGTGGAGTCATGCAAAATTCGCAAAACCTTGGGAATTACAACTTTTTGGTGCAAAAGTGACGTCATAATTTGACAAAAAATTGTCGATTACCGCCAAAGTAAAACATTGATGGGGTTCAAATTTGCACAGGCACACTCGGGTGGGGTATCCGCAAGAAGTATATCACGCTAATTCGGCTTTTCGGGGTGGCTCGAAAATTAAAAAGTTTATTCCCCGGGCAGGGAAAAGGGAAGAGCGGCCATCTTGTTTTTCTAATAGTCAACTCTGGAAATCGCGTTTTGACGGTGCAAATCGACCATGTTGAGCATCCTGAACAACTTTTCTGTGTGGAGTCATGCAAAATTCGTAAAACCTTGGGAATTACAACTTTTTGGTGCAAAAGTGACGTCATAATTTGTCCAAAAATCGTCGATTACCGCCAAAGTAAAACATTGACGGGGTTCAGATTTGCACCGGCACACTCGGGTTGGGTATCCGCAAGAAGTAATCACGCTAATTCGGCTTTTCGGGGTGGCTCGAAAATTTAAAAGTTAATTCCCCGGGCAGGGAAAAGGGAAGAGCGGCCATCTTGTTTTTCTAATAGTCAACTCTGGAAATCGCGTTTTGACGGTGCAAATCGACCAAGTTGAGCATCCTGAACAACTTTCCTGTGTGGAGTAATGCAAAATTCGCAAAACCTTGGGAATTACAACTTTTTGGTGCAAAAGTGACGTCATAATTTGACAAAAAATCGTCGATTACCGCCAAAGTAAAACATTGATGGGGTTCAAATTTGCACAGGCACACTCGGGTGGGGTATCCGCAAGAAGTAATCACGCTAATTTGGCTTTTTGGGAGCTCGAAAATTAAAAAGTTTATTCCCCGGGCAGGGAAAAGGGAAGAGCGGCCATCTTGTTTTTCTAAAAGTCAACTCTGGAAATCGCGTTTTGACGGTGCAAATCGACCAAGTTGAGCATCCTGAACAACTTTCCTGTGTGGAGTCATGCAAAATTCGTAAAACCTTGGGAATTACAACTTTTTGGTGCAAAAGTGACGTCATAATTTGTCCAAAAATCGTCGATTACCGCCAAAGTAAAACATTGACGGGGTTCAGATTTGCACCGGCACACTCGGGTGGGGTATCCGCAAGAAGTAATCACGCTAATTCGGCTCTTCGGGGTGGCTCGAAAATTAAAAAGTTTATTCCCCGGGCAGGGAAAAGGGAAGAGCGGCCATCTTGTTTTTCTAATATTTAACTCTGGAAATCGCGTTTTGACGGTGCAAATCGACCAAGTTGAGCATCCTGATCAACTTTCCTGTGTGGAGTCATGCAAAATTCGCAAAACCTAGGGAATTACAACTTTTTGGTGCAAAAGTGACGTCATTATTTGACCAAAAATCGTCGATTACCGCCAAAGTAAAACATTGACTGGGTTCAAATTTGCACAGGCACACTCGGGTGGGGGTATCCGCAAGAAGTAATCATGCTAATTCGGCTTTTCGGGAGCTCGAAAATTAAAAAGTTTGTTCCCCGGGCAGGGAAAAGGGAAGAGCGGCCATCTTGTTTTTCTAATAGTCAACTCTGGAAATCGCGTTTTGACGGTGCAAATCGACCAAGTTGAGCATCCTGAACAACTTTCCTGTGTGGAGTCATGCAAAATTCGTAAAACCTTGGGAATTACAACTTTTTGGTGCAAAAGTGACGTCATAATTTGTCCAAAAATCGTCGATTACCGCCAAAGTAAAACATTGACGGGGTTCAGATTTGCACCGGCACACTCGGGTGGGGTATCCGCAAGAAGTAATCACGCTAATTCGGCTTTTCGGGGTGGCTCGAAAATTAAAAAGTTTATTCCCCGGGCAGGGAAAATGGAAGAGCGGCCATCTTGTTTTTCTAATAGTCAACTCTGGAAATCGCATTTTGACGGTGCAAATCGACCAAGTTGAGCATCCTGAACAACTTTCCTGTGTGGAGTCATGCAAAATTCGCAAAACCTTGGGAATTACAACTTTTTGGTGCAAAAGTGACGTCATAGTTTGACAAAAAATCGTCGATTACCGCCAAAGTAAAACATTGATATGGTTCAAATTTGCACAGGCACACTCGGGTGGGGTATCCGCAAGAAGTAATCACGCTAATTCGGCTTTTCGGGAGCTCGAAAATTAAAAAGTTTATTCCCCGGGCAGGGAAAAGGGAAGAGCGGCCATCTTGTTTTTCTAATAGTTAACTCTGGAAATCGCGTTTTGACGGTGCAAATCGACCAAGTTGAGCATCCTGAACAACTTTCCTGTGTGGAGTCATGCAAAATTCGCAAAACCTTGGGAATTACAACTTTTTGGTGCAAAAGTGACGTCATAATTTGACAAAAAATCGTCTATTACCGCCAAAGTAAAACATTGATGGGGTTCAAATTTGCACAGGCACACTCGGGTGGGGTATCCGCAAGAAGTAATCACGCTAATTTGGCTTTTTGGGAGCTCGAAAATTAAAAAGTTTATTCCCCGGGCAGGGAAAAGGGAAGAGCGGCCATCTTGTTTTTCTAAAAGTCAACTCTGGAAATCGCGTTTTGACGGTGCAAATCGACCAAGTTGAGCATCCTGAACAACTTTCCTGTGTGGAGTCATGCAAAATTCGTAAAACCTTGGGAATTACAACTTTTTGGTGCAAAAGTGACGTCATAATTTGTCCAAAAATCGTCGATTACCGCCAAAGTAAAACATTGACGGGGTTCAGATTTGCACCGGCACACTCGGGTGGGGTATCCGCAAGAAGTAATCACGCTAATTCGGCTTTTCGGGGTGGCTCGAAAATTTTAAAGTTAATTCCCCGGGCAGGGAAAAGGGAAGAGCGGCCATCTTGTTTTTCTAATAGTCAACTCTGGAAATCGCGTTTTGACGGTGCAAATCGACCAAGTTGAGCATCCTGAACAACTTTCCTGTGTGGAGTCATGCAAAATTCGCAAAACCTTTGGAATTACAACTTTTTGGTGCAAAAGTGACGTCATAATTTGACAAAAAATCGTCGATTACCGCCAAAGTAAAATATTGATGGGGTTCAAATTTGCACAGGCACACTCGGGTGGGGTATCCGCAAGAAGTAATCACGCTAATTCGGCTTTTCGGGAGCTCGAAAATTAAAAAGTTTATTCCCCGGGCAGGGAAAAGGGAAGAGCGGCCATCTTGTTTTTCTAATAGTCAACTCTGGAAATCGCGTTTTGACGGTGCAAATCGACCAAGTTGAGCATCCTGAACAACTTTCCTGTGTGGAGTCATGCAAAAATCGCAAAACCTTGGGAATTACAACTTTTTGGTGCAAAAGTGACGTCATAGTTTGACAAAAAATCGTCGATTACCGACAAAGTAAAACATTGATGTGGTTCAAATTTGCACAGGTACACTCGGGTGGGGTATCCGCAAGAAGTAATCACGCTAATTCGGCTTTTCGGGAGCTCGAAAATTAAAAAGTGTATTCCCCGGGCAGGGAAAAGGGAAGAGCGTCCATCTTGTTTTTCTAATAGTTAACTCTGGAAATCGCGTTTTGACGGTGCAAATCGACCAAGTTGAGCATCCTGAACAACTTTCCTGTGTGGAGTCATGCAAAATTCGCAAAACCTTGGGAATTACAACTTTTTGGTGCAAAAGTGACATAATAATTTGACAAAAAATCGTCGATTACCGCCAAAGTAAAACATTGACGGGGTTCAGATTTGCACCGGCACACTAGGGTGGGGTATCCGCAAGAAGTAATCACGCTAATTCGGCTTTTCGGGGTGGCTCGAAAATTAAAAAGTTTATTCCCCGGGCAGGGAAAAGGGAAGAGCGGCCATCTTGTTTTTCTAATAGTCAACTCTGGAAATCGCGTTTTGACGCCGAAATCGACCAAGTTGAGCATCCTGAACAACTTTCCTGTGTGGAGTCATGCAAAATTCGCAAAACCTTGGGAATTACAACTTTTTGGTGCAAAAGTGACGTCATAATTTGACAAAAAATCGTCGATTACCGCCAAAGTAAAACATTGACGGGGTTCAGATTTGCACCGGCACACTCGGGTGGGGTATCCGCAAGAAGTAATCACGCTAATTCGGCATTTCGGGAGCTCGAAAATTAAAAAGTTTATTCCCCGGGCAGGGAAAAGGAAAGAGCGGCCATCTTGCTTTTCTAATAGTCAACTCTGGAAATCACGTTTTGACGGTGCAAATCGACCAAGTTGAGCATCCTGAACAACTTTCCTGTGTGGAGTCATGCAAAATTCGCAAAACCTTGGGAATTACAACTTTTTGGTGCAAAAGTGACGTCATAGTTTGACAAAAAATCGTCGATTACCGCCAAAGTAAAACATTGATGGGGTTCAAATTTGCACAGGCACACTCGGGTGGGGTATCCGCAAGAAGTAATCACGCTAATTCGGCTTTTCGGGAGCTCAAAAATTAAAAAGTTTATTCCCCAGGCAGGGAAAGGGAAAGAGCGGCCATCTTGTTTTCTAATAATCAACTCTGGAAATCGCGTTTTGACGGTACAAATCGACCAAGTTGAGCATCCTGAACAACTTTCCTGTGTGGAGTCATGCAAAATTCGCAAAACCTTGGGAATTACAACTTTTTGGTGCAAAAGTGACGTCATAGTTTGACAAAAAATCGTCGATTACCGCCAAAGTAAAACATTGATGGGGTTCAAATTTGCACAGGCACACTCGGGTGGGGTATCCGCAAGAAGTAATCACGCTAATTCGGCTTTTCGGGAGCTCAAAAATTAAAAAGTTTATTCCCCGGGCAGGGAAAAGGGAAGAGCGGCCATCTTGTTTTTCTAATAGTCAACTCTGGAAATCGCGTTTTGACGGTGCAAATCGACCAAGTTGAGCATCCTGAACAACTTTCCTGTGTGGAGTCATGCAAAATTCGCAAAACCTTGGGAATTACAACTTTTTGGTGCAAAAGTGACGTCATAGTTTGACAAAAAATCGTCGATTACCGCCAAAGTAAAACATTGATATGGTTCAGATTTGCACCGGCACACTCGGGTGGGGTATCCGCAAGAAGTAATCACGCTAATTCGGCTTTTCGGGAGCTCGAAAATTAAAAAGTTTATTCCCCGGGCAGGGAAAAGGGAAGAGCGGCCATCTTGTTTTTCTAATAGTCAACTCTGGAAATCGCGTTTTGACGGTGCAAATCGACCAAGTTGAGCATCCTGAACAACTTTCCTGTGTGGAGTCATGCAAAATTCGCAAAACCTTGGGAATTACAACTTGTTGGTGCAAAAGTGACGTCATAGTTTGACAAAAAATCGTCGATTACCGACAAAGTAAAACATTGATATGGTTCAAATTTGCACAGGTACACTCGGGTGGGGTATCCGCAAGAAGTAATCACGCTAATTCGGCTTTTCGGGAGCTCGAAAATTAAAAAGTTTATTCCCCGGGCAGGGAAAAGGGAAGAGCGGCCATCTTGTTTTTCTAATAGTTAACTCTGGAAATCGCGTTTTGACGGTGCAAATCGACCAAGTTGAGCATCCTGAACAACTTTCCTGTGTGGAGTCATGCAAAATTCGTAAAACCTTGGGAATTACAACTTTTGGGTGCAAAAGTGACGTCATAATTTGTCCAAAAATCGTCGATTACCGCCAAAGTAAAACATTGACGGGGTTCAGATTTGCACCGGCACACTCGGGTGGGGTATCCGCAAGAAGTAATCACGCTAATTCGGCTTTTCGGGGTGGCTCGAAAATTAAAAAGTATATTCCCCGGGCAGGGAAAAGGGAAGAGCGGCCATCTTGTTTTCTAATAGTCAACTCTGGAAATCGCGTTTTGACGGTGCAAATCGACCAAGTTGAGCATCCTGAACAACTTTCCTGTGTGGAGTCATGCAAAATTCGCAAAACCTTGGGAATTACAACTTTTTGGTGCAAAAGTGACATAATAATTTGACAACAAATCGTCGATTACCGCCAAAGTAAAACATTGACGGGGTTCAGATTTGCACCGGCACACTCGGGTGGGGTATCCGCAAGAAGTAATCACGCTAATTCGGCTTTTCGGGGTGGCTCGAAAATTAAAAAGTTTATTCCCCGGGCAGGGAAAAGGGAAGAGCGGCCATCTTGTTTTTCTAATAGTCAACTCTGGAAATCGCGTTTTGACGGTGCAAATCGACCAAGTTGAGCATCCTGAACAACTTTCCTGTGTGGAGTCATGCAAAATTCGCAAAACCTTGGGAATTACAACTTTTTGGTGCAAAAGTGACGTCATAATTTGACAAAAAATCGTCGATTACCGCCAAAGTAAAACATTGACGGGGTTCAGATTTGCACCGGCACACTCGGGTGGGGTATCCGCAAGAAGTAATCACGCTAATTCGGCATTTCGGGAGCTCGAAAATTAAAAAGTTTATTCCCCGGGCAGGGAAAAGGAAAGAGCGGCCATCTTGCTTTTCTAATAGTCAACTCTGGAAATCACGTTTTGACGGTGCAAATCGACCAAGTTGAGCATCCTGAACAACTTTCCTGTGTGGAGTCATGCAAAATTCGCAAAACCTTGGGAATTACAACTTTTTGGTGCAAAAGTGACGTCATAGTTTGACAAAAAATCGTCGATTACCGCCAAAGTAAAACATTGATGGGGTTCAAATTTGCACAGGCACACTCGGGTGGGGTATCCGCAAGAAGTAATCACGCTAATTCGGCTTTTCGGGAGCTCAAAAATTAAAAAGTTTATTCCCCGGGCAGGGAAAGGGAAAGAGCGGCCATCTTGTTTTCTAATAATCAACTCTGGAAATCGCGTTTTGACGGTACAAATCGACCAAGTTGAGCATCCTGAACAACTTTCCTGTGTGGAGTCATGCAAAATTCGCAAAACCTTGGGAATTACAACTTTTTGGTGCAAAAGTGACGTCATAGTTTGACAAAAAATCGTCGATTACCGCCAAAGTAAAACATTGATATGGTTCAAATTTGCACAGGCACACTCGGGTGGGGTATCCGCAAGAAGTAATCACGCTAATTCGGCTTTTCGGGAGCTCGAAAATTAAAAAGTTTATTCCCCGGGCAGGGAAAAGGGAAGAGCGGCCATCTTGTTTTTCTAATAGTTAACTCTGGAAATCGCGTTTTGACGGTGCAAATCGACCAAGTTGAGCATCCTGAACAACTTTCCTGTGTGGAGTCATGCAAAATTCGCAAAACCTTGGGAATTACAACTTTTTGGTGCAAAAGTGACGTCATAATTTGACAAAAAATCGTCTATTACCGCCAAAGTAAAACATTGATGGGGTTCAAATTTGCACAGGCACACTCGGGTGGGGTATCCGCAAGAAGTAATCACGCTAATTTGGCTTTTTGGGAGCTCGAAAATTAAAAAGTTTATTCCCCGGGCAGGGAAAAGGGAAGAGCGGCCATCTTGTTTTTCTAAAAGTCAACTCTGGAAATCGCGTTTTGACGGTGCAAATCGACCAAGTTGAGCATCCTGAACAACTTTCCTGTGTGGAGTCATGCAAAATTCGTAAAACCTTGGGAATTACAACTTTTTGGTGCAAAAGTGACGTCATAATTTGTCCAAAAATCGTCGATTACCGCCAAAGTAAAACATTGACGGGGTTCAGATTTGCACCGGCACACTCGGGTGGGGTATCCGCAAGAAGTAATCACGCTAATTCGGCTTTTCGGGGTGGCTCGAAAATTTTAAAGTTAATTCCCCGGGCAGGGAAAAGGGAAGAGCGGCCATCTTGTTTTTCTAATAGTCAACTCTGGAAATCGCGTTTTGACGGTGCAAATCGACCAAGTTGAGCATCCTGAACAACTTTCCTGTGTGGAGTCATGCAAAATTCGCAAAACCTTTGGAATTACAACTTTTTGGTGCAAAAGTGACGTCATAATTTGACAAAAAATCGTCGATTACCGCCAAAGTAAAATATTGATGGGGTTCAAATTTGCACAGGCACACTCGGGTGGGGTATCCGCAAGAAGTAATCACGCTAATTCGGCTTTTCGGGAGCTCGAAAATTAAAAAGTTTATTCCCCGGGCAGGGAAAAGGGAAGAGCGGCCATCTTGTTTTTCTAATAGTCAACTCTGGAAATCGCGTTTTGACGGTGCAAATCGACCAAGTTGAGCATCCTGAACAACTTTCCTGTGTGGAGTCATGCAAAATTCGCAAAACCTTGGGAATTACAACTTTTTGGTGCAAAAGTGACGTCATAGTTTGACAAAAAATCGTCGATTACCGCCAAAGTAAAACATTGATATGGTTCAAATTTGCACAGGCACACTCGGGTGGGGTATCCGCAAGAAGTAATCACGCTAATTCGGCTTTTCGGGAGCTCGAAAATTAAAAAGTTTATTCCCCGGGCAGGGAAAAGGGAAGAGCGGCCATCTTGTTTTTCTAATAGTCAACTCTGGAAATCGCGTTTTGACGGTGCAAATCGACCAAGTTGAGCATCCTGAACAACTTTCCTGTGTGGAGTCATGCAAAAATCGCAAAACCTTGGGAATTACAACTTTTTGGTGCAAAAGTGACGTCATAGTTTGACAAAAAATCGTCGATTACCGACAAAGTAAAACATTGATGTGGTTCAAATTTGCACAGGTACACTCGGGTGGGGTATCCGCAAGAAGTAATCACGCTAATTCGGCTTTTCGGGAGCTCGAAAATTAAAAAGTTTATTCCCCGGGCAGGGAAAAGGGAAGAGCGTCCATCTTGTTTTTCTAATAGTTAACTCTGGAAATCGCGTTTTGACGGTGCAAATCGACCAAGTTGAGCATCCTGAACAACTTTCCTGTGTGGAGTCATGCAAAATTCGCAAAACCTTGGGAATTACAACTTTTTGGTGCAAAAGTGACATAATAATTTGACAAAAAATCGTCGATTACCGCCAAAGTAAAACATTGACGGGGTTCAGATTTGCACCGGCACACTAGGGTGGGGTATCCGCAAGAAGTAATCACGCTAATTCGGCTTTTCGGGGTGGCTCGAAAATTAAAAAGTTTATTCCCCGGGCAGGGAAAAGGGAAGAGCGGCCATCTTGTTTTTCTAATAGTCAACTCTGGAAATCGCGTTTTGACGCCGAAATCGACCAAGTTGAGCATCCTGAACAACTTTCCTGTGTGGAGTCATGCAAAATTCGCAAAACCTTGGGAATTACAACTTTTTGGTGCAAAAGTGACGTCATAATTTGACAAAAAATCGTCGATTACCGCCAAAGTAAAACATTGACGGGGTTCAGATTTGCACCGGCACACTCGGGTGGGGTATCCGCAAGAAGTAATCACGCTAATTCGGCATTTCGGGAGCTCGAAAATTAAAAAGTTTATTCCCCGGGCAGGGAAAAGGAAAGAGCGGCCATCTTGCTTTTCTAATAGTCAACTCTGGAAATCACGTTTTGACGGTGCAAATCGACCAAGTTGAGCATCCTGAACAACTTTCCTGTGTGGAGTCATGCAAAATTCGCAAAACCTTGGGAATTACAACTTTTTGGTGCAAAAGTGACGTCATAGTTTGACAAAAAATCGTCGATTACCGCCAAAGTAAAACATTGATGGGGTTCAAATTTGCACAGGCACACTCGGGTGGGGTATCCGCAAGAAGTAATCACGCTAATTCGGCTTTTCGGGAGCTCAAAAATTAAAAAGTTTATTCCCCGGGCAGGGAAAGGGAAAGAGCGGCCATCTTGTTTTCTAATAATCAACTCTGGAAATCGCGTTTTGACGGTACAAATCGACCAAGTTGAGCATCCTGAACAACTTTCCTGTGTGGAGTCATGCAAAATTCGCAAAACCTTGGGAATTACAACTTTTTGGTGCAAAAGTGACGTCATAGTTTGACAAAAAATCGTCGATTACCGCCAAAGTAAAACATTGATGGGGTTCAAATTTGCACAGGCACACTCGGGTGGGGTATCCGCAAGAAGTAATCACGCTAATTCGGCTTTTCGGGAGCTCGAAAATTAAAAAGTTTATTCCCCGGGCAGGGAAAAGGGAAGAGCGGCCATCTTGTTTTTCTAATAGTTAACTCTGGAAATCGCGTTTTGACGGTGCAAATCGACCAAGTTGAGCATCCTGAACAACTTTCCTGTGTGGAGTCATGCAAAATTCGCAAAACCTTGGGAATTACAACTTTTGGGTGCAAAAGTGACGTCATAATTTGTCCAAAAATCGTCGATTACCGCCAAAGTAAAACATTGACGGGGTTCAGATTTGCACCGGCACACTCGGGTGGGGTATCCGCAAGAAGTAATCACGCTAATTCGGCTTTTCGGGGTGGCTCGAAAATTAAAAAGTATATTCCCCGGGCAGGGAAAAGGGAAGAGCGGCCATCTTGTTTTCTAATAGTCAACTCTGGAAATCGCGTTTTGACGGTGCAAATCGACCAAGTTGAGCATCCTGAACAACTTTCCTGTGTGGAGTCATGCAAAATTCGCAAAACCTTGGGAATTACAACTTTTTGGTGCAAAAGTGACATAATAATTTGACAACAAATCGTCGATTACCGCCAAAGTAAAACATTGACGGGGTTCAGATTTGCACCGGCACACTCGGGTGGGGTATCCGCAAGAAGTAATCACGCTAATTCGGCTTTTCGGGGTGGCTCGAAAATTAAAAAGTTTATTCCCCGGGCAGGGAAAAGGGAAGAGCGGCCATCTTGTTTTTCTAATAGTCAACTCTGGAAATCGCGTTTTGACGGTGCAAATCGACCAAGTTGAGCATCCTGAACAACTTTCCTGTGTGGAGTCATGCAAAATTCGCAAAACCTTGGGAATTACAACTTTTTGGTGCAAAAGTGACGTCATAATTTGACAAAAAATCGTCGATTACCGCCAAAGTAAAACATTGACGGGGTTCAGATTTGCACCGGCACACTCGGGTGGGGTATCCGCAAGAAGTAATCACGCTAATTCGGCATTTCGGGAGCTCGAAAATTAAAAAGTTTATTCCCCGGGCAGGGAAAAGGAAAGAGCGGCCATCTTGTTTTCTAATAATCAACTCTGGAAATCGCGTTTTGACGGTACAAATCGACCAAGTTGAGCATCCTGAACAACTTTCCTGTGTGGAGTCATGCAAAATTCGCAAAACCTTGGGAATTACAACTTTTTGGTGCAAAAGTGACGTCATAGTTTGACAAAAAATCGTCGATTACCGCCAAAGTAAAACATTGATGGGGTTCAAATTTGCACAGGCACACTCGGGTGGGGTATCCGCAAGAAGTAATCACGCTAATTCGGCTTTTCGGGAGCTCAAAAATTAAAAAGTTTATTCCCCGGGCAGGGAAAAGGGAAGAGCGGCCATCTTGTTTTTCTAATAGTTAACTCTGGAAATCGCGTTTTGACGGTGCAAATCGACCAAGTTGAGCATCCTGAACAACTTTCCTGTGTGGAGTCATGCAAAATTCGCAAAACCTTTGGAATTACAACTTTTTGGTGCAAAAGTGACGTCATAATTTGACAAAAAATCGTCGATTACCGCCAAAGTAAAATATTGATGGGGCTTAAATTTGCACAGGCACACTCGGGTGGGGTATCCGCAAGAAGTAATCACGCTAATTCGGCTTTTCGGGAGCTCGAAAATTAAAAAGTTTATTCCCCGGGCAGGGAAAAGGGAAGAGCGGCCATCTTGTTTTTCTAATAGTCAACTCTGGAAATCGCGTTTTGACGGTGCAAATCGACCAAGTTGAGCATCCTGAACAACTTTCCTGTGTGGAGTCATGCAAAATTCGCAAAACCTTGGGAATTACAACTTTTTGGTGCAAAAGTGACGTCATAGTTTGACAAAAAATCGTCGATTACCGCCAAAGTAAAACATTGATATGGTTCAGATTTGCACCGGCACACTCGGGTGGGGTATCCGCAAGAAGTAATCACGCTAATTCGGCTTTTCGGGAGCTCGAAAATTAAAAAGTTTATTCCCCGGGCAGGGAAAAGGGAAGAGCGGCCATCTTGTTTTTCTAATAGTCAACTCTGGAAATCGCGTTTTGACGGTGCAAATCGACCAAGTTGAGCATCCTGAACAACTTTCCTGTGTGGAGTCATGCAAAATTCGCAAAACCTTGGGAATTACAACTTGTTGGTGCAAAAGTGACGTCATAGTTTGACAAAAAATCGTCGATTACCGACAAAGTAAAACATTGATATGGTTCAAATTTGCACAGGTACACTCGGGTGGGGTATCCGCAAGAAGTAATCACGCTAATTCGGCTTTTCGGGAGCTCGAAAATTAAAAAGTTTATTCCCCGGGCAGGGAAAAGGGAAGAGCGGCCATCTTGTTTTTCTAATAGTCAACTCTGGAAATCGCGTTTTGACGGTGCAAATCGACCAAGTTGAGCATCCTGAACAACTTTCCTGTGTGGAGTCATGCAAAATTCGCAAAACCTTGGGAATTACAACTTGTTGGTGCAAAAGTGACGTCATAGTTTGACAAAAAATCGTCGATTACCGACAAAGTAAAACATTGATATGGTTCAAATTTGCACAGGTACACTCGGGTGGGGTATCCGCAAGAAGTAATCACGCTAATTCGGCTTTTCGGGAGCTCAAAAATTAAAAAGTTTATTCCCCGGGCAGGGAAAAGGGAAGAGCGGCCATCTTGTTTTTCTAATAGTTAACTCTGGAAATCGCGTTTTGACGGTGCAAATCGACCAAGTTGAGCATCCTGAACAACTTTCCTGTGTGGAGTCATGCAAAATTCGCAAAACCTTTGGAATTACAACTTTTTGGTGCAAAAGTGACGTCATAATTTGACAAAAAATCGTCGATTACCGCCAAAGTAAAATATTGATGGGGTTTAAATTTGCACAGGCACACTCGGGTGGGGTATCCGCAAGAAGTAATCACGCTAATTCGGCATTTCGGGAGCTCGAAAATTAAAAAGTTTATTCCCCGGGCAGGGAAAAGGAAAGAGCGGCCATCTTGTTTTCTAATAATCAACTCTGGAAATCGCGTTTTGACGGTACAAATCGACCAAGTTGAGCATCCTGAACAACTTTCCTGTGTGGAGTCATGCAAAATTCGCAAAACCTTGGGAATTACAACTTTTTGGTGCAAAAGTGACGTCATAGTTTGACAAAAAATCGTCGATTACCGCCAAAGTAAAACATTGATGGGGTTCAAATTTGCACAGGCACACTCGGGTGGGGTATCCGCAAGAAGTAATCACGCTAATTCGGCTTTTCGGGAGCTCAAAAATTAAAAAGTTTATTCCCCGGGCAGGGAAAAGGGAAGAGCGGCCATCTTGTTTTTCTAATAGTTAACTCTGGAAATCGCGTTTTGACGGTGCAAATCGACCAAGTTGAGCATCCTGAACAACTTTCCTGTGTGGAGTCATGCAAAATTCGCAAAACCTTTGGAATTACAACTTTTTGGTGCAAAAGTGACGTCATAATTTGACAAAAAATCGTCGATTACCGCCAAAGTAAAATATTGATGGGGCTTAAATTTGCACAGGCACACTCGGGTGGGGTATCCGCAAGAAGTAATCACGCTAATTCGGCTTTTCGGGAGCTCGAAAATTAAAAAGTTTATTCCCCGGGCAGGGAAAAGGGAAGAGCGGCCATCTTGTTTTTCTAATAGTCAACTCTGGAAATCGCGTTTTGACGGTGCAAATCGACCAAGTTGAGCATCCTGAACAACTTTCCTGTGTGGAGTCATGCAAAATTCGCAAAACCTTGGGAATTACAACTTTTTGGTGCAAAAGTGACGTCATAGTTTGACAAAAAATCGTCGATTACCGCCAAAGTAAAACATTGATATGGTTCAGATTTGCACCGGCACACTCGGGTGGGGTATCCGCAAGAAGTAATCACGCTAATTCGGCTTTTCGGGAGCTCGAAAATTAAAAAGTTTATTCCCCGGGCAGGGAAAAGGGAAGAGCGGCCATCTTGTTTTTCTAATAGTCAACTCTGGAAATCGCGTTTTGACGGTGCAAATCGACCAAGTTGAGCATCCTGAACAACTTTCCTGTGTGGAGTCATGCAAAATTCGCAAAACCTTGGGAATTACAACTTGTTGGTGCAAAAGTGACGTCATAGTTTGACAAAAAATCGTCGATTACCGACAAAGTAAAACATTGATATGGTTCAAATTTGCACAGGTACACTCGGGTGGGGTATCCGCAAGAAGTAATCACGCTAATTCGGCTTTTCGGGAGCTCGAAAATTAAAAAGTTTATTCCCCGGGCAGGGAAAAGGGAAGAGCGGCCATCTTGTTTTTCTAATAGTCAACTCTGGAAATCGCGTTTTGACGGTGCAAATCGACCAAGTTGAGCATCCTGAACAACTTTCCTGTGTGGAGTCATGCAAAATTCGCAAAACCTTGGGAATTACAACTTGTTGGTGCAAAAGTGACGTCATAGTTTGACAAAAAATCGTCGATTACCGACAAAGTAAAACATTGATATGGTTCAAATTTGCACAGGTACACTCGGGTGGGGTATCCGCAAGAAGTAATCACGCTAATTCGGCTTTTCGGGAGCTCAAAAATTAAAAAGTTTATTCCCCGGGCAGGGAAAAGGGAAGAGCGGCCATCTTGTTTTTCTAATAGTTAACTCTGGAAATCGCGTTTTGACGGTGCAAATCGACCAAGTTGAGCATCCTGAACAACTTTCCTGTGTGGAGTCATGCAAAATTCGCAAAACCTTTGGAATTACAACTTTTTGGTGCAAAAGTGACGTCATAATTTGACAAAAAATCGTCGATTACCGCCAAAGTAAAATATTGATGGGGTTTAAATTTGCACAGGCACACTCGGGTGGGGTATCCGCAAGAAGTAATCACGCTAATTCGGCTTTTCGGGAGCTCGAAAATTAAAAAGTTTATTCCCCGGGCAGGGAAAAGGGAAGAGCGGCCATCTTGTTTTTCTAATAGTCAACTCTGGAAATCGCGTTTTGACGGTGCAAATCGACCAAGTTGAGCATCCTGAACAACTTTCCTGTGTGGAGTCATGCAAAATTCGCAAAACCTTGGGAATTACAACTTGTTGGTGCAAAAGTGACGTCATAGTTTGACAAAAAATCGTCGATTACCGACAAAGTAAAACATTGATAAGGTTCAAATTTGCACAGGTACACTCGGGTGGGGTATCCGCAAGAAGTAATCACGCTAATTCGGCTTTTCGGGAGCTCGAAAATTAAAAAGTTTATTCCCCGGGCAGGGAAAAGGGAAGAGCGGCCATCTTGTTTTTCTAATAGTTAACTCTGGAAATCGCGTTTTGACGGTGCAAATCGACCAAGTTGAGCATCCTGAACAACTTTCCTGTGTGGAGTCATGCAAAATTCGTAAAACCTTGGGAATTACAACTTTTGGGTGCAAAAGTGACGTCATAATTTGTCCAAAAATCGTCGATTACCGCCAAAGTAAAACATTGACGGGGTTCAGATTTGCACCGGCACACTCGGGTGGGGTATCCGCAAGAAGTAATCACGCTAATTCGGCTTTTCGGGGTGGCTCGAAAATTAAAAAGTATATTCCCCGGGCAGGGAAAAGGGAAGAGCGGCCATCTTGTTTTCTAATAGTCAACTCTGGAAATCGCGTTTTGACGGTGCAAATCGACCAAGTTGAGCATCCTGAACAACTTTCCTGTGTGGAGTCATGCAAAATTCGCAAAACCTTGGGAATTACAACTTTTTGGTGCAAAAGTGACATAATAATTTGACAACAAATCGTCGATTACCGCCAAAGTAAAACATTGACGGGGTTCAGATTTGCACCGGCACACTCGGGTGGGGTATCCGCAAGAAGTAATCACGCTAATTCGGCTTTTCGGGGTGGCTCGAAAATTAAAAAGTTTATTCCCCGGGCAGGGAAAAGGGAAGAGCGGCCATCTTGTTTTTCTAATAGTCAACTCTGGAAATCGCGTTTTGACGGTGCAAATCGACCAAGTTGAGCATCCTGAACAACTTTCCTGTGTGGAGTCATGCAAAATTCGCAAAACCTTGGGAATTACAACTTTTTGGTGCAAAAGTGACGTCATAATTTGACAAAAAATCGTCGATTACCGCCAAAGTAAAACATTGACGGGGTTCAGATTTGCACCGGCACACTCGGGTGGGGTATCCGCAAGAAGTAATCACGCTAATTCGGCATTTCGGGAGCTCGAAAATTAAAAAGTTTATTCCCCGGGCAGGGAAAAGGAAAGAGCGGCCATCTTGCTTTTCTAATAGTCAACTCTGGAAATCACGTTTTGACGGTGCAAATCGACCAAGTTGAGCATCCTGAACAACTTTCCTGTGTGGAGTCATGCAAAATTCGCAAAACCTTGGGAATTACAACTTTTTGGTGCAAAAGTGACGTCATAGTTTGACAAAAAATCGTCGATTACCGCCAAAGTAAAACATTGATGGGGTTCAAATTTGCACAGGCACACTCGGGTGGGGTATCCGCAAGAAGTAATCACGCTAATTCGGCTTTTCGGGAGCTCAAAAATTAAAAAGTTTATTCCCCGGGCAGGGAAAGGGAAAGAGCGGCCATCTTGTTTTCTAATAATCAACTCTGGAAATCGCGTTTTGACGGTACAAATCGACCAAGTTGAGCATCCTGAACAACTTTCCTGTGTGGAGTCATGCAAAATTCGCAAAACCTTGGGAATTACAACTTTTTGGTGCAAAAGTGACGTCATAGTTTGACAAAAAATCGTCGATTACCGCCAAAGTAAAACATTGATGGGGTTCAAATTTGCACAGGCACACTCGGGTGGGGTATCCGCAAGAAGTAATCACGCTAATTCGGCTTTTCGGGAGCTCAAAAATTAAAAAGTTTATTCCCCGGGCAGGGAAAAGGGAAGAGCGGCCATCTTGTTTTTCTAATAGTTAACTCTGGAAATCGCGTTTTGACGGTGCAAATCGACCAAGTTGAGCATCCTGAACAACTTTCCTGTGTGGAGTCATGCAAAATTCGCAAAACCTTTGGAATTACAACTTTTTGGTGCAAAAGTGACGTCATAATTTGACAAAAAATCGTCGATTACCGCCAAAGTAAAATATTGATGGGGTTCAAATTTGCACAGGCACACTCGGGTGGGGTATCCGCAAGAAGTAATCACGCTAATTCGGCTTTTCGGGAGCTCGAAAATTAAAAAGTTTATTCCCCGGCAGGGAAAAGGGAAGAGCGGCCATCTTGTTTTTCTAATAGTCAACTCTGGAAATCGCGTTTTGACGGTGCAAATCGACCAAGTTGAGCATCCTGAACAACTTTCCTGTGTGGAGTCATGCAAAATTCGCAAAACCTTGGGAATTACAACTTTTTGGTGCAAAAGTGACGTCATAGTTTGACAAAAAATCGTCGATTACCGCCAAAGTAAAACATTGACGGGGTTCAGATTTGCACCGGCACACTCGGGTGGGGTATCCGCAAGAAGTAATCACGCTAATTCGGCTTTTCGGGGTGGCTCGAAAATTAAAAAGTATATTCCCCGGGCAGGGAAAAGGGAAGAGCGGCCATCTTGTTTTCTAATAGTCAACTCTGGAAATCGCGTTTTGACGGTGCAAATCGACCAAGTTGAGCATCCTGAACAACTTTCCTGTGTGGAGTCATGCAAAATTCGCAAAACCTTGGGAATTACAACTTTTTGGTGCAAAAGTGACATAATAATTTGACAACAAATCGTCGATTACCGCCAAAGTAAAACATTGACGGGGTTCAGATTTGCACCGGCACACTCGGGTGGGGTATCCGCAAGAAGTAATCACGCTAATTCGGCTTTTCGGGGTGGCTCGAAAATTAAAAAGTTTATTCCCCGGGCAGGGAAAAGGGAAGAGCGGCCATCTTGTTTTTCTAATAGTCAACTCTGGAAATCGCGTTTTGACGGTGCAAATCGACCAAGTTGAGCATCCTGAACAACTTTCCTGTGTGGAGTCATGCAAAATTCGCAAAACCTTGGGAATTACAACTTTTTGGTGCAAAAGTGACGTCATAATTTGACAAAAAATCGTCGATTACCGCCAAAGTAAAACATTGATGGGGTTCAGATTTGCACCGGCACACTCGGGTGGGGTATCCGCAAGAAGTAATCACGCTAATTCGGCATTTCGGGAGCTCGAAAATTAAAAAGTTTATTCCCCGGGCAGGGAAAAGGAAAGAGCGGCCATCTTGCTTTTCTAATAGTCAACTCTGGAAATCACGTTTTGACGGTGCAAATCGACCAAGTTGAGCATCCTGAACAACTTTCCTGTGTGGAGTCATGCAAAATTCGCAAAACCTTGGGAATTACAACTTTTTGGTGCAAAAGTGACGTCATAGTTTGACAAAAAATCGTCGATTACCGCCAAAGTAAAACATTGATGGGGTTCAAATTTGCACAGGCACACTCGGGTGGGGTATCCGCAAGAAGTAATCACGCTAATTCGGCTTTTCGGGAGCTCAAAAATTAAAAAGTTTATTCCCCGGGCAGGGAAAGGGAAAGAGCGGCAATCTTGTTTTCTAATAATCAACTCTGGAAATCGCGTTTTGACGGTACAAATCGACCAAGTTGAGCATCCTGAACAACTTTCCTGTGTGGAGTCATGCAAAATTCGCAAAACCTTGGGAATTACAACTTTTTGGTGCAAAAGTGACGTCATAGTTTGACAAAAAATCGTCGATTACCGCCAAAGTAAAACATTGATGGGGTTCAAATTTGCACAGGCACACTCGGGTGGGGTATCCGCAAGAAGTAATCACGCTAATTCGGCTTTTCGGGAGCTCAAAAATTAAAAAGTTTATTCCCCGGGCAGGGAAAGGGAAAGAGCGGCCATCTTGTTTTCTAATAATCAACTCTGGAAATCGCGTTTTGACGGTACAAATCGACCAAGTTGAGCATCCTGAACAACTTTCCTGTGTGGAGTCATGCAAAATTCGCAAAACCTTGGGAATTACAACTTTTTGGTGCAAAAGTGACGTCATAGTTTGACAAAAAATCGTCGATTACCGCCAAAGTAAAACATTGATGGGGTTCAAATTTGCACAGGCACACTCGGGTGGGGTATCCGCAAGAAGTAATCACGCTAATTCGGCTTTTCGGGAGCTCAAAAATTAAAAAGTTTATTCCCCGGGCAGGGAAAAGGGAAGAGCGGCCATCTTGTTTTTCTAATAGTTAACTCTGGAAATCGCGTTTTGACGGTGCAAATCGACCAAGTTGAGCATCCTGAACAACTTTCCTGTGTGGAGTCATGCAAAATTCGCAAAACCTTTGGAATTACAACTTTTTGGTGCAAAAGTGACGTCATAATTTGACAAAAAATCGTCGATTACCGCCAAAGTAAAATATTGATGGGGTTTAAATTTGCACAGGCACACTCGGGTGGGGTATCCGCAAGAAGTAATCACGCTAATTCGGCTTTTCGGGAGCTCGAAAATTAAAAAGTTTATTCCCCGGGCAGGGAAAAGGGAAGAGCGGCCATCTTGTTTTTCTAATAGTCAACTCTGGAAATCGCGTTTTGACGGTGCAAATCGACCAAGTTGAGCATCCTGAACAACTTTCCTGTGTGGAGTCATGCAAAATTCGCAAAACCTTGGGAATTACAACTTTTTGGTGCAAAAGTGACGTCATAGTTTGACAAAAAATCGTCGATTACCGCCAAAGTAAAACATTGATATGGTTCAGATTTGCACCGGCACACTCGGGTGGGGTATCCGCAAGAAGTAATCACGCTAATTCGGCTTTTCGGGAGCTCGAAAATTAAAAAGTTTATTCCCCGGGCAGGGAAAAGGGAAGAGCGGCCATCTTGTTTTTCTAATAGTCAACTCTGGAAATCGCGTTTTGACGGTGCAAATCGACCAAGTTGAGCATCCTGAACAACTTTCCTGTGTGGAGTCATGCAAAATTCGCAAAACCTTGGGAATTACAACTTGTTGGTGCAAAAGTGACGTCATAGTTTGACAAAAAATCGTCGATTACCGACAAAGTAAAACATTGATATGGTTCAAATTTGCACAGGTACACTCGGGTGGGGTATCCGCAAGAAGTAATCACGCTAATTCGGCTTTTCGGGAGCTCAAAAATTAAAAAGTTTATTCCCCGGGCAGGGAAAACGGAAGAGCGGCCATCTTGTTTTTCTAATAGTTAACTCTGGAAATCGCGTTTTGACGGTGCAAATCGACCAAGTTGAGCATCCTGAACAACTTTCCTGTGTGGAGTCATGCAAAATTCGCAAAACCTTTGGAATTACAACTTTTTGGTGCAAAAGTGACGTCATAGTTTGACAAAAAATCGTCGATTACCGACAAAGTAAAACATTGATATGGTTCAAATTTGCACAGGTACACTCGGGTGGGGTATCCGCAAGAAGTAATCACGCTAATTCGGCTTTTCGGGAGCTCGAAAATTAAAAAGTTTATTCCCCGGGCAGGGAAAAGGGAAGAGCGGCCATCTTGTTTTTCTAATAGTTAACTCTGGAAATCGCGTTTTGACGGTGCAAATCGACCAAGTTGAGCATCCTGAACAACTTTCCTGTGTGGAGTCATGCAAAATTCGTAAAACCTTGGGAATTACAACTTTTGGGTGCAAAAGTGACGTCATAATTTGTCCAAAAATCGTCGATTACCGCCAAAGTAAAACATTGACGGGGTTCAGATTTGCACCGGCACACTCGGGTGGGGTATCCGCAAGAAGTAATCACGCTAATTCGGCTTTTCGGGGTGGCTCGAAAATTAAAAAGTATATTCCCCGGGCAGGGAAAAGGGAAGAGCGGCCATCTTGTTTTCTAATAGTCAACTCTGGAAATCGCGTTTTGACGGTGCAAATCGACCAAGTTGAGCATCCTGAACAACTTTCCTGTGTGGAGTCATGCAAAATTCGCAAAACCTTGGGAATTACAACTTTTTGGTGCAAAAGTGACATAATAATTTGACAACAAATCGTCGATTACCGCCAAAGTAAAACATTGACGGGGTTCAGATTTGCACCGGCACACTCGGGTGGGGTATCCGCAAGAAGTAATCACGCTAATTCGGCTTTTCGGGGTGGCTCGAAAATTAAAAAGTTTATTCCCCGGGCAGGGAAAAGGGAAGAGCGGCCATCTTGTTTTTCTAATAGTCAACTCTGGAAATCGCGTTTTGACGGTGCAAATCGACCAAGTTGAGCATCCTGAACAACTTTCCTGTGTGGAGTCATGCAAAATTCGCAAAACCTTGGGAATTACAACTTTTTGGTGCAAAAGTGACGTCATAATTTGACAAAAAATCGTCGATTACCGCCAAAGTAAAACATTGACGGGGTTCAGATTTGCACCGGCACACTCGGGTGGGGTATCCGCAAGAAGTAATCACGCTAATTCGGCATTTCGGGAGCTCGAAAATTAAAAAGTTTATTCCCCGGGCAGGGAAAAGGAAAGAGCGGCCATCTTGCTTTTCTAATAGTCAACTCTGGAAATCACGTTTTGACGGTGCAAATCGACCAAGTTGAGCATCCTGAACAACTTTCCTGTGTGGAGTCATGCAAAATTCGCAAAACCTTGGGAATTACAACTTTTTGGTGCAAAAGTGACGTCATAGTTTGACAAAAAATCGTCGATTACCGCCAAAGTAAAACATTGATGGAGTTCAAATTTGCACAGGCACACTCGGGTGGGGTATCCGCAAGAAGTAATCACGCTAATTCGGCTTTTCGGGAGCTCAAAAATTAAAAAGTTTATTCCCCGGGCAGGGAAAGGGAAAGAGCGGCCATCTTGTTTTCTAATAATCAACTCTGGAACTCGCGTTTTGACGGTACAAATCGACCAAGTTGAGCATCCTGAACAACTTTCCTGTGTGGAGTCATGCAAAATTCGCAAAACCTTGGGAATTACAACTTTTTGGTGCAAAAGTGACGTCATAGTTTGACAAAAAATCGTCGATTACCGCCAAAGTAAAACATTGATGGGGTTCAAATTTGCACAGGCACACTCGGGTGGGGTATCCGCAAGAAGTAATCACGCTAATTCGGCTTTTCGGGAGCTCAAAAATTAAAAAGTTTATTCCCCGGGCAGGGAAAAGGGAAGAGCGGCCATCTTGTTTTTCTAATAGTTAACTCTGGAAATCGCGTTTTGACGGTGCAAATCGACCAAGTTGAGCATCCTGAACAACTTTCCTGTGTGGAGTCATGCAAAATTCGCAAAACCTTTGGAATTACAACTTTTTGGTGCAAAAGTGACGTCATAATTTGACAAAAAATCGTCGATTACCGCCAAAGTAAAATATTGATGGGGTTCAAATTTGCACAGGCACACTCGGGTGGGGTATCCGCAAGAAGTAATCACGCTAATTCGGCTTTTCGGGAGCTCGAAAATTAAAAAGTTTATTCCCCGGGCAGGGAAAAGGGAAGAGCGGCCATCTTGTTTTTCTAATAGTCAACTCTGGAAATCGCGTTTTGACGGTGCAAATCGACCAAGTTGAGCATCCTGAACAACTTTCCTGTGTGGAGTCATGCAAAATTCGCAAAACCTTGGGAATTACAACTTTTTGGTGCAAAAGTGACGTCATAGTTTGACAAAAAATCGTCGATTACCGCCAAAGTAAAACATTGACGGGGTTCAGATTTGCACCGGCACACTCGGGTGGGGTATCCGCAAGAAGTAATCACGCTAATTCGGCTTTTCGGGAGCTCGAAAATTAAAAAGTTT
Source organism: Asterias amurensis (assembly GCF_032118995.1). NCBI lineage: Eukaryota > Metazoa > Echinodermata > Asteroidea > Forcipulatida > Asteriidae > Asterias > Asterias amurensis. The sequence continues at coordinate 9,525,273 of NC_092665.1, forward strand.
ATTCCCCGGGCAGGGAAAAGGGAAGAGCGGCCATCTTGTTGTTCTAATAGTCAACTCTGGAAATCGCGTTTTGACGGTGCAAATCGACCAAGTTGAGCATCCTGAACAACTTTCCTGTGTGGAGTCATGCAAAATTCGCAAAACCTTGGGAATTACAACTTTTTGGTGCAAAAGTGACGTCATAGTTTGACAAAAAATCGTCGATTACCGACAAAGTAAAACATTGATATGGTTCAAATTTGCACAGGTACACTCGGGCGGGGTATCCGCAAGAAGTAATCACGCTAATTCGGCTTTTCGGGAGCTCGAAAATTAAAAAGTTTATTCCCCGGGCAGGGAAAAGGGAAGAGCGGCCATCTTGTTTTTCTAATAGTTAACTCTGGAAATCGCGTTTTGACGGTGCAAATCGACCAAGTTGAGCATCCTGAACAACTTTCCTGTGTGGAGTCATGCAAAGTTCGTAAAACCTTGGGAATTACAACTTTTGGGTGCAAAAGTGACGTCATAATTTGTCCAAAAATCGTCGATTACCGCCAAAGTAAAACATTGACGGGGTTCAGATTTGCACCGGCACACTCGGGTGGGGTATCCGCAAGAAGTAATCACGCTAATTCGGCATTTCGGGAGCTCGAAAATTAAAAAGTTTATTCCCCGGGCAGGGAAAAGGAAACAGCGGCCATCTTGCTTTTCTAATAGTCAACTCTGGAAATCACGTTTTGACGGTGCAAATCGACCAAGTTGAGCATCCTGAACAACTTTCCTGTGTGGAGTCATGCAAAATTCGCAAAACCTTGGGAATTACAACTTTTTGGTGCAAAAGTGACGTCATAGTTTGACAAAAAATCGTCGATTACCGCCAAAGTAAAACATTGATGGGGTTCAAATTTGCACAGGCACACTCGGGTGGGGTATCCGCAAGAAGTAATCACGCTAATTCGGCTTTTCGGGAGCTCAAAAATTAAAAAGTTTATTCCCCGGGCAGGGAAAGGGAAAGAGCGGCCATCTTGTTTTCTAATAATCAACTCTGGAAATCGCGTTTTGACGGTACAAATCGACCAAGTTGAGCATCCTGAACAACTTTCCTGTGTGGAGTCATGCAAAATTCGCAAAACCTTGGGAATTACAACTTTTTGGTGCAAAAGTGACGTCATAGTTTGACAAAAAATCGTCGATTACCGCCAAAGTAAAACATTGATGGGGTTCAAATTTGCACAGGCACACTGGGGTGGGGTATCCGCAAGAAGTAATCACGCTAATTCGGCTTTTCGGGAGCTCAAAAATTAAAAAGTTTATTCCCCGGGCAGGGAAAAGGGAAGAGCGGCCATCTTGTTTTTCTAATAGTTAACTCTGGAAATCGCGTTTTGACGGTGCAAATCGACCAAGTTGAGCATCCTGAACAACTTTCCTGTGTGGAGTCATGCAAAATTCGCAAAACCTTTGGAATTACAACTTTTTGGTGCAAAAGTGACGTCATAATTTGACAAAAAATCGTCGATTACCGCCAAAGTAAAATATTGATGGGGTTCAAATTTGCACAGGCACACTCGGGTGGGGTATCCGCAAGAAGTAATCACGCTAATTCGGCTTTTCGGGAGCTCGAAAATTAAAAAGTTTATTCCCCGGGCAGGGAAAAGGGAAGAGCGGCCATCTTGTTTTTCTAATAGTCAACTCTGGAAATCGCGTTTTGACGGTGCAAATCGACCAAGTTGAGCATCCTGAACAACTTTCCTGTGTGGAGTCATGCAAAATTCGCAAAACTTTGGGAATTACAACTTTTTGGTGCAAAAGTGACGTCATAGTTTGACAAAAAATCGTCGATTACCGCCAAAGTAAAACATTGACGGGGTTCAGATTTGCACCGGCACACTCGGGTGGGGTATCCGCAAGAAGTAATCACGCTAATTCGGCTTTTCGGGAGCTCGAAAATTAAAAAGTTTATTCCCCGGGCAGGGAAAAGGGAAGAGCGGCCATCTTGTTTTTCTAATAGTCAACTCTGGAAATCGCGTTTTGACGGTGCAAATCGACCAAGTTGAGCATCCTGAACAACTTTCCTGTGTGGAGTCATGCAAAATTCGCAAAACCTTGGGAATTACAACTTTTTGGTGCAAAAGTGACGTCATAATTTGACAAAAAATCGTCGATTACCGACAAAGTAAAACATTGATATGGTTCAAATTTGCACAGGTACACTCGGGTGGGGTATCCGCAAGAAATAATCACGCTAATTCGGCTTTTCGGGAGCTCGAAAATTAAAAAGTTTATTCCCCGGGCAGGGAAAAGGGAAGAGCGGCCATCTTGTTTTTCTAATAGTTAACTCTGGAAATCGCGTTTTGACGGTGCAAATCGACCAAGTTGAGCATCCTGAACAACTTTCCTGTGTGGAGTCATGCAAAGTTCGTAAAACCTTGGGAATTACAACTTTTGGGTGCAAAAGTGACGTCATAATTTGTCCAAAAATCGTCGATTACCGCCAAAGTAAAACATTGACGGGGTTCAGATTTGCACCGGCACACTCGGGTGGGGTATCCGCAAGAAGTAATCACGCTAATTCGGCTTTTCGGGGTGGCTCGAAAATTAAAAAGTATATTCCCCGGGCAGGGAAAAGGGAAGAGCGGCCATCTTGTTTTCTAATAGTCAACTCTGGAAATCGCGTTTTGACGGTGCAAATCGACCAAGTTGAGCATCCTGAACAACTTTCCTGTGTGGAGTCATGCAAAATTCGCAAAACCTTGGGAATTACAACTTTTTGGTGCAAAAGTGACGTAATAATTTGACAAAAAATCGTCGATTACCGCCAAAGTAAAACATTGACGGGGTTCAGATTTTCACCGGCACACTCGGGTGGGGTATCCGCAAGAAGTAATCACGCTAATTCGGCTTTTCGGGAGCTCGAAAATTAAAAAGTTTATTCCCCGGGCAGGGAAAAGGGAAGAGCGGCCATCTTGTTGTTCTAATAGTCAACTCTGGAAATCGCGTTTTGACGGTGCAAATCGACCAAGTTGAGCATCCTGAACAACTTTCCTGTGTGGAGTCATGCAAAATTCGCAAAACCTTGGGAATTACAACTTTTTGGTGCAAAAGTGACGTCATAGTTTGACAAAAAATCGTCGATTACCGACAAAGTAAAACATTGATATGGTTCAAATTTGCACAGGTACACTCGGGCGGGGTATCCGCAAGAAGTAATCACGCTAATTCGGCTTTTCGGGAGCTCGAAAATTAAAAAGTTTATTCCCCGGGCAGGGAAAAGGGAAGAGCGGCCATCTTGTTTTTCTAATAGTTAACTCTGGAAATCGCGTTTTGACGGTGCAAATCGACCAAGTTGAGCATCCTGAACAACTTTCCTGTGTGGAGTCATGCAAAGTTCGTAAAACCTTGGGAATTACAACTTTTGGGTGCAAAAGTGACGTCATAATTTGTCCAAAAATCGTCGATTACCGCCAAAGTAAAACATTGACGGGGTTCAGATTTGCACCGGCACACTCGGGTGGGGTATCCGCAAGAAGTAATCACGCTAATTCGGCATTTCGGGAGCTCGAAAATTAAAAGTTTATTCCCCGGGCAGGGAAAAGGAAAGAGCGGCCATCTTGTTTTTCTAATAGTCAACTCTGGAAATCGCGTTTTGACGGTGCAAATCGACCAAGTTGAGCATCCTGAACAACTTTCCTGTGTGGAGTCATGCAAAATTCGCAAAACCTTGGGAATTACAACTTTTTGGTGCAAAAGTGACGTCATAGTTTGACAAAAAATCGTCGATTACCGCCAAAGTAAAACATTGATGGGGTTCAAATTTGCACAGGCACACTGGGGTGGCGTATCCGCAAGAAGTAATCACGCTAATTCGGCTTTTCGGGAGCTCAAAAATTAAAAAGTTTATTCCCCGGGCAGGGAAAAGGGAAGAGCGGCCATCTTGTTTTTCTAATAGTTAACTCTGGAAATCGCGTTTTGACGGTGCAAATCGACCAAGTTGAGCATCCTGAACAACTTTCCTGTGTGGAGTCATGCAAAATTCGCAAAACCTTTGGAATTACAACTTTTTGGTGCAAAAGTGACGTCATAATTTGACAAAAAATCGTCGATTACCGCCAAAGTAAAATATTGATGGGGTTCAAATTTGCACAGGCACACTCGGGTGGGGTATCCGCAAGAAGTAATCACGCTAATTCGGCTTTTCGGGAGCTCGAAAATTAAAAAGTTTATTCCCCGGGCAGGGAAAAGGGAAGAGCGGCCATCTTGTTTTTCTAATAGTCAACTCTGGAAATCGCGTTTTGACGGTGCAAATCGACCAAGTTGAGCATCCTGAACAACTTTCCTGTGTGGAGTCATGCAAAATTCGCAAAACCTTGGGAATTACAACTTTTTGGTGCAAAAGTGACGTCATAGTTTGACAAAAAATCGTCGATTACCGCCAAAGTAAAACATTGACGGGGTTCAGATTTGCACCGGCACACTCGGGTGGGGTATCCGCAAGAAGTAATCACGCTAATTCGGCTTTTCGGGAGCTCAAAAATTAAAAAGTTTATTCCCCGGGCAGGGAAAGGGAAAGAGCGGCCATCTTGTTTTCTAATAATCAACTCTGGAAATCGCGTTTTGACGGTACAAATCGACCAAGTTGAGCATCCTGAACAACTTTCCTGTGTGGAGTCATGCAAAATTCGCAAAACCTTGGGAATTACAACTTTTTGGTGCAAAAGTGACGTCATAGTTTGACAAAAAATCGTCGATTACCGACAAAGTAAAACATTGATATGGTTCAAATTTGCACAGGTACACTCGGGTGGGGTATCCGCAAGAAGTAATCACGCTAATTCGGCTTTTCGGGAGCTCGAAAATTAAAAAGTTTATTCCCCGGGCAGGGAAAAGGGAAGAGCGGCCATCTTGTTTTTCTAATAGTTAACTCTGGAAATCGCGTTTTGACGGTGCAAATCGACCAAGTTGAGCATCCTGAACAACTTTCCTGTGTGGAGTCATGCAAAGTTCGTAAAACCTTGGGAATTACAACTTTTGGGTGCAAAAGTGACGTCATAATTTGTCCAAAAATCGTCGATTACCGCCAAAGTAAAACATTGACGGGGTTCAGATTTGCACCGGCACACTCGGGTGGGGTATCCGCAAGAAGTAATCACGCTAATTCGGCTTTTCGGGGTGGCTCGAAAATTAAAAAGTATATTCCCCGGGCAGGGAAAAGGGAAGAGCGGCCATCTTGTTTTCTAATAGTCAACTCTGGAAATCGCGTTTTGACGGTGCAAATCGACCAAGTTGAGCATCCTGAACAACTTTCCTGTGAGGAGTCATGCAAAATTCGCAAAACCTTGGGAATTACAACTTTTTGGTGCAAAAGTGACGTAATAATTTGACAAAAAATCGTCGATTACCGCCAAAGTAAAACATTGACTGGTTTCTAATTTGCACAGGCACACTCGGGTGGGGGTATCCGCAAAAAGTAATCATGCTAACTCGGCTTTTCGGGAGCTCGAAAATTAAAAAGTTTTTTCCCCGGGCAGGGAAAAGGGAAGAGCGGCCATCTTGTTTTTCTAATAGTCAACTCTGGAAATCGCGTTGTGAAGGTGCAAATCGACCAAGTTGAGCATCACGAACAACTTTCCTGTGTGGAGTCATGCAAAATTCGCAAAACCTTGGGAATTACAACTTTTTTGAGCAAAAGTGACGTCATAATTTGACAAAAAATCGTCGATTACCGCCAAAGTAAAACATTGATGGGGTTCAAATTTGCACAGGCACACTCGGGTGGGGTATCCGCAAGAAGTAATCACGCTAATTCGGCTTTTTGGGAGCTCGAAAATTAAAAAGTTTATTCCCCGGGCAGGGAAAAGGGAAGAGCGGCCATCTTGTTTTTCTAATAGTCAACTATGGAAATCGCGTTTTGACGGTGCAAATCGACCAAGTTGAGCATCCTGAACAACTTTCCTGTGTAGAGTCATGCAAAATTCGCAAAACCTAGGGAATAACAACTTTTTGGTGCAAAAGTGACGTCATTATTTGACCAAAAATCGTCGATTACCGCCAAAGTAAAACATTGACTGGGTTCTAATTTGCACAGGCACACTCGGGTGGGGGTATCCGCAAGAAGTAATCATGCTAATTCGGCTTTTCGGGAGCTCGAAAATTAAAAAGTTTTTTCCCCGGGCAGGGAAAAGGGAAGAGCGGCCATCTTGTTTTTCTAATAGTCAACTCTGGAAATCGCGTTGTGAAGGTGCAAATCGACCAAGTTGAGCATCACGAACAACTTTCCTGTGTGGAGTCATGCAAAATTCGCAAAACCTTGGGAATTACAACTTTTTTGAGCAAAAGTGACGTCATAATTTGACAAAAAATCGTCGATTACCGCCAAAGTAAAACATTGATGGGGTTCAAATTTGCACAGGCACACTCGGGTGGGGTATCCGCAAGAAGTAATCACGCTAATTCGGCTTTTTGGGAGCTCGAAAATTAAAAAGTTTATTCCCCGGGCAGGGAAAAGGGAAGAGCGGCCATCTTGTTTTTCTAATAGTCAACTATGGAAATCGCGTTTTGACGGTGCAAATCGACCAAGTTGAGCATCCTGAACAACTTTCCTGTGTAGAGTCATGCAAAATTCGCAAAACCTAGGGAATAACAACTTTTTGGTGCAAAAGTGACGTCATTATTTGACCAAAAATCGTCGATTACCGCCAAAGTAAAACATTGACTGGGTTCTAATTTGCACAGGCACACTCGGGTGGGGGTATCCGCAAGAAGTAATCATGCTAATTCGGCTTTTCGGGAGCTCGAAAATTAAAAAGTTTTTTCCCCGGGCAGGGAAAAGGGAAGAGCGGCCATCTTGTTTTTCTAATAGTCAACTCTGGAAATCGCGTTTTGACGGTGCAAATCGACCAAGTTGAGCATCACGAACAACTTTCCTGTGTGGAGTCATGCAAAATTCGCAAAACCTTGGGAATTACAACTTTTTGGTGCAAAAGTGACGTCATAATTTGACAAAAAAATCGTCGATTACCGCCAAAGTAAAACATTGATGGGGTTCAAATTTGCACAGGCACACTCGGGTGGGGTATCCGCAAGAAGTAATCACGCTAATTCGGCTTTTTGGGAGCTCGAAAATTAAAAAGTTTATTCCCCTGGCAGGGAAAAGGGAAGAGCGGCCATCTTGTTTTTCTAAGAGTCAACTCTGGAAATCGCGTTTTTACGGTGCAAATCGACCAAGTTGAGCATCCTGAACAACTTTCCTGTGTGGAGTCATGCAAAATTCGTAAAACCTTGGGAATTACAACTTTTTGGTGCAAAAATGACGTCATAATTTGTCCAAAAATCGTCGATTACCGCCAAAGTAAAACATTGACGGGGTTCAGATTTGCACCGGCACACTCGGGTGGGGTATCCGCAAGAAGTAATCACGCTAATTCGGCTTTTCGGGGTGGCTCGAAAATTAAAAAGTTATTCTCCGGTCAGGGAAAATGGAAGAGCGGCCATCTTGTTTTTCTAATATTCAACTCTGGAAATCGCGTTTTGACGGTGCAAATCGACCAAGTTAAGCATCCTGAACAACTTTCCTGTGAGTCATGCAAAATTCGCAAAACCTAGGGAATTACAACTTTTTGGTGCAAAAGTGACGTCATTATTTGACCAAAAATCGTCGATTACCGCCAAAGTAAAACATTGATGGGGTTCAAATTTGCACAGGCACACTCGGGTGGGGTATCCGCAAGAAGTAATCACGCTAATTCGGCTTTTTGGGAGCTCGAAAATTAAAACGTTTATTCCCCGGGCAGGGAAAAGGGAAGAGCGGCCATCTTGTTTTTCTAAGAGTCAACTCTGGAAATCGCGTTTTGACGGTGCAAATCGACCAAGTTGAGCATCCTGAACAACTTTCCTGTGTGGAGTCATGCAAAATTCGTAAAACCTTGGGAATTACAACTTTTTGGTGCAAAAATGACGTCATAATTTGTCCAAAAATCGTCGATTACCGCCAAAGTAAAACAATGACGGGGTTCAGATTTGCACCGGCACACTCGGGTGGGGTATCCGCAAGAAGTAATCACGCTAATTCGGCTTTTCGGGGTGGCTCGAAAATTAAAAAGTTATTCTCCGGTCAGGGAAAATGGAAGAGCGGCCATCTTGTTTTTCTAATATTCAACTCTGGAAATCGCGTTTTGACGGTGCAAATCGACCAAGTTGAGCATCCTGAACAACTTTCCTGTGTGGAGTCATGCAAAATTCGCAAAACCTAGGGAATTACAACTTTTTGGTGCAAAAGTGACGTCATTATTTGACCAAAAATCGTCGATTACCGCCAAAGTAAAACATTGACTGGTTTCTAATTTGCACAGGCACACTCGGGTGGGGGTATCCGCAAAAAGTAATCACGCTAATTCGGCTTTTTGGGAGCTCGAAAATTAAAAAGTTTATTCCCCGGGCAGGGAAAAGGGAAGAGCGGCCATCTTGTTTTTCTAATAGTCAACTCTGGAAATCGCGTTTTGACGGTGCAAATCGACCAAGTTGAGCATCCTGAACAACTTTCCTGTGTGGAGTCATGCAAAATTCGTAAAACCTTGGGAATTACAACTTTTTGGTGCAAAAGTTACGTCATTATTTGACCAAAAATCGTCGATTACCGCCAAAGTAAAACATTGATGGGGTTCAAGGTTGCACAGGCACACTCGTGTAGGGAACCGGGCAGGGAAAAGGGAAGAGCGGCCATCTTGTTTTTCTAATAGTCAACTCTGGAAATCGCGTTTTGACGGTGCAAATCGACCAAGTTGAGCATCCTGAACAACTTTCCTGTGTGGAGTCATGCAAAATTCGTAAAACCTTGGGAATTACAACTTTTTGGTGCAAAAGTTACGTTATAATTTGTCCAAAAATCGTCGATTACCGCCAAAGTAAAACATTGACGGGGTTCAGATTTGCACCGGCACACTCGGGTGGGGTATCCGCAAAAAGTAATCACGCTAATTCGGCTTTTCGGGGTGGCTCGAAAATTAAAAAGTTATTCTCCGGTTAGGGAAAATGGAAGAGCGGCCATCTTGTTTTTCTAATATTCAACTCTGGAAATCGCGTTTTGACGGTGCAAATCGACCAAGTTGAGCATCCTGAACAACTTTCCTGTGTGGAGTCATGCAAAATTCGCAAACCCTAGGGAATTACAACTTTTTGGTGCAAAAGTGACGTCATTATTTGACCAAAAATCGTCGATTACCGCCAAAGTAAAACATTGACGGGGTTCAAATTTGCACAGGCACACTCGGGTGGGGTATCCGCAAAAAGTAATCACGCTAATTCGGCTTTTCGGGGTGGCTCGAAAATTAAAAAGTTATTCTCCGGTTAGGGAAAATGGAAGAGCGGCCATCTTGTTTTTCTAATATTCAACTCTGGAAATCGCGTTTTGACGGTGCAAATCGACCAAGTTGAGCATCCTGAACAACTTTCCTGTGTGGAGTCATGCAAAATTCGCAAACCCTAGGGAATTACAACTTTTTGGTGCAAAAGTGACGTCATTATTTGACCAAAAATCGTCGATTACCGCCAAAGTAAAACATTGACGGGGTTCAAATTTGCACAGGCACACTCGGGTGGGGTATCCGCAAGAAGTAATCACGCTAATTCGGCTTTTTGGGAGCTCGAAAATTAAAAAGTTTATTCCCCGGGCAGGGAAAAGGGAAGAGCGGCCATCTTGTTTTTCTAATAGTCAACTCTGGAAATCGCGTTTTGACGTTGCAAATCGACCAAGTTGAGCATCCTGAACAACTTTCCTGTGTGGAGTCATGCAAAATTCGTAAAACCTTGGGAATTACAACTTTTTGGTGCAAAAGTGACGTCATAGTTTGACCAAAAATCGTCGATTACCGCCAAAGTGAAACATTAAATGGGTTCAAATTTGCACCGGCACACTCGGGTGGGGTATCCGCAAGAAGTAATCACGCTAATTCGGCTTTTCGGGAGCTCGAAAATTAAAAAGTTTATTCCCCGTGCAGGGAAGAGGGAAGAGCGGCCATCTTGTTTTTCTAATAGTCAACTCTGGAAATCGCGTTTTGACGGTGCAAATCGACCAAGTTGAGCATCCTGAACAACTTTCCTGTGTGGAGTCATGCAAAATTCGCAAAACCTTGGGAATTACAACTTTTTGGTGCAAAAGTGACGTCATAGTTTGACAAAAAATCTTCGATTACCGCCAAAGTAAAACATTGACGGGGTTCAGATTTGCACAGGCACACTCGGGTGGGGTGTCCGCAAGAAGTAATCACGCTAATTCGGCTTTTCGGGAGCTCGAAAATTAAAAAGTTTATTCCCCGGGCAGGGAAAAGGGAAGAGCGGCCATCTTGTTTTTCTTATAGTCAACTCTGGAAATCGCGTTTTGACGGTGCAAATCGACCAAGTTGAGCATCCTGAACAACTTTCCTGTGTGGAGTCATGCAAAATTCGTAAAACCTTGGGAATTACAACTTTTTGGTGCAAAAGTGACGTCATAATTTGTCCAAAAATCGTCAATTACCGCCAAAGTAAAACATTGAATGGGTTCAAATTTGCACAAGGCACACTCGGGTGGGGTATCCGCAAGAAGTAATCACGCTAATTCGGCTTTTCGGGAGCTCGAAAATTAAAAAGTTATTCTCCGGACAGGGAAAAGGGAAGAGCGGCCATCTTGTTTTTCTAAGAGTCAACTCTGGAAATCGCGTTTTGACGGTGCAAATCGACCAAGTTGAGCATCCTGAACAACTTTCCTGTGTGGAGTCATGCAAAGTTCGTAAAACCTTGGGAATTACAACTTTTGGGTGCAAAAGTGACGTCATAATTTGTCCAAAAATCGTCGATTACCGCCAAAGTAAAACATTGACGGGGTTCAGATTTGCACCGGCACACTCGGGTGGGGTATCCGCAAGAAGTAATCACGCTAATTCGGCTTTTCGGGGTGGCTCGAAAATTAAAAAGTATATTCCCCGGGCAGGGAAAAGGGAAGAGCGGCCATCTTGTTTTCTAATAGTCAACTCTGGAAATCGCGTTTTGACGGTGCAAATCGACCAAGTTGAGCATCCTGAACAACTTTCCTGTGAGGAGTCATGCAAAATTCGCAAAACCTTGGGAATTACAACTTTTTGGTGCAAAAGTGACGTCATAGTTTGACAAAAAATCGTCGATTACCGCCAAAGTAAAACATTGATGGGGTTCAAATTTGCACAGGCACACTGGGGTGGCGTATCCGCAAGAAGTAATCACGCTAATTCGGCTTTTCGGGAGCTCAAAAATTAAAAAGTTTATTCCCCGGGCAGGGAAAAGGGAAGAGCGGCCATCTTGTTTTTCTAATAGTTAACTCTGGAAATCGCGTTTTGACGGTGCAAATCGACCAAGTTGAGCATCCTGAACAACTTTCCTGTGTGGAGTCATGCAAAATTCGCAAAACCTTTGGAATTACAACTTTTTGGTGCAAAAGTGACGTCATAATTTGACAAAAAATCGTCGATTACCGCCAAAGTAAAATATTGATGGGGTTCAAATTTGCACAGGCACACTCGGGTGGGGTATCCGCAAGAAGTAATCACGCTAATTCGGCTTTTCGGGAGCTCGAAAATTAAAAAGTTTATTCCCCGGGCAGGGAAAAGGGAAGAGCGGCCATCTTGTTTTTCTAATAGTCAACTCTGGAAATCGCGTTTTGACGGTGCAAATCGACCAAGTTGAGCATCCTGAACAACTTTCCTGTGTGGAGTCATGCAAAATTCGCAAAACCTTGGGAATTACAACTTTTTGGTGCAAAAGTGACGTCATAGTTTGACAAAAAATCGTCGATTACCGCCAAAGTAAAACATTGACGGGGTTCAGATTTGCACCGGCACACTCGGGTGGGGTATCCGCAAGAAGTAATCACGCTAATTCGGCTTTTCGGGAGCTCAAAAATTAAAAAGTTTATTCCCCGGGCAGGGAAAGGGAAAGAGCGGCCATCTTGTTTTCTAATAATCAACTCTGGAAATCGCGTTTTGACGGTACAAATCGACCAAGTTGAGCATCCTGAACAACTTTCCTGTGTGGAGTCATGCAAAATTCGCAAAACCTTGGGAATTACAACTTTTTGGTGCAAAAGTGACGTCATAGTTTGACAAAAAATCGTCGATTACCGACAAAGTAAAACATTGATATGGTTCAAATTTGCACAGGTACACTCGGGTGGGGTATCCGCAAGAAGTAATCACGCTAATTCGGCTTTTCGGGAGCTCGAAAATTAAAAAGTTTATTCCCCGGGCAGGGAAAAGGGAAGAGCGGCCATCTTGTTTTTCTAATAGTTAACTCTGGAAATCGCGTTTTGACGGTGCAAATCGACCAAGTTGAGCATCCTGAACAACTTTCCTGTGTGGAGTCATGCAAAGTTCGTAAAACCTTGGGAATTACAACTTTTGGGTGCAAAAGTGACGTCATAATTTGTCCAAAAATCGTCGATTACCGCCAAAGTAAAACATTGACGGGGTTCAGATTTGCACCGGCACACTCGGGTGGGGTATCCGCAAGAAGTAATCACGCTAATTCGGCTTTTCGGGGTGGCTCGAAAATTAAAAAGTATATTCCCCGGGCAGGGAAAAGGGAAGAGCGGCCATCTTGTTTTCTAATAGTCAACTCTGGAAATCGCGTTTTGACGGTGCAAATCGACCAAGTTGAGCATCCTGAACAACTTTCCTGTGAGGAGTCATGCAAAATTCGCAAAACCTTGGGAATTACAACTTTTTGGTGCAAAAGTGACGTAATAATTTGACAAAAAATCGTCGATTACCGCCAAAGTAAAACATTGACTGGTTTCTAATTTGCACAGGCACACTCGGGTGGGGGTATCCGCAAAAAGTAATCATGCTAACTCGGCTTTTCGGGAGCTCGAAAATTAAAAAGTTTTTTCCCCGGGCAGGGAAAAGGGAAGAGCGGCCATCTTGTTTTTCTAATAGTCAACTCTGGAAATCGCGTTGTGAAGGTGCAAATCGACCAAGTTGAGCATCACGAACAACTTTCCTGTGTGGAGTCATGCAAAATTCGCAAAACCTTGGGAATTACAACTTTTTTGAGCAAAAGTGACGTCATAATTTGACAAAAAATCGTCGATTACCGCCAAAGTAAAACATTGATGGGGTTCAAATTTGCACAGGCACACTCGGGTGGGGTATCCGCAAGAAGTAATCACGCTAATTCGGCTTTTTGGGAGCTCGAAAATTAAAAAGTTTATTCCCCGGGCAGGGAAAAGGGAAGAGCGGCCATCTTGTTTTTCTAATAGTCAACTATGGAAATCGCGTTTTGACGGTGCAAATCGACCAAGTTGAGCATCCTGAACAACTTTCCTGTGTAGAGTCATGCAAAATTCGCAAAACCTAGGGAATAACAACTTTTTGGTGCAAAAGTGACGTCATTATTTGACCAAAAATCGTCGATTACCGCCAAAGTAAAACATTGACTGGGTTCTAATTTGCACAGGCACACTCGGGTGGGGGTATCCGCAAGAAGTAATCATGCTAATTCGGCTTTTCGGGAGCTCGAAAATTAAAAAGTTTTTTCCCCGGGCAGGGAAAAGGGAAGAGCGGCCATCTTGTTTTTCTAATAGTCAACTCTGGAAATCGCGTTGTGAAGGTGCAAATCGACCAAGTTGAGCATCACGAACAACTTTCCTGTGTGGAGTCATGCAAAATTCGCAAAACCTTGGGAATTACAACTTTTTTGAGCAAAAGTGACGTCATAATTTGACAAAAAATCGTCGATTACCGCCAAAGTAAAACATTGATGGGGTTCAAATTTGCACAGGCACACTCGGGTGGGGTATCCGCAAGAAGTAATCACGCTAATTCGGCTTTTTGGGAGCTCGAAAATTAAAAAGTTTATTCCCCGGGCAGGGAAAAGGGAAGAGCGGCCATCTTGTTTTTCTAATAGTCAACTATGGAAATCGCGTTTTGACGGTGCAAATCGACCAAGTTGAGCATCCTGAACAACTTTCCTGTGTAGAGTCATGCAAAATTCGCAAAACCTAGGGAATAACAACTTTTTGGTGCAAAAGTGACGTCATTATTTGACCAAAAATCGTCGATTACCGCCAAAGTAAAACATTGACTGGGTTCTAATTTGCACAGGCACACTCGGGTGGGGGTATCCGCAAGAAGTAATCATGCTAATTCGGCTTTTCGGGAGCTCGAAAATTAAAAAGTTTTTTCCCCGGGCAGGGAAAAGGGAAGAGCGGCCATCTTGTTTTTCTAATAGTCAACTCTGGAAATCGCGTTTTGACGGTGCAAATCGACCAAGTTGAGCATCACGAACAACTTTCCTGTGTGGAGTCATGCAAAATTCGCAAAACCTTGGGAATTACAACTTTTTGGTGCAAAAGTGACGTCATAATTTGACAAAAAAATCGTCGATTACCGCCAAAGTAAAACATTGATGGGGTTCAAATTTGCACAGGCACACTCGGGTGGGGTATCCGCAAGAAGTAATCACGCTAATTCGGCTTTTTGGGAGCTCGAAAATTAAAAAGTTTATTCCCCTGGCAGGGAAAAGGGAAGAGCGGCCATCTTGTTTTTCTAAGAGTCAACTCTGGAAATCGCGTTTTTACGGTGCAAATCGACCAAGTTGAGCATCCTGAACAACTTTCCTGTGTGGAGTCATGCAAAATTCGTAAAACCTTGGGAATTACAACTTTTTGGTGCAAAAATGACGTCATAATTTGTCCAAAAATCGTCGATTACCGCCAAAGTAAAACATTGACGGGGTTCAGATTTGCACCGGCACACTCGGGTGGGGTATCCGCAAGAAGTAATCACGCTAATTCGGCTTTTCGGGGTGGCTCGAAAATTAAAAAGTTATTCTCCGGTCAGGGAAAATGGAAGAGCGGCCATCTTGTTTTTCTAATATTCAACTCTGGAAATCGCGTTTTGACGGTGCAAATCGACCAAGTTAAGCATCCTGAACAACTTTCCTGTGAGTCATGCAAAATTCGCAAAACCTAGGGAATTACAACTTTTTGGTGCAAAAGTGACGTCATTATTTGACCAAAAATCGTCGATTACCGCCAAAGTAAAACATTGATGGGGTTCAAATTTGCACAGGCACACTCGGGTGGGGTATCCGCAAGAAGTAATCACGCTAATTCGGCTTTTTGGGAGCTCGAAAATTAAAACGTTTATTCCCCGGGCAGGGAAAAGGGAAGAGCGGCCATCTTGTTTTTCTAAGAGTCAACTCTGGAAATCGCGTTTTGACGGTGCAAATCGACCAAGTTGAGCATCCTGAACAACTTTCCTGTGTGGAGTCATGCAAAATTCGTAAAACCTTGGGAATTACAACTTTTTGGTGCAAAAATGACGTCATAATTTGTCCAAAAATCGTCGATTACCGCCAAAGTAAAACAATGACGGGGTTCAGATTTGCACCGGCACACTCGGGTGGGGTATCCGCAAGAAGTAATCACGCTAATTCGGCTTTTCGGGGTGGCTCGAAAATTAAAAAGTTATTCTCCGGTCAGGGAAAATGGAAGAGCGGCCATCTTGTTTTTCTAATATTCAACTCTGGAAATCGCGTTTTGACGGTGCAAATCGACCAAGTTGAGCATCCTGAACAACTTTCCTGTGTGGAGTCATGCAAAATTCGCAAAACCTAGGGAATTACAACTTTTTGGTGCAAAAGTGACGTCATTATTTGACCAAAAATCGTCGATTACCGCCAAAGTAAAACATTGACTGGTTTCTAATTTGCACAGGCACACTCGGGTGGGGGTATCCGCAAAAAGTAATCACGCTAATTCGGCTTTTTGGGAGCTCGAAAATTAAAAAGTTTATTCCCCGGGCAGGGAAAAGGGAAGAGCGGCCATCTTGTTTTTCTAATAGTCAACTCTGGAAATCGCGTTTTGACGGTGCAAATCGACCAAGTTGAGCATCCTGAACAACTTTCCTGTGTGGAGTCATGCAAAATTCGTAAAACCTTGGGAATTACAACTTTTTGGTGCAAAAGTTACGTCATTATTTGACCAAAAATCGTCGATTACCGCCAAAGTAAAACATTGATGGGGTTCAAGGTTGCACAGGCACACTCGTGTAGGGAACCGGGCAGGGAAAAGGGAAGAGCGGCCATCTTGTTTTTCTAATAGTCAACTCTGGAAATCGCGTTTTGACGGTGCAAATCGACCAAGTTGAGCATCCTGAACAACTTTCCTGTGTGGAGTCATGCAAAATTCGTAAAACCTTGGGAATTACAACTTTTTGGTGCAAAAGTTACGTTATAATTTGTCCAAAAATCGTCGATTACCGCCAAAGTAAAACATTGACGGGGTTCAGATTTGCACCGGCACACTCGGGTGGGGTATCCGCAAAAAGTAATCACGCTAATTCGGCTTTTCGGGGTGGCTCGAAAATTAAAAAGTTATTCTCCGGTTAGGGAAAATGGAAGAGCGGCCATCTTGTTTTTCTAATATTCAACTCTGGAAATCGCGTTTTGACGGTGCAAATCGACCAAGTTGAGCATCCTGAACAACTTTCCTGTGTGGAGTCATGCAAAATTCGCAAACCCTAGGGAATTACAACTTTTTGGTGCAAAAGTGACGTCATTATTTGACCAAAAATCGTCGATTACCGCCAAAGTAAAACATTGACGGGGTTCAAATTTGCACAGGCACACTCGGGTGGGGTATCCGCAAAAAGTAATCACGCTAATTCGGCTTTTCGGGGTGGCTCGAAAATTAAAAAGTTATTCTCCGGTTAGGGAAAATGGAAGAGCGGCCATCTTGTTTTTCTAATATTCAACTCTGGAAATCGCGTTTTGACGGTGCAAATCGACCAAGTTGAGCATCCTGAACAACTTTCCTGTGTGGAGTCATGCAAAATTCGCAAACCCTAGGGAATTACAACTTTTTGGTGCAAAAGTGACGTCATTATTTGACCAAAAATCGTCGATTACCGCCAAAGTAAAACATTGACGGGGTTCAAATTTGCACAGGCACACTCGGGTGGGGTATCCGCAAGAAGTAATCACGCTAATTCGGCTTTTTGGGAGCTCGAAAATTAAAAAGTTTATTCCCCGGGCAGGGAAAAGGGAAGAGCGGCCATCTTGTTTTTCTAATAGTCAACTCTGGAAATCGCGTTTTGACGTTGCAAATCGACCAAGTTGAGCATCCTGAACAACTTTCCTGTGTGGAGTCATGCAAAATTCGTAAAACCTTGGGAATTACAACTTTTTGGTGCAAAAGTGACGTCATAGTTTGACCAAAAATCGTCGATTACCGCCAAAGTGAAACATTAAATGGGTTCAAATTTGCACCGGCACACTCGGGTGGGGTATCCGCAAGAAGTAATCACGCTAATTCGGCTTTTCGGGAGCTCGAAAATTAAAAAGTTTATTCCCCGTGCAGGGAAGAGGGAAGAGCGGCCATCTTGTTTTTCTAATAGTCAACTCTGGAAATCGCGTTTTGACGGTGCAAATCGACCAAGTTGAGCATCCTGAACAACTTTCCTGTGTGGAGTCATGCAAAATTCGCAAAACCTTGGGAATTACAACTTTTTGGTGCAAAAGTGACGTCATAGTTTGACAAAAAATCTTCGATTACCGCCAAAGTAAAACATTGACGGGGTTCAGATTTGCACAGGCACACTCGGGTGGGGTGTCCGCAAGAAGTAATCACGCTAATTCGGCTTTTCGGGAGCTCGAAAATTAAAAAGTTTATTCCCCGGGCAGGGAAAAGGGAAGAGCGGCCATCTTGTTTTTCTTATAGTCAACTCTGGAAATCGCGTTTTGACGGTGCAAATCGACCAAGTTGAGCATCCTGAACAACTTTCCTGTGTGGAGTCATGCAAAATTCGTAAAACCTTGGGAATTACAACTTTTTGGTGCAAAAGTGACGTCATAATTTGTCCAAAAATCGTCAATTACCGCCAAAGTAAAACATTGAATGGGTTCAAATTTGCACAAGGCACACTCGGGTGGGGTATCCGCAAGAAGTAATCACGCTAATTCGGCTTTTCGGGAGCTCGAAAATTAAAAAGTTATTCTCCGGACAGGGAAAAGGGAAGAGCGGCCATCTTGTTTTTCTAAGAGTCAACTCTGGAAATCGCGTTTTGACGGTGCAAATCGACCAAGTTGAGCATCCTGAACAACTTTCCTGTGTGGAGTCATGCAAAGTTCGTAAAACCTTGGGAATTACAACTTTTGGGTGCAAAAGTGACGTCATAATTTGTCCAAAAATCGTCGATTACCGCCAAAGTAAAACATTGACGGGGTTCAGATTTGCACCGGCACACTCGGGTGGGGTATCCGCAAGAAGTAATCACGCTAATTCGGCTTTTCGGGGTGGCTCGAAAATTAAAAAGTATATTCCCCGGGCAGGGAAAAGGGAAGAGCGGCCATCTTGTTTTCTAATAGTCAACTCTGGAAATCGCGTTTTGACGGTGCAAATCGACCAAGTTGAGCATCCTGAACAACTTTCCTGTGAGGAGTCATGCAAAATTCGCAAAACCTTGGGAATTACAACTTTTTGGTGCAAAAGTGACGTAATAATTTGACAAAAAATCGTCGATTACCGCCAAAGTAAAACATTGACTGGTTTCTAATTTGCACAGGCACACTCGGGTGGGGGTATCCGCAAAAAGTAATCATGCTAACTCGGCTTTTCGGGAGCTCGAAAATTAAAAAGTTTTTTCCCCGGGCAGGGAAAAGGGAAGAGCGGCCATCTTGTTTTTCTAATAGTCAACTCTGGAAATCGCGTTGTGAAGGTGCAAATCGACCAAGTTGAGCATCACGAACAACTTTCCTGTGTGGAGTCATGCAAAATTCGCAAAACCTTGGGAATTACAACTTTTTTGAGCAAAAGTGACGTCATAATTTGACAAAAAATCGTCGATTACCGCCAAAGTAAAACATTGATGGGGTTCAAATTTGCACAGGCACACTCGGGTGGGGTATCCGCAAGAAGTAATCATGCTAATTCGGCTTTTCGGGAGCTCGAAAATTAAAAAGTTTTTTCCCCGGGCAGGGAAAAGGGAAGAGCGGCCATCTTGTTTTTCTAATAGTCAACTCTGGAAATCGCGTTTTGACGGTGCAAATCGACCAAGTTGAGCATCACGAACAACTTTCCTGTGTGGAGTCATGCAAAATTCGCAAAACCTTGGGAATTACAACTTTTTGGTGCAAAAGTGACGTCATAATTTGACAAAAAAATCGTCGATTACCGCCAAAGTAAAACATTGATGGGGTTCAAATTTGCACAGGCACACTCGGGTGGGGTATCCGCAAGAAGTAATCACGCTAATTCGGCTTTTTGGGAGCTCGAAAATTAAAAAGTTTATTCCCCTGGCAGGGAAAAGGGAAGAGCGGCCATCTTGTTTTTCTAAGAGTCAACTCTGGAAATCGCGTTTTTACGGTGCAAATCGACCAAGTTGAGCATCCTGAACAACTTTCCTGTGTGGAGTCATGCAAAATTCGTAAAACCTTGGGAATTACAACTTTTTGGTGCAAAAATGACGTCATAATTTGTCCAAAAATCGTCGATTACCGCCAAAGTAAAACATTGACGGGGTTCAGATTTGCACCGGCACACTCGGGTGGGGTATCCGCAAGAAGTAATCACGCTAATTCGGCTTTTCGGGGTGGCTCGAAAATTAAAAAGTTATTCTCCGGTCAGGGAAAATGGAAGAGCGGCCATCTTGTTTTTCTAATATTCAACTCTGGAAATCGCGTTTTGACGGTGCAAATCGACCAAGTTAAGCATCCTGAACAACTTTCCTGTGAGTCATGCAAAATTCGCAAAACCTAGGGAATTACAACTTTTTGGTGCAAAAGTGACGTCATTATTTGACCAAAAATCGTCGATTACCGCCAAAGTAAAACATTGATGGGGTTCAAATTTGCACAGGCACACTCGGGTGGGGTATCCGCAAGAAGTAATCACGCTAATTCGGCTTTTTGGGAGCTCGAAAATTAAAACGTTTATTCCCCGGGCAGGGAAAAGGGAAGAGCGGCCATCTTGTTTTTCTAAGAGTCAACTCTGGAAATCGCGTTTTGACGGTGCAAATCGACCAAGTTGAGCATCCTGAACAACTTTCCTGTGTGGAGTCATGCAAAATTCGTAAAACCTTGGGAATTACAACTTTTTGGTGCAAAAATGACGTCATAATTTGTCCAAAAATCGTCGATTACCGCCAAAGTAAAACAATGACGGGGTTCAGATTTGCACCGGCACACTCGGGTGGGGTATCCGCAAGAAGTAATCACGCTAATTCGGCTTTTCGGGGTGGCTCGAAAATTAAAAAGTTATTCTCCGGTCAGGGAAAATGGAAGAGCGGCCATCTTGTTTTTCTAATATTCAACTCTGGAAATCGCGTTTTGACGGTGCAAATCGACCAAGTTGAGCATCCTGAACAACTTTCCTGTGTGGAGTCATGCAAAATTCGCAAAACCTAGGGAATTACAACTTTTTGGTGCAAAAGTGACGTCATTATTTGACCAAAAATCGTCGATTACCGCCAAAGTAAAACATTGACTGGTTTCTAATTTGCACAGGCACACTCGGGTGGGGGTATCCGCAAAAAGTAATCACGCTAATTCGGCTTTTTGGGAGCTCGAAAATTAAAAAGTTTATTCCCCGGGCAGGGAAAAGGGAAGAGCGGCCATCTTGTTTTTCTAATAGTCAACTCTGGAAATCGCGTTTTGACGGTGCAAATCGACCAAGTTGAGCATCCTGAACAACTTTCCTGTGTGGAGTCATGCAAAATTCGTAAAACCTTGGGAATTACAACTTTTTGGTGCAAAAGTTACGTCATTATTTGACCAAAAATCGTCGATTACCGCCAAAGTAAAACATTGATGGGGTTCAAGGTTGCACAGGCACACTCGTGTAGGGAACCGGGCAGGGAAAAGGGAAGAGCGGCCATCTTGTTTTTCTAATAGTCAACTCTGGAAATCGCGTTTTGACGGTGCAAATCGACCAAGTTGAGCATCCTGAACAACTTTCCTGTGTGGAGTCATGCAAAATTCGTAAAACCTTGGGAATTACAACTTTTTGGTGCAAAAGTTACGTTATAATTTGTCCAAAAATCGTCGATTACCGCCAAAGTAAAACATTGACGGGGTTCAGATTTGCACCGGCACACTCGGGTGGGGTATCCGCAAAAAGTAATCACGCTAATTCGGCTTTTCGGGGTGGCTCGAAAATTAAAAAGTTATTCTCCGGTTAGGGAAAATGGAAGAGCGGCCATCTTGTTTTTCTAATATTCAACTCTGGAAATCGCGTTTTGACGGTGCAAATCGACCAAGTTGAGCATCCTGAACAACTTTCCTGTGTGGAGTCATGCAAAATTCGCAAACCCTAGGGAATTACAACTTTTTGGTGCAAAAGTGACGTCATTATTTGACCAAAAATCGTCGATTACCGCCAAAGTAAAACATTGACGGGGTTCAAATTTGCACAGGCACACTCGGGTGGGGTATCCGCAAAAAGTAATCACGCTAATTCGGCTTTTCGGGGTGGCTCGAAAATTAAAAAGTTATTCTCCGGTTAGGGAAAATGGAAGAGCGGCCATCTTGTTTTTCTAATATTCAACTCTGGAAATCGCGTTTTGACGGTGCAAATCGACCAAGTTGAGCATCCTGAACAACTTTCCTGTGTGGAGTCATGCAAAATTCGCAAACCCTAGGGAATTACAACTTTTTGGTGCAAAAGTGACGTCATTATTTGACCAAAAATCGTCGATTACCGCCAAAGTAAAACATTGACGGGGTTCAAATTTGCACAGGCACACTCGGGTGGGGTATCCGCAAGAAGTAATCACGCTAATTCGGCTTTTTGGGAGCTCGAAAATTAAAAAGTTTATTCCCCGGGCAGGGAAAAGGGAAGAGCGGCCATCTTGTTTTTCTAATAGTCAACTCTGGAAATCGCGTTTTGACGTTGCAAATCGACCAAGTTGAGCATCCTGAACAACTTTCCTGTGTGGAGTCATGCAAAATTCGTAAAACCTTGGGAATTACAACTTTTTGGTGCAAAAGTGACGTCATAGTTTGACCAAAAATCGTCGATTACCGCCAAAGTGAAACATTAAATGGGTTCAAATTTGCACCGGCACACTCGGGTGGGGTATCCGCAAGAAGTAATCACGCTAATTCGGCTTTTCGGGAGCTCGAAAATTAAAAAGTTTATTCCCCGTGCAGGGAAGAGGGAAGAGCGGCCATCTTGTTTTTCTAATAGTCAACTCTGGAAATCGCGTTTTGACGGTGCAAATCGACCAAGTTGAGCATCCTGAACAACTTTCCTGTGTGGAGTCATGCAAAATTCGCAAAACCTTGGGAATTACAACTTTTTGGTGCAAAAGTGACGTCATAGTTTGACAAAAAATCTTCGATTACCGCCAAAGTAAAACATTGACGGGGTTCAGATTTGCACAGGCACACTCGGGTGGGGTGTCCGCAAGAAGTAATCACGCTAATTCGGCTTTTCGGGAGCTCGAAAATTAAAAAGTTTATTCCCCGGGCAGGGAAAAGGGAAGAGCGGCCATCTTGTTTTTCTTATAGTCAACTCTGGAAATCGCGTTTTGACGGTGCAAATCGACCAAGTTGAGCATCCTGAACAACTTTCCTGTGTGGAGTCATGCAAAATTCGTAAAACCTTGGGAATTACAACTTTTTGGTGCAAAAGTGACGTCATAATTTGTCCAAAAATCGTCAATTACCGCCAAAGTAAAACATTGAATGGGTTCAAATTTGCACAAGGCACACTCGGGTGGGGTATCCGCAAGAAGTAATCACGCTAATTCGGCTTTTCGGGAGCTCGAAAATTAAAAAGTTATTCTCCGGACAGGGAAAAGGGAAGAGCGGCCATCTTGTTTTTCTAAGAGTCAACTCTGGAAATCGCGTTTTGACGGTGCAAATCGACCAAGTTGAGCATCCTGAACAACTTTCCTGTGTGGAGTCATGCAAAGTTCGTAAAACCTTGGGAATTACAACTTTTGGGTGCAAAAGTGACGTCATAATTTGTCCAAAAATCGTCGATTACCGCCAAAGTAAAACATTGACGGGGTTCAGATTTGCACCGGCACACTCGGGTGGGGTATCCGCAAGAAGTAATCACGCTAATTCGGCTTTTCGGGGTGGCTCGAAAATTAAAAAGTATATTCCCCGGGCAGGGAAAAGGGAAGAGCGGCCATCTTGTTTTCTAATAGTCAACTCTGGAAATCGCGTTTTGACGGTGCAAATCGACCAAGTTGAGCATCCTGAACAACTTTCCTGTGAGGAGTCATGCAAAATTCGCAAAACCTTGGGAATTACAACTTTTTGGTGCAAAAGTGACGTAATAATTTGACAAAAAATCGTCGATTACCGCCAAAGTAAAACATTGACTGGTTTCTAATTTGCACAGGCACACTCGGGTGGGGGTATCCGCAAAAAGTAATCATGCTAACTCGGCTTTTCGGGAGCTCGAAAATTAAAAAGTTTTTTCCCCGGGCAGGGAAAAGGGAAGAGCGGCCATCTTGTTTTTCTAATAGTCAACTCTGGAAATCGCGTTGTGAAGGTGCAAATCGACCAAGTTGAGCATCACGAACAACTTTCCTGTGTGGAGTCATGCAAAATTCGCAAAACCTTGGGAATTACAACTTTTTTGAGCAAAAGTGACGTCATAATTTGACAAAAAATCGTCGATTACCGCCAAAGTAAAACATTGATGGGGTTCAAATTTGCACAGGCACACTCGGGTGGGGTATCCGCAAGAAGTAATCACGCTAATTCGGCTTTTTGGGAGCTCGAAAATTAAAAAGTTTATTCCCCGGGCAGGGAAAAGGGAAGAGCGGCCATCTTGTTTTTCTAATAGTCAACTATGGAAATCGCGTTTTGACGGTGCAAATCGACCAAGTTGAGCATCCTGAACAACTTTCCTGTGTAGAGTCATGCAAAATTCGCAAAACCTAGGGAATAACAACTTTTTGGTGCAAAAGTGACGTCATTATTTGACCAAAAATCGTCGATTACCGCCAAAGTAAAACATTGACTGGGTTCTAATTTGCACAGGCACACTCGGGTGGGGGTATCCGCAAGAAGTAATCATGCTAATTCGGCTTTTCGGGAGCTCGAAAATTAAAAAGTTTTTTCCCCGGGCAGGGAAAAGGGAAGAGCGGCCATCTTGTTTTTCTAATAGTCAACTCTGGAAATCGCGTTGTGAAGGTGCAAATCGACCAAGTTGAGCATCACGAACAACTTTCCTGTGTGGAGTCATGCAAAATTCGCAAAACCTTGGGAATTACAACTTTTTTGAGCAAAAGTGACGTCATAATTTGACAAAAAATCGTCGATTACCGCCAAAGTAAAACATTGATGGGGTTCAAATTTGCACAGGCACACTCGGGTGGGGTATCCGCAAGAAGTAATCACGCTAATTCGGCTTTTTGGGAGCTCGAAAATTAAAAAGTTTATTCCCCGGGCAGGGAAAAGGGAAGAGCGGCCATCTTGTTTTTCTAATAGTCAACTATGGAAATCGCGTTTTGACGGTGCAAATCGACCAAGTTGAGCATCCTGAACAACTTTCCTGTGTAGAGTCATGCAAAATTCGCAAAACCTAGGGAATAACAACTTTTTGGTGCAAAAGTGACGTCATTATTTGACCAAAAATCGTCGATTACCGCCAAAGTAAAACATTGACTGGGTTCTAATTTGCACAGGCACACTCGGGTGGGGGTATCCGCAAGAAGTAATCATGCTAATTCGGCTTTTCGGGAGCTCGAAAATTAAAAAGTTTTTTCCCCGGGCAGGGAAAAGGGAAGAGCGGCCATCTTGTTTTTCTAATAGTCAACTCTGGAAATCGCGTTTTGACGGTGCAAATCGACCAAGTTGAGCATCACGAACAACTTTCCTGTGTGGAGTCATGCAAAATTCGCAAAACCTTGGGAATTACAACTTTTTGGTGCAAAAGTGACGTCATAATTTGACAAAAAAATCGTCGATTACCGCCAAAGTAAAACATTGATGGGGTTCAAATTTGCACAGGCACACTCGGGTGGGGTATCCGCAAGAAGTAATCACGCTAATTCGGCTTTTTGGGAGCTCGAAAATTAAAAAGTTTATTCCCCTGGCAGGGAAAAGGGAAGAGCGGCCATCTTGTTTTTCTAAGAGTCAACTCTGGAAATCGCGTTTTTACGGTGCAAATCGACCAAGTTGAGCATCCTGAACAACTTTCCTGTGTGGAGTCATGCAAAATTCGTAAAACCTTGGGAATTACAACTTTTTGGTGCAAAAATGACGTCATAATTTGTCCAAAAATCGTCGATTACCGCCAAAGTAAAACATTGACGGGGTTCAGATTTGCACCGGCACACTCGGGTGGGGTATCCGCAAGAAGTAATCACGCTAATTCGGCTTTTCGGGGTGGCTCGAAAATTAAAAAGTTATTCTCCGGTCAGGGAAAATGGAAGAGCGGCCATCTTGTTTTTCTAATATTCAACTCTGGAAATCGCGTTTTGACGGTGCAAATCGACCAAGTTAAGCATCCTGAACAACTTTCCTGTGAGTCATGCAAAATTCGCAAAACCTAGGGAATTACAACTTTTTGGTGCAAAAGTGACGTCATTATTTGACCAAAAATCGTCGATTACCGCCAAAGTAAAACATTGATGGGGTTCAAATTTGCACAGGCACACTCGGGTGGGGTATCCGCAAGAAGTAATCACGCTAATTCGGCTTTTTGGGAGCTCGAAAATTAAAACGTTTATTCCCCGGGCAGGGAAAAGGGAAGAGCGGCCATCTTGTTTTTCTAAGAGTCAACTCTGGAAATCGCGTTTTGACGGTGCAAATCGACCAAGTTGAGCATCCTGAACAACTTTCCTGTGTGGAGTCATGCAAAATTCGTAAAACCTTGGGAATTACAACTTTTTGGTGCAAAAATGACGTCATAATTTGTCCAAAAATCGTCGATTACCGCCAAAGTAAAACAATGACGGGGTTCAGATTTGCACCGGCACACTCGGGTGGGGTATCCGCAAGAAGTAATCACGCTAATTCGGCTTTTCGGGGTGGCTCGAAAATTAAAAAGTTATTCTCCGGTCAGGGAAAATGGAAGAGCGGCCATCTTGTTTTTCTAATATTCAACTCTGGAAATCGCGTTTTGACGGTGCAAATCGACCAAGTTGAGCATCCTGAACAACTTTCCTGTGTGGAGTCATGCAAAATTCGCAAAACCTAGGGAATTACAACTTTTTGGTGCAAAAGTGACGTCATTATTTGACCAAAAATCGTCGATTACCGCCAAAGTAAAACATTGACTGGTTTCTAATTTGCACAGGCACACTCGGGTGGGGGTATCCGCAAAAAGTAATCACGCTAATTCGGCTTTTTGGGAGCTCGAAAATTAAAAAGTTTATTCCCCGGGCAGGGAAAAGGGAAGAGCGGCCATCTTGTTTTTCTAATAGTCAACTCTGGAAATCGCGTTTTGACGGTGCAAATCGACCAAGTTGAGCATCCTGAACAACTTTCCTGTGTGGAGTCATGCAAAATTCGTAAAACCTTGGGAATTACAACTTTTTGGTGCAAAAGTTACGTCATTATTTGACCAAAAATCGTCGATTACCGCCAAAGTAAAACATTGATGGGGTTCAAGGTTGCACAGGCACACTCGTGTAGGGAACCGGGCAGGGAAAAGGGAAGAGCGGCCATCTTGTTTTTCTAATAGTCAACTCTGGAAATCGCGTTTTGACGGTGCAAATCGACCAAGTTGAGCATCCTGAACAACTTTCCTGTGTGGAGTCATGCAAAATTCGTAAAACCTTGGGAATTACAACTTTTTGGTGCAAAAGTTACGTTATAATTTGTCCAAAAATCGTCGATTACCGCCAAAGTAAAACATTGACGGGGTTCAGATTTGCACCGGCACACTCGGGTGGGGTATCCGCAAAAAGTAATCACGCTAATTCGGCTTTTCGGGGTGGCTCGAAAATTAAAAAGTTATTCTCCGGTTAGGGAAAATGGAAGAGCGGCCATCTTGTTTTTCTAATATTCAACTCTGGAAATCGCGTTTTGACGGTGCAAATCGACCAAGTTGAGCATCCTGAACAACTTTCCTGTGTGGAGTCATGCAAAATTCGCAAACCCTAGGGAATTACAACTTTTTGGTGCAAAAGTGACGTCATTATTTGACCAAAAATCGTCGATTACCGCCAAAGTAAAACATTGACGGGGTTCAAATTTGCACAGGCACACTCGGGTGGGGTATCCGCAAAAAGTAATCACGCTAATTCGGCTTTTCGGGGTGGCTCGAAAATTAAAAAGTTATTCTCCGGTTAGGGAAAATGGAAGAGCGGCCATCTTGTTTTTCTAATATTCAACTCTGGAAATCGCGTTTTGACGGTGCAAATCGACCAAGTTGAGCATCCTGAACAACTTTCCTGTGTGGAGTCATGCAAAATTCGCAAACCCTAGGGAATTACAACTTTTTGGTGCAAAAGTGACGTCATTATTTGACCAAAAATCGTCGATTACCGCCAAAGTAAAACATTGACGGGGTTCAAATTTGCACAGGCACACTCGGGTGGGGTATCCGCAAGAAGTAATCACGCTAATTCGGCTTTTTGGGAGCTCGAAAATTAAAAAGTTTATTCCCCGGGCAGGGAAAAGGGAAGAGCGGCCATCTTGTTTTTCTAATAGTCAACTCTGGAAATCGCGTTTTGACGTTGCAAATCGACCAAGTTGAGCATCCTGAACAACTTTCCTGTGTGGAGTCATGCAAAATTCGTAAAACCTTGGGAATTACAACTTTTTGGTGCAAAAGTGACGTCATAGTTTGACCAAAAATCGTCGATTACCGCCAAAGTGAAACATTAAATGGGTTCAAATTTGCACCGGCACACTCGGGTGGGGTATCCGCAAGAAGTAATCACGCTAATTCGGCTTTTCGGGAGCTCGAAAATTAAAAAGTTTATTCCCCGTGCAGGGAAGAGGGAAGAGCGGCCATCTTGTTTTTCTAATAGTCAACTCTGGAAATCGCGTTTTGACGGTGCAAATCGACCAAGTTGAGCATCCTGAACAACTTTCCTGTGTGGAGTCATGCAAAATTCGCAAAACCTTGGGAATTACAACTTTTTGGTGCAAAAGTGACGTCATAGTTTGACAAAAAATCTTCGATTACCGCCAAAGTAAAACATTGACGGGGTTCAGATTTGCACAGGCACACTCGGGTGGGGTGTCCGCAAGAAGTAATCACGCTAATTCGGCTTTTCGGGAGCTCGAAAATTAAAAAGTTTATTCCCCGGGCAGGGAAAAGGGAAGAGCGGCCATCTTGTTTTTCTTATAGTCAACTCTGGAAATCGCGTTTTGACGGTGCAAATCGACCAAGTTGAGCATCCTGAACAACTTTCCTGTGTGGAGTCATGCAAAATTCGTAAAACCTTGGGAATTACAACTTTTTGGTGCAAAAGTGACGTCATAATTTGTCCAAAAATCGTCAATTACCGCCAAAGTAAAACATTGAATGGGTTCAAATTTGCACAAGGCACACTCGGGTGGGGTATCCGCAAGAAGTAATCACGCTAATTCGGCTTTTCGGGAGCTCGAAAATTAAAAAGTTATTCTCCGGACAGGGAAAAGGGAAGAGCGGCCATCTTGTTTTTCTAAGAGTCAACTCTGGAAATCGCGTTTTGACGGTGCAAATCGACCAAGTTGAGCATCCTGAACAACTTTCCTGTGTGGAGTCATGCAAAATTCGCAAAACCTTGGGAATTACAACTTTTTTGTGCAAAAGTGACGTCATAGTTTGACAAAAAATCGTCGATTACCGCCAAAGTAAAACATTGACGGGGTTCAGATTTGCACAGGCACACTCGGGTGGGGTGTCCGCAAGAAGTAATCACGCTAATTCGGCTTTTCGGGAGCTCGAAAATTAAAAAGTTTATTCCCCGGGCAGGGAAAAGGGAAGAGCGGCCATCTTGTTTTTCTTATAGTCAACTCTGGAAATCGCGTTTTGACGGTGCAAATCGACCAAGTTGAGCATCCTGAACAACTTTCCTGTGTGGAGTCATGCAAAATTCGTAAAACCTTGGGAATTACAACTTTTTGGTGCAAAAGTGACGTCATAATTTGTCCAAAAATCGTCGATTACCGCCAAAGTAAAACATTGACGGGGTTCAGATTTGCACCGGCACACTCGGGTTTGGTATCCGCAAGAAGTAATCACGCTAATTCGGCTTTTCGGGGTGGCTCGAAAATTAAAAAGTTATTCTCCGGTCAGGGAAAATGGAAGAGCGGCCATCTTGTTTTTCTAATATTCAACTCTGGAAATCGCGTTTTGACGGTGCAAATCGACCAAGTTGAGCATCCTGAACAACTTTCCTGTGTGGAGTCATGCAAAATTCGCAAAACCGTGGGAATTACAACTTTTTGGTGCAAAAGTGACGTCATTATTTGACCAAAAATCGTCGATTACCGCCAAAGTAAAACATTGACTGGGTTCTAATTTGTACAGGCACACTCGGGTGGGGGTATCCGCAAGAAGTAATCATGCTAATTCGGCTTTTCGGGAGCTCGAAAATTAAAAAGTTTATTCCCCGGGCAGGGGAAAGGGAAGAGCGGCCATCTTGTTTTTCTAATAGTCAACTCTGGAAATCGCGTTTTGACGGTGCAAATCGACCAAGTTGAGCAACACGAACAACTTTCCTGTGTGGAGTCATGCAAAATTCGCAAAACCTTGGGAATTACAACTTTTTGGTGCTAAAGTGACGTCATAATTTGACAAAAAAATCGTCGATTACCGCCAAAGTAAAACATTGATGGGGTTCAAATTTGCACAGGCACTCTCGGGTGGGGTATCCGCAAGAAGTAATCACGCTAATTCGGCTTTTTGGGAGCTCGAAAATTAAAAAGTTTATTCCCCGGGCAGGGAAAAGGGAAGAGCGGCCATCTTGTTTTTCTAATAGTCAACTATGGAAATCGCGTTTTGACGGTGCAAATCGACCAAGTTGAGCATCCTGAACAACTTTCCTGTGTGGAGTCATGCAAAATTCGTAAAACCTTGGGAATTACAACTTTTTGGTGCAAAAGTGACGTCATAATTTGACCAAAAATCGTCGATTACCGCCAAAGTAAAACATTGACGGGGTTCAGATTTGCACCGGCACACTCGGGTGGGGTATCCGCTAGAAGTAATCACGCTAATTCGGCTTTTCGGGGTGGCTCGAAAATTAAAAAGTTATTCTCCGGTCAGGGAAAATGGAAGAGCGGCCATCTTGTTTTTCTAATATTCAACTCTGGAAATCGCGTTTTGACGGTGCAAATCGACCAAGTTGAGCATCCTGAACAACTTTCCTGTGTGGAGTCATGCAAAATTCGCAAAACCTAGGGAATTACAACTTTTTGGTTCAAAAGTGACGTCATTATTTGACCAAAAATCGTGAATTACCGCCAAAGTAAATCATTGACTGGGTTCAAATTTGCACCGCCACACTTGGGTGGGGTATCCGCAAGAAGTAATCACGCTAATTCGGCTTTTCGGGAGCTCGAAAAGTAAAAAGTTTATTCCCCGGGCAGGGAAAAGGAAAGAGCGGCCATCTTGTTTTTATAATAGTCAACTCTGGAAATCGCGTTTTGACGGTGCAAATCGACCAAGTTGAGCATCCTGAACAACTTTCCTGTGTGGAGTCATGCAAAATTCGCAAAACCTAGGGAATTACAACTTTTTGGTGCAAAATAGACGTCATAATTTGACAAAAAATCGTCGATTACCGCCAAAGTAAAACATTGACGGGGTTCAAATTTGCACCGGCACACTCGGGTGGGGTATCCGCAAGAAGTAATCACGCTAATTCGGCTTTTCGGGAGCTCGAAAATTAAAAAGTTTATTAACCGGGCAGGGAAAAGGGAAGAGCGGCCATCTTGTTTTTCTAAGAGTCAACTCTGGAAATCGCGTTTTGACGGTGCAAATCGACCAAGTTGAGCATCCTGAACAACTTTCCTGTGTGGAGTCATGCAAAATTCGCAAAACCTTGGGAATTACAACTTTTTGGTGCAATAGAGACGTCATAATTTGACAAAAAATTGTCGATTGCCGCCAAAGTAAAACATTGACTGGGTTCAGATTTGCACCTGAACACTCGGGTGGGGTATCCGCAAGAAGTAATCATGCTTATTCGGCTTTTTGGGGTGGCTCGAAAATTAAAAAGTTTATTCCCTGGGCAGGGAAAAGGGAAGAGCGGCCATCTTGTTTTTCTAATAGTCAACTCTGGAAATCGCGTTTTGACGGTGCAAATCGACCAAGTTGAGCATCCTGAACAACTTTCCTGTGTGGAGTCATGCAAAATTAGCAAAACCTTGGGAATTACAACTTTTTGGTGCAAAAGTGACGTCATAATTTGACCAAATATCGTCGATTACCGCTAAAGTAAAACATTGAAGGGGTTCAAATTTGCACCGGCACACTCGGGTGGGGTATCCGCAAGAAGTAATCACGCTTATTCGGCTTTTCGGGGTGCCACGAAAATTAAAACGTTTATTCCCTGGGAAGGGAAAAGGGAAGTGCGGCCATCTTGTTTTTCTAGAAGTCAACTCTGGAAATCGCGTTTTGACGGTGCAAATCGACCAAGTTGAGCATCCTGAACAACTTTCCTGTGTGGAGTCATGCAAAATTCGCAAAACCTAGGGAATTACAACCTTTTGGTTCAAAAGTGACGTCATTATTTGACCAAAAATCGTGAATTACCGCCAAAGTAAATCATTGACTGGGTACAAATTTGCACCGCCACACTTGTGTGGGGTATCCGCAAGAAGTAATCACGCTAATTCGGCTTTTCGGGAGCTCGAAAAGTAAAAAGTTTATTCCCCGGGCAGGGAAAAGGAAAGAGCGGCCATCTTGTTTTTCTAATAGTCAACTTTGGAAATCGCGTTTTGACAGTGCAAATCGACCAAGTTGAGCATTCTGAACAATTTTCCTGTGTGGAGTCATGCAAAATTCGCAAAACCTAGGGAATTACAACTTTTTGGTGCAAAAGTGACGTCATAATTTGACAAAAAATCGTCGATTACCGCCAAAGTAAAACATTGACGGGGTTCAAATTTGCACCGGCACACTCGGGTGGGGTATCCGCAAGAAGTAATCACGCTAATTCGGCTTTTCGGGAGCTCGAAAACTAAAAAGTTTATTCCCCGGGCAGGGAAAAGGGAAGAGCGGCCATCTTGTTTTTCTAATAGTCAACTCTGGAAATCGCGTTTTGACAGTGCAAATCGACCAAGTTGAGCATCCTGAACAATTTTCCTGTGTGGAGTCATGCAAAATTCGCAAAACCTTGGGAATTACAACTTTTTGGTGCAAAAGTGACGTCATAATTTGACCAATAATCGTCGATTACCGCTAAAGTAAAACATTGAAGGGGTTCAAATTTGCACCGGCACACTCGGGTGGGGTATCCGCAAGAAGTAATCACGCTAATTCGGCTTTTCGGGAGCTCGAAAATTAAAAAGTTTATTCCCCGTGCAGGGAAAATGGAAGAGCGGCCATCTTGTTTTTCTAATATTCAACTCTGGAAATCGCGTTTTGACGGTGCAAATCGACCAAGTTGAGCATCCTGAACAACTTTCCTGTGTGGAGTCATGCAAAATTCGCAAACCCTAGGGAATTACAACTTTTTGGTGCAAAAGTGACGTCATTATTTGACCAAAAATCGTCGATTACCGCCAAAGTAAAACATTGACGGGGTTCAAATTTGCACCGGCACACTCGGGTGGGGTATCCGCAAGAAGTAATAACGCTAATTCGGCTTTTTGGGAGCTCGAAAATTAAAAAGTTTATTCCCCGGGCAGGGAAAAGGGAAGAGCGGCCATCTTGTTTTTCTAATAGTCAACTCTGGAAATCGCGTTTTGACGGTGCAAATCGACCAAGTTGAGCATCCTGAACAACTTTCCTGTGTGGAGTCATGCAAAATTCGTAAAACCTTGGGAATTACAACTTTTTGGTGCAAAAGTGACGTCATAATTTGTCCAAAAATCGTCGATTACCGCCAAAGTAAAACATTGACGGGGTTCAGATTTGCACCGGCACATTCGGGTGGGGTATCCGCAAAAAGTAATCACGCTAATTCGGCTTTTCGGGGTGGCTCGAAAATTAAAAAGTTATTCTCCGGTCAGGGAAAATGGAAGAGCGGCCATCTTGTTTTTCTAATATTCAACTCTGGAAATCGCGTTTTGACGGTGCAAATCGACCAAGTTGAGCATCCTGAACAACTTTCCTGTGTGGAGTCATGCAAAATTCGCAAACCCTAGGGAATTACAACTTTTTGGTGCAAAAGTGACGTCATTATTTGACCAAAAATCGTCGATTACCGCCAAAGTAAAACATTGACGGGGTTCAAATTTGCACAGGCACATTCGGGTGTGGTATCCGCAAAAAGTAATCACGCTAATTCGGCTTTTCGGGGTGGCTCGAAAATTAAAAAGTTTATTCCCCGTGCAGGGAAAAGGGAAGAGCGGCTATCTTGTTTTTCTAATAGTCAACTCTGGAAATCGCGTTTTGACAGTGCAAATCGACCAAGTTGAGCATCCTGAACAATTTTCCTGTGTGGAGTCATGCAAAATTCGCAAAACCTTGGGAATTACAACTTTTTGGTGCAAAAGTGACGTCATAATTTGACAAAAAATCGTCGATTACCGCCAAA
The DNA here is from genome assembly GCF_032118995.1 of Asterias amurensis. Classification (NCBI taxonomy): domain Eukaryota; kingdom Metazoa; phylum Echinodermata; class Asteroidea; order Forcipulatida; family Asteriidae; genus Asterias; species Asterias amurensis. The sequence goes on from NC_092665.1 coordinate 9,558,863, forward strand.
GTAAAACATTAAATGGGTTCAAATTTGCACCGGCACACTCGGGTGGGGTATCCGCAAGAAGTAATCACGCTAATTCGGCTTTTCGGGAGCTCGAAAATTAAAAAGTTTATTCCCCGTGCAGGGAAAAGGGAAGAGCGGCCATCTTGTTTTTCTAATAGTCAACTCTGGAAATCGCGTTTTGACAGTGCAAATCGACCAAGTTGAGCATCCTGAACAACTTTCCTGTGTGGAGTCATGCAAAATTCGCAAACCCTAGGGAATTACAACTTTTTGGTGCAAAAGTGACGTCATTATTTGACCAAAAATCGTCGATTACCGCCAAAGTAAAACATTGACGGGGTTCAAATTTGCACAGGCACACTCGGGTGGGGTATCCGCAAGAAGTAATCACGCTAATTCGGCTTTTTGGGAGCTCGAAAATTAAAAAGTTTATTCCCCGGGCAGGGAAAAGGGAAGAGCGGCCATCTTGTTTTTCTAATAGTCAACTCTGGAAATCGCGTTTTGACGGTGCAAATCGACCAAGTTGAGCATCCTGAACAACGTTCCTGTGTGGAGTCATGCAAAATTCGTAAAACCTTGGGAATTACAACTTTTTGGTGCAAAAGTGACGTCATAGTTTGACCAAAAATCGTCGATTACCGCCAAAGTGAAACATTAAATGGGTTCAAATTTGCACCGGCACACTCGGGTGGGGTATCCGCAAGAAGTAATCACGCTAATTCGGCTTTTCGGGAGCTCGAAAATTAAAAAGTTTATTCCCCGTGCAGGGAAAAGGGAAGAGCGGCCATCTTGTTTTTCTAATAGTCAACTCTGGAAATCGCGTTTTGACAGTGCAAATCGACCAAGTTGAGCATCCTGAACAATTTTCCTGTGTGGAGTCATGCAAAATTCGCAAAACCTTGGGAATTACAACTTTTTGGTGCAAAAGTGACGTCATAATTTGACAAAAAATCGTCGATTACCGCCAAAGTAAAACATTGACTGGGTTCAAATTTGCACCGGCACTCTCGGGTGGGGTATCCGCAAGAAGTAATCACGCTAATTCGGCTTTTCGGTAGCTCGAAAATTAAAAAGTTTATTCCCCGGGCAGGGAAAAGGGAAGAGCGGCCATCTTGTTTTTCTAATAGTCAACTCTGGAAATCGCGTTTTGACGTTGCAAATCGACCAAGTTGAGCATCCTGAACAACTTTCCTGTGTGGAGTCATGCAAAATTCGTAAAACCTTGGGAATTACAACTTTTTGGTGCAAAAGTGACGTCATAATTTGTCCAAAAATCGTCGATTACCGCCAAAGTAAAACATTGACGGGGTTCAGATTTGCACCGGCACACTCGGGTGGGGTATCCGCAAGAAGTAATCACGCTAATTCGGCTTTTCGGGGTGGCTCGAAAATTAAAAAGTTATTCTCCGGACAGGGAAAAGGGAAGAGCGGCCATCTTGTTTTTCTAATAGTCAACTCTGGAAATCGCGTTTTGATGGTTTAAATCGACCAAGTTGAGCATCCTGAACAACTTTGCTCTGTGGAGTCATGCAAAATTCGCAAAACCTTGGGAATTACAACTTTTTGGTGCAAAAGTGACGTCATAATTTGTCCAAAAATCGTCGATTACCGCCAAAGTAAAACATTGACGGGGTTCAGATTTGCACCGGCACACTCGGGTGGGGTATCCGCAAGAAGTAATCACGCTAATTCGGCTTTTCGGGGTGGCTCGAAAATTAAAAAGTTTATTCCCCGGGCAGGGAAAAGGGAAGAGCGGCCATCTTGTTTTTCTAATATTCATCTCTGGAAATCGCGTTTTGACGGTGCAAATCGACCAAGTTGAGCATCCTGAACAACTTTCCTGTGTGGAGTCATGCAAAATTCGTAAAACCTTGGGAATTACAACTTTTTGGTGCAAAAGTGACGTCATAATTTGTCCAAAAATCGTCGATTACCGCCAAAGTAAAACATTGACGGGTTTTCAGATTTGCACCGGCACATTCGGGTGTGGTATCCGCAAAAAGTAATCACGCTAATTCGGCTTTTCGGGGTGGCTCGAAAATTAAAAAGTTTATTCCCCGTGCAGGGAAAAGGGAAGAGCGGCCATCTTGTTTTTCTAACAGTCAACTCTGGAAATCGCGTTTTGACGGTGCAAATCGACCAAGTTGAGCATCCTGAACAATTTTCCTGTGTGGAGTCATGCAAAATTCGCAAAACCTTGGGAATTACAACTTTTTGGTGCAAAAGTGACGTCATAATTTGACAAAAAATCGTCGATTACCGCCAAAGTAAAACATTAAATGGGTTCAAATTTGCACCGGCACACTCGGGTGGGGTATCCGCAAGAAGTAATCACGCTAATTCGGCTTTTCGGGAGCTCGAAAATTAAAAAGTTTATTCCCCGTGCAGGGAAAAGGGAAGAGCGGCCATCTTGTTTTTCTAATAGTCAACTCTGGAAATCGCGTTTTGACAGTGCAAATCGACCAAGTTGAGCATCCTGAACAATTTTCTTGTGTGGAGTCATGCAAAATTCGCAAAACCTTGGGAATTACAACTTTTTGGTGCAAAAGTGACGTCATAATTTGACAAAAAATCGTCGATTACCGCCAAAGTAAAACATTGACTGGGTTCAAATTTGCACCGGCACTCTCGGGTGGGGTATCCGCAAGAAGTAATCACGCTAATTCGGCTTTTCGGTAGCTCGAAAATTAAAAAGTTTATTCCCCGGGCAGGGAAAAGGGAAGAGCGGCCATCTTGTTTTTCTAATAGTCAACTCTGGAAATCGCGTTTTGACGTTGCAAATCGACCAAGTTGAGCATCCTGAACAACTTTCCTGTGTGGAGTCATGCAAAATTCGTAAAACCTTGGGAATTACAACTTTTTGGTGCAAAAGTGACGTCATAATTTGTCCAAAAATCGTCGATTACCGCCAAAGTAAAACATTGACGGGGTTCAGATTTGCACCGGCACACTCGGGTGGGGTATCCGCAAGAAGTAATCACGCTAATTCGGCTTTTCGGGGTGGCTCGAAAATTAAAAAGTTATTCTCCGGACAGGGAAAAGGGAAGAGCGGCCATCTTGTTTTTCTAATAGTCAACTCTGGAAATCGCGTTTTGATGGTTTAAATCGACCAAGTTGAGCATCCTGAACAACTTTGCTCTGTGGAGTCATGCAAAATTCGCAAAACCTTGGGAATTACAACTTTTTGGTGCAAAAGTGACGTCATAATTTGTCCAAAAATCGTCGATTACCGCCAAAGTAAAACATTGACGGGGTTCAGATTTGCACCGGCACACTCGGGTGGGGTATCCGCAAGAAGTAATCACGCTAATTCGGCTTTTCGGGGTGGCTCGAAAATTAAAAAGTTTATTCCCCGGGCAGGGAAAAGGGAAGAGCGGCCATCTTGTTTTTCTAATAGTCAACTCTGGAAATCGCGTTTTGACGGTGCAAATCGACCAAGTTGAGCATCCTGAACAACTTTCCTGTGTGGAGTCATGCAAAATTCGTAAAACCTTGGGAATTACAACTTTTTGGTGCAAAAGTGACGTCATAATTTGTCCAAAAATCGTCGATTACCGCCAAAGTAAAACATTGACGGGTTTTCAGATTTGCACCGGCACATTCGGGTGGGGTGTCCGCAAGAAGAAATCACGCTAATTCGGCTTTTCGGGAGCTCGAAAATTAAAAAGTTTATTCCCCGGGCAGGGAAAAGGGAAGAGCGGCCATCTTGTTTTTCTTATAGTCAACTCTGGAAATCGCGTTTTGACGGTGCAAATCGACCAAGTTGAGCATCCTGAACAACTTTCCTGTGTGGAGTCATGCAAAATTCGCAAAATCTAGGGAATTACAACTTTTTGGTGCAAAAGTGACGTCATTATTTGACCAAAAATCGTCGATAACCGCCAAAGTAAAACATTGACGGGGTTCAGATTTGCACCGGCACACTCGGGTTTGGTATCCGCAAGAAGTAATCACGCTAATTCGGCTTTTCGGGAGCTCGAAAATTAAAAAGTTTATTCCCCGGGCAGGGAAAAGGGAAGAGCGGCCATCTTGTTTTTCTAATAGTCAACTCTGGAAATCGCGTTTTGACGGTGCAAATCGACCAAGTTGAGCATCACGAACAACTTTCCTGTGTGGAGTCATGCAAAATTCGCAAAACCTTGGGAATTACAACTTTTTGGTGCAAAAGTGACGTCATAATTTGTCCAAAAATCGTCGATAACCGCCAAAGTAAAACATTGACGGGGTTCAGATTTGCACCGGCACACTCGGGTTTGGTATCCGCAAGAAGTAATCACGCTAATTCGGCTTTTCGGGAGCTCGAAAATTAAAAAGTTTATTCCCCGGGCAGGGAAAAGGGAAGAGCGGCCATCTTGTTTTTCTAATAGTCAACTCTGGAAATCGCGTTTTGACGGTGCAAATCGACCAAGTTGAGCATCACGAACAACTTTCCTGTGTGGAGTCATGCAAAATTCGCAAAACCTTGGGAATTACAACTTTTTGGTGCAAAAGTGACGTCATAATTTGTCCAAAAATCGTCGATAACCGCCAATGTAAAACATTGACGGGGTTCAGATTTGCACCGGCACACTCGGGTGGGGTATCCGCATAAAGTAATCACGCTAATTCGGCTTTTCGGGAGCTCGAAAATTAAAAAGTTTATTCCCCGGGCAGGGAAAAGGGAAGAGCGGCCATCTTGTTTTTCTAATAGTCAACTCTGGAAATCGCGTTTTGACGGTGCAAATCGACCAAGTTGAGCATCACGAACAACTTTCCTGTGTGGAGTCATGCAAAATTCGCAAAACCTTGGGAATTACAACTTTTTGGTGCAAAAGTGACGTCATAATTTGACAAAAAATCGTCGATTACCGCCAAAGTAAAACATTGATGGGGTTCAAATTTGCACAGGCACACTCGGGTGGGGTATCCGCAAGAAGTAATCACGTTAATTCGGCTTTTCGGGGTGGCTCGAAAATTAAAAACTTATTCTCCGGTCAGGGAAAAGGGAAGAGCGGCCATCTTGTTTTTCTAAGAGTCAACTCTGGAAATCGCGTTTTGACGGTGCAAATCGACCAAGTTGAGCATCCTGAACAACTTTCCTGTGTGGAGTCATGCAAAATTCGCAAAACCTTGGGATTTACAACTTTTTTGTGCAAAAGTGACGTCATAGTTTGACAAAAAATCGTCGATTACCGCCAAAGTAAAACATTGACGGGGTTCAGATTTGCACAGGCACACTCGGGTGGGGTGTCCGCAAGAAGTAATCACGCTAATTCGGCTTTTCGGGAGCTCGAAAATTAAAAAGTTTATTCCCCGGGCAGGGAAAAGGGAAGAGCGGCCATCTTGTTTTTCTTATAGTCAACTCTGGAAATCGCGTTTTGACGGTGCAAATCGACCAAGTTGAGCATCCTGAACAACTTTCCTGTGTGGAGTCATGCAAAATTCGTAAAACCTTGGGAATTACAACTTTTTGGTGCAAAAGTGACGTCATAATTTGTCCAAAAATCGACGATTACCGCCAAAGTAAAACATTGACGGGGTTCAGATTTGCACCGGCACACTCGGGTTTGGTATCCGCAAGAAGTAATCACGCTAATTCGGCTTTTCGGGGTGCCTCGAAAATTAAAAAGTTATTCTCCGGTCATGGAAAATGGAAGAGCGGCCATCTTGTTTTTCTAATATTCAACTCTGGAAATCGCGTTTTGACGGTGCAAATCGACCAAGTTGAGCATCCTGAACAACTTTCCTGTGTGGAGTCATGCAAAATTCGCAAAATCTAGGGAATTACAACTTTTTGGTGCAAAAGTGACGTCATTATTTGACCAAAAATCGTCGATAACCGCCAAAGTAAAACATTGACGGGGTTCAGATTTGCACCGGCACACTCGGGTTTGGTATCCGCAAGAAGTAATCACGCTAATTCGACTTTTCGGGAGCTCGAAAATTAAAAAGTTTATTCCCCGGGCAGGGAAAAGGGAAGAGCGGCCATCTTGTTTTTCTAATAGTCAACTCTGGAAATCGCGTTTTGACGGTGCAAATCGACCAAGTTGAGCATCACGAACAACTTTCCTGTGTGGAGTCATGCAAAATTCGCAAAACCTTGGGAATTACAATTTTTTGGTGCAAAAGTGACGTCATAATTTGACAAAAAATCGTCGATTACCGCCAAAGTAAAACATTGATGGGGTTCAAATTTGCACAGGCACACTCGGGTGCGGTATCCGCAAGAAGTAATCACGTTAATTCGGCTTTTCGGGGTGGCTCGAAAATTAAAAAGTTATTCTCCGGTCAGGGAAAAGGGAAGAGCGGCCATCTTGTTTTTCTAAGAGTCAACTCTGGAAATCGCGTTTTGACGGTGCAAATCGACCAAGTTGAGCATCCTGAACAACTTTCCTGTGTGGAGTCATGCAAAATTCGCAAAACCTTGGGAATTACAACTTTTTTGTGCAAAAGTGACGTCATAGTTTGACAAAAAATCGTCGATTACCGCCAAAGTAAAACATTGACGGGGTTCAGATTTGCACAGGCACACTCGGGTGGGGTGTCCGCAAGAAGTAATCACGCTAATTCGGCTTTTCGGGAGCTCGAAAATTAAAAAGTTTATTCCCCGGGCAGGGAAAAGGGAAGAGCGGCCATCTTGTTTTTCTTATAGTCAACTCTGGAAATCGCGTTTTGACGGTGCAAATCGACCAAGTTGAGCATCCTGAACAACTTTCCTGTGTGGAGTCATGCAAAATTCGTAAAACCTTGGGAATTACAACTTTTTGGTGCAAAAGTGACGTCATAATTTGTCCAAAAATCGTCGATTACCGCCAAAGTAAAACATTGACGGGGTTCAGATTTGCACAGGCACACTCGGGTGGGGTGTCCGCAAGAAGTAATCACGCTAATTCGGCTTTTCGGGAGCTCGAAAATTAAAAAGTTTATTCCCCGGGCAGGGAAAAGGGAAGAGCGGCCATCTTGTTTTTCTAATAGTCAACTCTGGAAATCGCGTTTTGATGGTTTAAATCGACCAAGTTGAGCATCCTGAACAACTTTGCTCTGTGGAGTCATGCACAATTCGCAAAACCTTGGGAATTACAACTTTTTGGTGCAAAAGTGACGTCATAAAATGTCCAAAAATCGTCGATAACCGCCAAAGTAAAACATTGACGGGGTTCAGATTTGCACCGGCACACTCGGGTGGGGTATCCGCAAGAAGTAATCACGCTAATTCGGCTTTTCGGGGTGGCTCGAAAATTAAAAAGTTTATTCCCCGGGCAGGGAAAAGGGAAGAGCGGCCATCTTGTTTTTCTAATATTCATCTCTGGAAATCGCGTTTTGACGGTGCAAATCGACCAAGTTGAGCATCCTGAACAACTTTCCTGTGTGGAGTCATGCAAAATTCGCAAAACCTTGGGAATTACAACTTTTTGGTGCAAAAGTGACGTCATAATTTGTCCAAAAATCGTCGATTACCGCCAAAGTAAAACATTGACGGGGTTCAGATTTGCACCGGCACATTCGGGTGGGGTATCCGCAAAAAGTAATCACGCTAATTCGGCTTTTCGGGGTGGCTCGAAAATTAAAAAGTTATTCTCCGGTCAGGGAAAATGGAAGAGCGGCCATCTTGTTTTTCTAATATTCAACTCTGGAAATCGCGTTTTGACGGTGCAAATCGACCAAGTTGAGCATCCTGAACAACTTTCCTGTGTGGAGTCATGCAAAATTCGTAAAACCTTGGGAATTACAACTTTTTGGTGCAAAAGTGACGTCATAGTTTGACCAAAAATCGTCGATTACCGCCAAAGTGAAACATTAAATGGGTTCAAATTTGCACCGGCACACTCGGGTGGGGTATCCGCAAGAAGTAATCACGCTAATTCGGCTTTTCGGGAGCTCGAAAATTAAAAAGTTTATTCCCCGTGCAGGGAAAAGGGAAGAGCGGCCATCTTGTTTTTCTAATAGTCAACTCTGGAAATCGCGTTTTGACGGTGCAAATCGACCAAGTTGAGCATCCTGAACAACTTTCCTGTGTGGAGTCATGCAAAATTCGTAAAACCTTGGGAATCACAACTTTTTGGTGCAAAAGTGACGTCATAATTTGTCCAAAAATCGTCGATTACCGCCAATGTAAAACATTGACGGGGTTCAGATTTGCACCGGCACACTCGGGTGGGGTATCCGCATAAAGTAATCACGCTAATTCGGCTTTTCGGGAGCTCGAAAATTAAAAAGTTTATTCCCCGGGCAGGGAAAAGGGAAGAGCGGCCATCTTGTTTTTCTAATAGTCAACTCTGGAAATCGCGTTTTGACGGTGCAAATCGACCAAGTTGAGCATCACGAACAACTTTCCTGTGTGGAGTCATGCAAAATTCGCAAAACCTTGGGAATTACAACTTTTTGGTGCAAAAGTGACGTCATAATTTGACAAAAAATCGTCGATTACCGCCAAAGTAAAACATTGATGGGGTTCAAATTTGCACAGGCACACTCGGGTGGGGTATCCGCAAGAAGTAATCACGTTAATTCGGCTTTTCGGGGTGGCTCGAAAATTAAAAAGTTATTCTCCGGTCAGGGAAAATGGAAGAGCGGCCATCTTGTTTTTCTAATATTCAACTCTGGAAATCGCGTTTTGACGGTGCAAATCGACCAAGTTGAGCATCCTGAACAACTTTCCTGTGTGGAGTCATGCAAAATTCGCAAACCCTAGGGAATTACAACTTTTTGGTGCAAAAGTGACGTCATTATTTGACCAAAAATCGTCGATTACCGCCAAAGTAAAACATTGACGGGGTTCAAATTTGCACAGGCACACTCGGGTGGGGTATCCGCAAGAAGTAATCACGTTAATTCGGCTTTTCGGGGTGGCTCGAAAATTAAAAAGTTATTCTCCGGTCAGGGGAAAGGGAAGAGCGGCCATCTTGTTTTTCTAAGAGTCAACTCTGGAAATCGCGTTTTGACGGTGCAAATCGACCAAGTTGAGCATCCTGAACAACTTTCCTGTGTGGAGTCATGCAAAATTCGCAAAACCTTGGGAATTACAACTTTTTTGTGCAAAAGTGACGTCATAGTTTGACAAAAAATCGTCGATTACCGCCAAAGTAAAACATTGACGGGGTTCAGATTTGCACAGGCACACTCGGGTGGGGTGTCCGCAAGAAGTAATCACGCTAATTCGGCTTTTCGGGAGCTCGAAAATTAAAAAGTTTATTCCCCGGGCAGGGAAAAGGGAAGAGCGGCCATCTTGTTTTTCTTATAGTCAACTCTGGAAATCGCGTTTTGACGGTGCAAATCGACCAAGTTGAGCATCCTGAACAACTTTCCTGTGTGGAGTCATGCAAAATTCGTAAAACCTTGGGAATTACAACTTTTTGGTGCAAAAGTGACGTCATAGTTTGACCAAATTCGTCGATTACCGCCAAAGTGAAACATTAAATGGGTTCAAATTTGCACCGGCACACTCGGGTGGGGTATCCGCAAGAAGTAATCACGCTAATTCGGCTTTTCGGGAGCTCGAAAATTAAAAAGTTTATTCCCCGTGCAGGGAAAAGGGAAGAGCGGCCATCTTGTTTTTCTAATAGTCAACTCTGGAAATCGCGTTTTGACAGTGCAAATCGACCAAGTTGAGCATCCTGAACAACTTTCCTGTGTGGAGTCATGCAAAATTCGCAAAATCTAGGGAATTACAACTTTTTGGTGCAAAAGTGACGTCATTATTTGACCAAAAATCGTCGATTACCGCCAAAGTAAAACATTGACTGGGTTCTAATTTGCACAGGCACACTCGGGTGGGGGTATCCGCAAGAAGTAATCATGCTAATTCGGCTTTTCGGGAGCTCGAAAATTAAAAAGTTTATTCCCCGGGCAGGGAAAAGGGAAGAGCGGCCATCTTGTTTTTCTAATAGTCAACTCTGGAAATCGCGTTTTGACGGTGCAAATCGACCAAGTTCAGCATCACGAACAACTTTCCTGTGTGGAGTCATGCAAAATTCGCAAAACCTTGGGAATTACAACTTTTTGGTGCAAAAGTGACGTCATAATTTGACAAAAAATCGTCGATTACCGCCAAAGTAAAACATTGATGGGGTTCAAATTTGCACAGGCACACTCGGGTGGGGTATCCGCAAGAAGTAATCACGTTAATTCGGCTTTTCGGGGTGGCTCGAAAATTAAAAAGTTATTCTCCGGTCAGGGAAAAGGGAAGAGCGGCCATCTTGTTTTTCTAATAGTCAACTCTGGAAATCGCGTTTTGACGTTGCTAATCGACCAAGTCGAGCATCCTGAACAACTTTCCTGTGTGGAGTCATGCAAAATTCGTAAAACCTTGGGAATTACAACTTTTTGGTGCAAAAGTGACGTCATAATTTGTCCAAAAATCGTCGATTACCGCCAAAGTAAAACATTGACGGGGTTCAGATTTGCACCGGCACACTCGGGTGGGGTATCCGCAAGAAGTAATCACGCTAATTCGGCTTTTCGGGGTGGCTCGAAAATTAAAAAGTTATTCTCCGGACAGGGAAAAGGGAAGAGCGGCCATCTTGTTTTTCTAATAGTCAACTCTGGAAATCGCGTTTTGATGGTTTAAATCGACCAAGTTGAGCATCCTGAACAACTTTGCTCTGTGGAGTCATGCAAAATTCGCAAAACCTTTGGAATTACAACTTTTTGGTGCAAAAGTGACGTCATAATTTGTCCAAAAATCGTCGATTACCGCCAAAGTAAAACATTGACGGGGTTCAGATTTGCACCGGCACACTCGGGTGGGGTATCCGCAAGAAGTAATCACGCTAATTCGGCTTTTCGGGGTGGCTCGTAAATTAAAAAGTTTATTCCCCGGGCAGGGAAAAGGGAAGAGCGGCCATCTTGTTTTCTAATATTCATCTCTGGAAATCGCGTTTTGACGGTGCAAATCGACCAAGTTGAGCATCCTGAACAACTTTCCTGTGTGGAGTCATGCAAAATTCGTAAAACCTTGGGAATTACAACTTTTTGGTGCAAAAGTGACGTCATAATTTGTCCAAAAATCGTCGATTACCGCCAAAGTAAAACATTGACGGGGTTCAGATTTGCACCGGCACATTCGGGTGGGATATCCGCAAGAAGTAATAACGCTAATTCGGCTTTTTGGGAGCTCGAACATTAAAAAGTTTATTCCCCGGGCTGGGAAAAGGGAAGAGCGGCCATCTTGTTTTTCTAATAGTCAACTCTGGAAATCGCGTTTTGACGGTGCAAATCGACCAAGTTGAGCATCCTGAACAACTTTCCTGTGTGGAGTCGTGCAAAATTCGTAAAACCTTGGGAATTACAACTTTTTGGTGCAAAAGTGACGTCATAGTTTGACCAAAAATCGTCGATTACCGCCAAAGTGAAACATTAAATGGGTTCAAATTTGCACCGGCACACTCGGGTGGGGTATCCGCAAGAAGTAATCACGCTAATTCGGCTTTTCGGGAGCTCGAAAATTAAAAAGTTTATTCCCCGTGCAGGGAAAAGGGAAGAGCGGCCATCTTGTTTTTCTAATAGTCAACTCTGGAAATCGCGTTTTGATGGTGTAAATCGACCAAGTTGAGCATCCTGAACAACTTTCCTGTGTGGAGTCATGCAAAATTCGTAAAACCTTGGGAATCACAACTTTTTGGTGCAAAAGTGACGTCATAATTTGTCCAAAAATCGTCGATAACCGCCAATGTAAAACATTGACGGGGTTCAGATTTGCACCGGCACACTCGGGTGGGGTATCCGCATAAAGTAATCACGCTAATTCGGCTTTTCGGGAGCTCGAAAATTAAAAAGTTTATTCCCCGGGCAGGGAAAAGGGAAGAGCGGCCATCTTGTTTTTCTAATAGTCAACTCTGGAAATCGCGTTTTTTACGGTGCAAATCGACCAAGTTGAGCATCACGAACAACTTTCCTGTGTGGAGTCATGCAAAATTCGCAAAACCTTGGGAATTACAACTTTTTGGTGCAAAAGTGATGTCATAATTTGACAAAAAATCGTCGATTACCGCCAAAGTAAAACATTGATGGGGTTCAAATTTGCACAGGCACACTCGGGTGGGGTATCCGCAAGAAGTAATCACGTTAATTCGGCTTTTCGGGGTGGCTCGTAAATTAAAAAGTTATTCTCCGGTCAGGGAAAAGGGAAGAGCGGCCATCTTGTTTTTCTAAGAGTCAACTCTGGAAATCGCGTTTTGACGGTGCAAATCGACCAAGTTGAGCATCCTGAACAACTTTCCTGTGTGGAGTCATGCAAAATTCGCAAAACCTTGGGAATTACAACTTTTTTGTGCAAAAGTGACGTCATAGTTTGACAAAAAATCGTCGATTACCGCCAAAGTAAAACATTGACGGGGTTCAGATTTGCACAGGCACACTCGGGTGGGGTGTCCGCAAGAAGTAATCACGCTAATTCGGCTTTTCGGGAGCTCGAAAATTAAAAAGTTTATTCCCCGGGCAGGGAAAAGGGAAGAGCGGCCATCTTGTTTTTCTTATAGTCAACTCTGGAAATCGCGTTTTGACGGTGCAAATCGACCAAGTTGAGCATCCTGAACAACTTTCCTGTGTGGAGTCATGCAAAATTCGTAAAACCTTGGGAATTACAACTTTTTGGTGCAAAAGTGACGTCATAATTTGTCCAAAAATCGACGATTACCGCCAAAGTAAAACATTGACGGGGTTCAGATTTGCACCGGCACACTCGGGTTTGGTATCCGCAAGAAGTAATCACGCTAATTCGGCTTTTCGGGGTGGCTCGAAAATTAAAAAGTTATTCTCCGGTCATGGAAAATGGAAGAGCGGCCATCTTGTTTTTCTAATATTCAACTCTGGAAATCGCGTTTTGACGGTGCAAATCGACCAAGTTGAGCATCCTGAACAACTTTCCTGTGTGGAGTCATGCAAAATTCGCAAAATCTAGGGAATTACAACTTTTTGGTGCAAAAGTGACGTCATTATTTGACCAAAAATCGTCGATTACCGCCAAAGTAAAACATTGACTGGGTTCTAATTTGCACAGGCACACTCGGGTGGGGGTATCCGCAAGAAGTAATCATGCTAATTCGGCTTTTCGGGAGCTCGAAAATTAAAAAGTTTATTCCCCGGGCAGGGAAAAGGGAAGAGCGGCCATCTTGTTTTTCTAATAGTCAACTCTGGAAATCGCGTTTTGACGGTGCAAATCGACCAAGTTGAGCATCACGAACAACTTTCCTGTGTGGAGTCATGCAAAATTCGCAAAACCTTGGGAATTACAACTTTTTGGTGCAAAATGGACGTCATAATTTGACAAAAAAACGTCGATTACCGCCAAAGTAAAACATTGATGGGGTTCAAATTTGCACAGGCACACTCGGGTGGGGTATCCGCAAGAAGTAATCACGTTAATTCGGCTTTTCGGGGTGGCTCGAAAATTAAAAAGTTATTCTCCGGTCAGGGAAAAGGGAAGAGCGGCCATCTTGTTTTTCTAAGAGTCAACTCTGGAAATCGCGTTTTGACGGTGCAAATCGACCAAGTTGAGCATCCTGAACAACTTTCCTGTGTGGAGTCATGCAAAATTCGCAAAACCTTGGGAATTACAACTTTTTGGTGCAAAAGTGACGTCATAATTTGACAAAAAATCGTCGATTACCGCCAAAGTAAAACATTGATGGGGTTCAAATTTGCACAGGCACACTCGGGTGGGGTATCCGCAAGAAGTAATCACGTTAATTCGGCTTTTCGGGGTGGCTCGAAAATTAAAAAGTTATTCTCCGGGCAGGGAAAAGGGAAGAGCGGCCATCTTGTTTTTCTAATAGTCAACTCTGGAAATCGCGTTTTGACGTTGCAAATCGACCAAGTTGAGCATCCTGAACAACTTTCCTGTGTGGAGTCATGCAAAATTCGCAAAACCTTGGGAATTACAACTTTTTGGTGCAAAAGTGACGTCATAGTTTGACCAAAAATCGTCGATTACCGCCAAAGTGAAACATTAAATGGGTTCAAATTTGCACCGGCACACTCGGGTGGGGTATCCGCTAGAAGTAATCACGCTAATTCGGCTTTTCGGGAGCTCGAAAATTAAAAAGTTTATTCCCCGTGCAGGGAAAAGGGAAGAGCGGCCATCTTGTTTTTCTAATAGTCAACTCTGGAAATCGCGTTTTGACGTTGCAAATCGACCAAGTTGAGCATCCTGAACAACTTTCCTGTGTGGAGTCATGCAAAATTCGTAAAACCTTGGGAATTACAACTTTTTGGTGCAAAAGTGACGTCATAATTTGTCCAAAAATCGTCGATTACCGCCAAAGTAAAACATTGACGGGGTTCAGATTTGCACCGGCACACTCGGGTGGGGTATCCGCAAGAAGTAATCACGCTAATTCGGCTTTTCGGGGTGGCTCGAAAATTAAAAAGTTATTCTCCGGACAGGGAAAAGGGAAGAGCGGCCATCTTGTTTTTCTAATAGTCAACTCTGGAAATCGCGTTTTGATGGTTTAAATCGACCAAGTTGAGCATCCTGAACAACTTTGCTCTGTGGAGTCATGCAAAATTCGCAAAACCTTGGGAATTACAACTTTTTGGTGCAAAAGTGACGTCATAATTTGTCCAAAAATCGTCGATTACCGCCAAAGTAAAACATTGATGGGGTTCAGATTTGCACCGGCACACTCGGGTGGGGTATCCGCAAGAAGTAATCACGCTAATTCGGCTTTTTGGGGTGGCTCGAAAATTAAAAAGTTTATTCCCCGGGCAGGGAAAAGGGAAGAGCGGCCATCTTGTTTTTCTAATATTCATCTCTGGAAATCGCGTTTTGACGGTGCAAATCGACCAAGTTGAGCATCCTGAACAACTTTCCTGTGTGGAGCCATGCAAAATTCGTAAAACCTTGGGAATTACAACTTTTTGGTGCAAAAGTGACGTCATAATTTGTCCAAAAATCGTCGATTACCGCCAAAGTAAAACATTGACGGGGTTCAGATTTGCACCGGCATATTCGGGTGGGGTATCCGCAAAAAGTAATCACGCTAATTCGGCTTTTCGGGGTGGCTCGAAAATTAAAAAGTTATTCTCCGGTCAGGGAAAATGGAAGAGCGGCCATCTTGTTTTTCTAATATTCAACTCTGGAAATCGCGTTTTGACGGTGCAAATCGACCAAGTTGAGCATCCTGAACAACTTTCCTGTGTGGAGTCATGCAAAATTCGCAAACCCTAGGGAATTACAACTTTTTGGTGCAAAAGTGACGTCATTATTTGACCAAAAATCGTCGATTACCGTCAAAGTAAAACATTGACTGGGTTCTAATTTGCACAGGCACACTCGGGTGGGGGTATCCGCAAGAAGTAATCATGCTAATTCGGCTTTTCGGGAGCTCGAAAATTAAAAAGTTTATTCCCCGGGCAGGGAAAAGGGAAGAGCGGCCATCTTGTTTTTCTAATAGTCAACTCTGGAAATCGCGTTTTGACGGTGCAAATCGACCAAGTTGAGCATCCTGAACAACTTTCCTGTGTGGAGTCATGCAAAATTCGTAAAACCTTGGGAATTACAACTTTTTGGTGCAAAAGTGACGTCATAGTTTGACCAAAAATCGTCGATTACCGCCAAAGTGAAACATTAAATGGGTTCAAATTTGCACAGGCACACTCGGGTGGGGTATCCGCAAGAAGTAATCACGCTAATTCGGCTTTTCGGGAGCTCGAAAATTAAAAAGTTTATTCCCCGTGCAGGGAAAAGGGAAGAGCGGCCATCTTGTTTTTCTAATAGTCAACTCTGGAAATCGCGTTTTGACGGTGCAAATCGACCAAGTTGAGCATCCTGAACAACTTTCCTGTGTGGAGTCATGCAAAATTCGTAAAACCTTGGGAATCACAACTTTTTGGTGCAAAAGTGACGTCATAATTTGTCCAAAAATCGTCGATTACCGCCAATGTAAAACATTGACGGGGTTCAGATTTGCACCGGCACACTCGGGTGGGGTATCCGCATAAAGTAATCACGCTAATTCGGCTTTTCGGGAGCTCGAAAATTAAAAAGTTTATTCCCCGGGCAGGGAAAAGGGAAGAGCGGCCATCTTGTTTTTCTAATAGTCAACTCTGGAAATCGCGTTTTGACGGTGCAAATCGACCAAGTTGAGCATCACGAACAACTTTCCTGTGTGGAGTCATGCAAAATTCGCAAAACCTTGGGAATTACAACTTTTTGGTGCAAAAGTGACGTCATAATTTGACAAAAAATCGTCGATTACCGCCAAAGTAAAACATTGATGGGGTTCAAATTTGCACAGGCACACTCGGGTGGGGTATCCGCAAGAAGTAATCACGTTAATTCGGCTTTTCGGGGTGGCTCGAAAATTAAAAAGTTATTCTCCGGTCACGAAAAATGGAAGAGCGGCCATCTTGTTTTTCTAATATTCAACTCTGGAAATCGCGTTTTGACGGTGCAAATCGACCAAGTTGAGCATCCTGAACAAATTTCCTGTGTGGAGTCATGCAAAATTCGCAAACCCTAGGGAATTACAACTTTTTGGTGCAAAAGTGACGTCATTATTTGACCAAAAATCGTCGATTACCGCCAAAGTAAAACATTGACGGGGTTCAAATTTGCACAGGCACACTCGGGTGGGGTATCCGCAAGAAGTAATAACGCTAATTCGGCTTTTTGGGAGCTCGAACATTAAAAAGTTTATTCCCCGGGCAGGGAAAAGGGAAGAGCGGCCATCTTGTTTTCTAATAGTCAACTCTGGAAATCGCGTTTTGACGGTGCAAATCGACCAAGTTGAGCATCCTGAACAACTTTCCTGTGTGGAGTCATGCAAAATTCGTAAAACCTTGGGAATTACAACTTTTTGGTGCAAAAGTGACGTCATAGTTTGACCAAAAATCGTCGATTACCGCCAAAGTGAAACATTAAATGGGTTCAAATTTGCACCGACACACTCGGGTGGGGTATCCGCAAGAAGTAATCACGCTAATTCGGCTTTTCGGGAGCTCGAAAATTAAAAAGTTTATTCCCCGTGCAGGGAAAAGGGAAGAGCGGCCATCTTGTTTTTCTAATAGTCAACTCCGGAAATCGCGTTTTGACGGTGCAAATCGACCAAGTTGAGCATCCTGAACAACTTTCCTGTGTGGAGTCATGCAAAATTCGTAAAACCTTGGGAATCACAACTTTTTGGTGCAAAAGTGACGTCATAATTTGTCCAAAAATCGTCGATTACCGCCAATGTAAAACATTGACGGGGTTCAGATTTGCACCGGCAAACTCGGGTAGGGTATCCGCATAAAGTAATCACGCTAATTCGGCTTTTCGGGAGCTCGAAAATTAAAAAGTTTATTCCCCGGGCAAGGCAAAGGGAAGTGCGGCCATCTTGTTTTTCTAATAGTCAACTCTGGAAATCGCGTTTTGACGGTGCAAATCGACCAAGTTGAGCATCACGAACAACTTTCCTGTGTGGAGTCATGCAAAATTCGCAAAAACTTGGGAATTACAACTTTTTGGTGCAAAAGTGACGTCATAATTTGACAAAAAATCGTCGATTACCGCCAAAGTAAAACATTGATGGGGTTCAAATTTGCACAGGCACACTCGGGTGGGGTATCCGCAAGAAGTAATCATGCTAATTCGGCTTTTTGGGGTGGCTCGAAAATTAAAAAGTTTATTCCCTGGGCAGGGAAAAGGGAAGAGCGGCCATCTTGTTTTTCTAATAGTCAACTCTGGAAATCGCGTTTTGACGGTGCAAATCGATCAAGTTGAGCATCCTGAACAACTTTCCTGTGTGGAGTCATGCAAAATTAGCAAAACCTAGGGAATTACAACTTTTTGGTGCAAAAGTGACGTCATAATTTGACCCAAAAATCGTCGATTACCGCCAGAGTAAAACATTGGCGTGGTTCAAATTTGCACCGGCACACTCGGGTAGGGTATCCGCAAGAAGGAGTCACGCTAATTCGGCTTTTCGGGGTGGCTCGAAAATTTAAAAGTTTATTCCCCGGGCAAGGAAAAGGGAAGAGCGGCCATCTTGTTTTTCTAATAGTCAACTCTGGAAATCGCGTTTTGATGGTGTAAATCGACCAAGTTGAGCATCCTGAACAACTTTGCTCTGTGGAGTCATGCAAAATTCGTAACACCTTGGGAATTACAACTTTTTGGTGCAAAAGTGACTTCATAATTTGACCAAAAATTGTCGATTACCGGCAAAGTAAAACATTGACTGGGTTCAGATTTGCACCAGAACACTCGGGTGGGGTATCCGCAAGAAGTAATCATGCTAATTCGGCTTTTTGGGGTGGCTCGAAAATTAAAAAGTTTATTCCCTGGGCAGGGAAAAGGGAAGAGCGGCCATCTTGTTTTTCTAATAGTCAACTCTGGAAATCGCGTTTTGACGGTGCAAATCGATCAAGTTGAGCATCCTGAACAACTTTCCTGTGTGGAGTCATGCAAAATTAGCAAAACCTTGGGAATTACAACTTTTTGGTGCAAAAGTGACGTCATAATTTGACCCAAAAATCGTCGATTACCGCCAGAGTAAAACATTGGCGTGGTTCAAATTTGCACCGGCACACTCGGGTAGGGTATCCGCAAGAAGGAGTCACGCTAATTCGGCTTTTCGGGGTGGCTCGAAAATTTAAAAGTTTATTCCCCGGGCAGGGAAAAGGGAAGAGCGGCCATCTTGTTTTTCTAATAGTCAACTCTGGAAATCGCGTTTTGATGGTGTAAATCGACCAAGTTGAGCATCCTGAACAACTTTGCTCTGTGGAGTCATGCAAAATTCGTAACACCTTGGGAATTACAACTTTTTGGTGCAAAAGTGACGTCATAATTTGTCCAAAAATCGTCGATTACCGCCAAAGTAAAACATTGACGGGGTTCAGATTTGCACCGGCACACTCGGGTGGGGTATCCGCAAGAAGTAATCACGCTAATTCGGCTTTTCGGGGTGGCTCGAAAATTAAAAAGTTTATTCCCCGGGCAGGGAAAAGGGAAGAGCGGCCATCTTGTTTTCTAATAGTCAACTCTGGAAATCGCGTTTTGACGGTGCAAATCGACCAAGTTGAGCATCCTGAACAACTTTCCTGTGTGGAGTCATGCAAAATTCGCAAAACCTTGGGAATTACAACTTTTTGGTGCAAAAGTGACGTCATAATTTGACAAAAAATCGTCGATTACCGCCAAAATAAAACATTGACTGGGTTCAAATTTGCACAGGCACATTCGGGTGGGGGTATCCGCAAGAAGTAATCATGCTAATTCGGCTTTTCGGGAGCTCGAAAAATAAAAAGTTTATTCCCCGGGCAGGGAAAAGGGAAGAGCGGCCATCTTGTTTTTCTAATAGTCAACTCTGGAAATCGCGTTTTGACGGTGCAAATCGACCAAGTTGAGCATCCTGAACAACTTTCCTGTGTGGAGTCATGCAAAATTCGTAAAACCTTGGGAATTACAACTTTTTGGTGCAAAAGTGACGTCATAATTTGTCCAAAAATCGTCGATTACCGCCAAAGTAAAACATTGACGGGGTTCAGATTTGCACCGGCACACTCGGGTGGGGTATCCGCAAGAAGTAATCACGCTAATTCGGCTTTTCGGGGTGGCTCGAAAATTAAAAAGTTTATTCCCCGGGCAGGGAAAAGGGAAGAGCGGCCATCTTGTTTTTCTAATAGTCAACTCTGGAAATCGCGTTTTGACGGTGCAAATCGACCAAGTTGAGCATCCTGAACAACTTTCCTGTGTGGAGTCATGCAAAATTCGCAAAACCTTGGGAATTACAACTTTTTGGTGCAAAAGTGACGTCATAATTTGACAAAAAATCGTCGATTACCGCCAAAATAAAACATTGACTGGGTTCAAATTTGCACAGGCACATTCGGGTGGGGGTATCCGCAAGAAGTAATCATGCTAATTCGGCTTTTCGGGAGCTCGAAAATTAAAAAGTTTATTCCCCGGGCAGGGAAAAGGGAAGAGCGGCCATCTTGTTTTTCTAATAGTCAACTCTGGAAATCGCGTTTTGACGGTGCAAATCGACCAAGTTGAGCATCCTGAACAACTTTCCTGTGTGGAGTCATGCAAAATTAGCAAAACCTTGGGAATTACAACTTTTTGGTGCAAAAGTGACGTCATAATTTGACCCAAAAATCGTCGATTACCGCCAGAGTAAAACATTGGCGTGGTTCAAATTTGCACCGGCACACTCGGGTAGGGTATCCGCAAGAAGGAGTCACGCTAATTCGGCTTTTCGGGGTGGCTCGAAAATTTAAAAGTTTATTCCCCGGGCAGGGAAAAGGGAAGAGCGGCCATCTTGTTTTTCTAATAGTCAACTCTGGAAATCGCGTTTTGATGGTGTAAATCGACCAAGTTGAGCATCCTGAACAACTTTGCTCTGTGGAGTCATGCAAAATTCGTAACACCTTAAAATTACAACTTTTTGGTGCAAAAGTGACGTCATAATTTGTCCAAAAATCGTCGATTACCGCCAAAGTAAAACATTGACGGGGTTCAGATTTGCACCGGCACACTCGGGTGGGGTATCCGCAAGAAGTAATCACGCTAATTCGGCCTTTCGGGGTGGCTCGAAAATTAAAAAGTTTATTCCCCGGGCAGGGAAAAGGGAAGAGCGGCCATCTTGTTTTCTAATAGTCAACTCTGGAAATCGCGTTTTGACGGTGCAAATCGACCAAGTTGAGCATCCTGAACAACTTTCCTGTGTGGAGTCATGCAAAATTCGCAAAACCTTGGGAATTACAACTTTTTGGTGCAAAAGTGACGTCATAATTTGACAAAAAATCGTCGATTACCGCCAAAATAAAACATTGACTGGGTTCAAATTTGCACAGGCACATTCGGGTGGGGGTATCCGCAAGAAGTAATCATGCTAATTCGGCTTTTCGGGAGCTCGAAAAATAAAAAGTTTATTCCCCGGGCAGGGAAAAGGGAAGAGCGGCCATCTTGTTTTTCTAATAGTCAACTCTGGAAATCGCGTTTTGACGGTGCAAATCGACCAAGTTGAGCATCCTGAACAACTTTCCTGTGTGGAGTCATGCAAAATTCGTAAAACCTTGGGAATTACAACTTTTTGGTGCAAAAGTGACGTCATAATTTGTCCAAAAATCGTCGATTACCGCCAAAGTAAAACATTGACGGGGTTCAGATTTGCACCGGCACACTCGGGTGGGGTATCCGCAAGAAGTAATCACGCTAATTCGGCTTTTCGGGGTGGCTCGAAAATTAAAAAGTTTATTCCCCGGGCAGGGAAAAGGGAAGAGCGGCCATCTTGTTTTTCTAATAGTCAACTCTGGAAATCGCGTTTTGACGGTGCAAATCGACCAAGTTGAGCATCCTGAACAACTTTCCTGTGTGGAGTCATGCAAAATTCGCAAAACCTTGGGAATTACAACTTTTTGGTGCAAAAGTGACGTCATAATTTGACAAAAAATCGTCGATTACCGCCAAAATAAAACATTGACTGGGTTCAAATTTGCACAGGCACATTCGGGTGGGGGTATCCGCAAGAAGTAATCATGCTAATTCGGCTTTTCGGGAGCTCGAAAATTAAAAAGTTTATTCCCCGGGCAGGGAAAAGGGAAGAGCGGCCATCTTGTTTTTCTAATAGTCAACTCTGGAAATCGCGTTTTGACGGTGCAAATCGACCAAGTTGAGCATCCTGAACAACTTTCCTGTGTGGAGTCATGCAAAATTAGCAAAACCTTGGGAATTACAACTTTTTGGTGCAAAAGTGACGTCATAATTTGAACCAAAAATCGTCGATTACCGCCAGAGTAAAACATTGGCGTGGTTCAAATTTGCACCGGCACACTCGGGTAGGGTATCCGCAAGAAGGAGTCACGCTAATTCGGCTTTTCGGGGTGGCTCGAAAATTTAAAAGTTTATTCCCCGGGCCAGGGAAAAGGGAAGAGCGGCCATCTTGTTTTTCTAATAGTCAACTCTGGAAATCGCGTTTTGATGGTGTAAATCGACCAAGTTGAGCATCCTGAACAACTTTGCTCTGTGGAGTCATGCAAAATTCGTAACACCTTGGGAATTACAACTTTTTGGTGCAAAAGTGACGTCATAATTTGTCCAAAAATCGTCGATTACCGCCAAAGTAAAACATTGACGGGGTTCAGATTTGCACCGGCACACTCGGGTGGGGTATCCGCAAGAAGTAATCACGCTAATTCGGCTTTTCGGGGTGGCTCGAAAATTAAAAAGTTTATTCCCCGGGCAGGGAAAAGGGAAGAGCGGCCATCTTGTTTTCTAATAGTCAACTCTGGAAATCGCGTTTTGACGGTGCAAATCGACCAAGTTGAGCATCCTGAACAACTTTCCTGTGTGGAGTCATGCAAAATTCGCAAAACCTTGGGAATTACAACTTTTTGGTGCAAAAGTGACGTCATAATTTGACAAAAAATCGTCGATTACCGCCAAAATAAAACATTGACTGGGTTCAAATTTGCACAGGCACATTCGGGTGGGGGTATCCGCAAGAAGTAATCATGCTAATTCTGCTTTTCGGGAGCTCGAAAAATAAAAAGTTTATTCCCCGGGCAGGGAAAAGGGAAGAGCGGCCATCTTGTTTTTCTAATAGTCAACTCTGGAAATCGCGTTTTGACGGTGCAAATCGACCAAGTTGAGCATCCTGAACAACTTTCCTGTGTGGAGTCATGCAAAATTCGTAAAACCTTGGGAATTACAACTTTTTGGTGCAAAAGTGACGTCATAATTTGTCCAAAAATCGTCGATTACCGCCAAAGTAAAACATTGACGGGGTTCAGATTTGCACCGGCACACTCGGGTGGGGTATCCGCAAGAAGTAATCACGCTAATTCGGCTTTTCGGGGTGGCTCGAAAATTAAAAAGTTTATTCCCCGGGCAGGGAAAAGGGAAGAGCGGCCATCTTGTTTTTCTAATAGTCAACTCTGGAAATCGCGTTTTGACGGTGCAAATCGACCAAGTTGAGCATCCTGAACAACTTTCCTGTGTGGAGTCATGCAAAATTCGCAAAACCTTGGGAATTACAACTTTTTGGTGCAAAAGTGACGTCATAATTTGACAAAAAATCGTCGATTACCGCCAAAATAAAACATTGACTGGGTTCAAATTTGCACAGGCACATTCGGGTGGGGGTATCCGCAAGAAGTAATCATGCTAATTCGGCTTTTCGGGAGCTCGAAAATTAAAAAGTTTATTCCCCGGGCAGGGAAAAGGGAAGAGCGGCCATCTTGTTTTTCTAATAGTCAACTCTGGAAATCGCGTTTTGACGGTGCAAATCGACCAAGTTGAGCATCCTGAACAACTTTCCTGTGTGGAGTCATGCAAAATTAGCAAAACCTTGGGAATTACAACTTTTTGGTGCAAAAGTGACGTCATAATTTGACCCAAAAATCGTCGATTACCGCCAGAGTAAAACATTGGCGTGGTTCAAATTTGCACCGGCACACTCGGGTAGGGTATCCGCAAGAAGGAGTCACGCTAATTCGGCTTTTCGGGGTGGCTCGAAAATTTAAAAGTTTATTCCCCGGGCAGGGAAAAGGGAAGAGCGGCCATCTTGTTTTTCTAATAGTCAACTCTGGAAATCGCGTTTTGATGGTGTAAATCGACCAAGTTGAGCATCCTGAACAACTTTGCTCTGTGGAGTCATGCAAAATTCGTAACACCTTGGGAATTACAACTTTTTGGTGCAAAAGTGACGTCATAATTTGTCCAAAAATCGTCGATTACCGCCAAAGTAAAACATTGACGGGGTTCAGATTTGCACCGGCACACTCGGGTGGGGTATCCGCAAGAAGTAATCACGCTAATTCGGCTTTTCGGGGTGGCTCGAAAATTAAAAAGTTTATTCCCCGGGCAGGGAAAAGGGAAGAGCGGCCATCTTGTTTTCTAATAGTCAACTCTGGAAATCGCGTTTTGACGGTGCAAATCGACCAAGTTGAGCATCCTGAACAACTTTCCTGTGTGGAGTCATGCAAAATTCGCAAAACCTTGGGAATTACAACTTTTTGGTGCAAAAGTGACGTCATAATTTGACAAAAAATCGTCGATTACCGCCAAAATAAAACATTGACTGGGTTCAAATTTGCACAGGCACATTCGGGTGGGGGTATCCGCAAGAAGTAATCATGCTAATTCGGCTTTTCGGGAGCTCGAAAAATAAAAAGTTTATTCCCCGGGCAGGGAAAAGGGAAGAGCGGCCATCTTGTTTTTCTAATAGTCAACTCTGGAAATCGCGTTTTGACGGTGCAAATCGACCAAGTTGAGCATCCTGAACAACTTTCCTGTGTGGAGTCATGCAAAATTCGTAAAACCTTGGGAATTACAACTTTTTGGTGCAAAAGTGACGTCATAATTTGTCCAAAAATCGTCGATTACCGCCAAAGTAAAACATTGACGGGGTTCAGATTTGCACCGGCACACTCGGGTGGGGTATCCGCAAGAAGTAATCACGCTAATTCGGCTTTTCGGGGTGGCTCGAAAATTAAAAAGTTTATTCCCCGGGCAGGGAAAAGGGAAGAGCGGCCATCTTGTTTTTCTAATAGTCAACTCTGGAAATCGCGTTTTGACGGTGCAAATCGACCAAGTTGAGCATCCTGAACAACTTTCCTGTGTGGAGTCATGCAAAATTCGCAAAACCTTGGGAATTACAACTTTTTGGTGCAAAAGTGACGTCATAATTTGACAAAAAATCGTCGATTACCGCCAAAATAAAACATTGACTGGGTTCAAATTTGCACAGGCACATTCGGGTGGGGGTATCCGCAAGAAGTAATCATGCTAATTCGGCTTTTCGGGAGCTCGAAAATTAAAAAGTTTATTCCCCGGGCAGGGAAAAGGGAAGAGCGGCCATCTTGTTTTTCTAATAGTCAACTCTGGAAATCGCGTTTTGACGGTGCAAATCGACCAAGTTGAGCATCCTGAACAACTTTCCTGTGTGGAGTCATGCAAAATTCGTAAAACCTTGGGAATTACAACTTTTTGGTGCAAAAGTGACGTCATAATTTGTCCAAAAATCGTCGATTACCGCCAAAGTAAAACATTGACGGGGTTCAGATTTGCACCGGCACACTCGGGTGGGGTATCCGCAAGAAGTAATCACGCTAATTCGGCTTTTCGGGGTGGCTCGAAAATTAAAAAGTTTATTCCCCGGGCAGGGAAAAGGGAAGAGCGGCCATCTTGTTTTCTAATAGTCAACTCTGGAAATCGCGTTTTGACGGTGCAAATCGACCAAGTTGAGCATCCTGAACAACTTTCCTGTGTGGAGTCATGCAAAATTCGCAAAACCTTGGGAATTACAACTTTTTGGTGCAAAAGTGACGTCATAATTTGACAAAAAATCGTCGATTACCGCCAAAATAAAACATTGACTGGGTTCAAATTTGCACAGGCACATTCGGGTGGGGGTATCCGCAAGAAGTAATCATGCTAATTCGGCTTTTCGGGAGCTCGAAAAATAAAAAGTTTATTCCCCGGGCAGGGAAAAGGGAAGAGCGGCCATCTTGTTTTTCTAATAGTCAACTCTGGAAATCGCGTTTTGACGGTGCAAATCGACCAAGTTGAGCATCCTGAACAACTTTCCTGTGTGGAGTCATGCAAAATTCGTAAAACCTTGGGAATTACAACTTTTTGGTGCAAAAGTGACGTCATAATTTGTCCAAAAATCGTCGATTACCGCCAAAGTAAAACATTGACGGGGTTCAGATTTGCACCGGCACACTCGGGTGGGGTATCCGCAAGAAGTAATCACGCTAATTCGGCTTTTCGGGGTGGCTCGAAAATTAAAAAGTTTATTCCCCGGGCAGGGAAAAGGGAAGAGCGGCCATCTTGTTTTTCTAATAGTCAACTCTGGAAATCGCGTTTTGACGGTGCAAATCGACCAAGTTGAGCATCCTGAACAACTTTCCTGTGTGGAGTCATGCAAAATTCGTAAAACCTTGGGAATTACAACTTTTTGGTGCAAAAGTGACGTCATAATTTGTCCAAAAATCGTCGATTACCGCCAAAGTAAAACATTGACGGGGTTCAGATTTGCACCGGCACACTCGGGTGGGGTATCCGCAAGAAGTAATCACGCTAATTCGGCTTTTCGGGGTGGCTCGAAAATTAAAAAGTTTATTCCCCGGGCAGGGAAAAGGGAAGAGCGGCCATCTTGTTTTTCTAATAGTCAACTCTGGAAATCGCGTTTTGACGGTGCAAATCGACCAAGTTGAGCATCCTGAACAACTTTCCTGTGTGGAGTCATGCAAAATTCGCAAAACCTTGGGAATTACAACTTTTTGGTGCAAAAGTGACGTCATAATTTGACAAAAAATCGTCGATTACCGCCAAAATAAAACATTGACTGGGTTCAAATTTGCACAGGCACATTCGGGTGGGGGTATCCGCAAGAAGTAATCATGCTAATTCGGCTTTTCGGGAGCTCGAAAATTAAAAAGTTTATTCCCCGGGCAGGGAAAAGGGAAGAGCGGCCATCTTGTTTTTCTAATAGTCAACTCTGGAAATCGCGTTTTGACGGTGCAAATCGACCAAGTTGAGCATCCTGAACAACTTTCCTGTGTGGAGTCATGCAAAATTCGCAAAACCTTGGGAATTACAACTTTTTGGTGCAAAAGTGACGTCATTATTTGACCAAAAATCGTCGATTACCGCCAAAGTAAAACATTGACGGGGTTCAAATTTGCACAGGCACACTCGGGTGGGGTATCCGCAAGAAGTGATCACGCTAATTCGGCTTTTCGGGGTGGCTCGAAAATTAAAAAGTTTATTCCCCGGGCAGGGAAAAGGGAAGAGCGGCCATCTTGTTTTTCTAATAGTCAACTCTGGAAATCGCGTTTTGACGGTACAAATCGACCAAGTTGAGCATCCTGAACAACTTTCCTGTGTGGAGTCATGCAAAATTCGTAAAACCTTGGGAATTACAACTTTTTGGTGCAAAAGTGACGTCATAGTTTGACCAAAAATCGTCGATTACCGACAAAGTAAAACATTGATGGGGTTCAAATTTGCACAGGCACACTCGGGTGGGGGTATCCGCAAGAAGTAATCACGCTAATTCGGCTTTTCGGGGTGGCTCGAAAATTAAAAAGTTTATTCCCCGGGCAGGGAAAAGGGAAGAGCGGCCATCTTGTTTTTCTAATAGTCAACTCTGGAAATCGCGTTTTGACGGTGCAAATCGACCAAGTTGAGCATCCTGAACAACTTTCCTGTGTGGAGTCATGCAAAATTCGTAAAACCTTGGGAATTACAACTTTTTGGTGCAAAAGTGACGTCATAGTTTGACCAAAAATCGTCGATCACCGACAAAGTAAAACATTGATGGGGTTCAAATTTGCACAGGCACACTCGGATGGGTTATCCGCAAGAAGTAATCACGCTACTTCGGCTTTTCGGGAGCTTTAAAATTAAAAAGTTTATTCCCCGGCAGGGAAAAGGGAAGAGCGCCCATCTTGTTTGTCAAATATTGAACTCTGGAAATCGCGTTTTGACGGTGCAAATCGACCAAGTTGAGCATCCTGAACAACTTTCCTGTGTGGAGTCATGCAAAATTCGCAAAACCTTGGGAATTACAACTTTTTGGTGCAAAAGTGACGTCATTATTTGACCAAAAATTGTCGATTACCGCCAAAGTAAAACATTGACGGGGTTCAAATTTGCACAGGCACACTCGGGTGGGGTATCCGCAAGAAGTAATCACGCTAATTCGGCTTTTTGGGAGCTCGAAAATTAAAAAGTTTATTCCCCGGGCAGGGAAAAGGGAAGAGCGGCCATCTTGTTTTTCTAATAGTCAACTCTGGAAATCGCGTTTTGACGGTGCAAATCGACCAAGTTGAGCATCCTGAACAACTTTCCTGTGTGGAGTCATGCAAAATTCGTAAAACCTTGGGAATTACAACTTTTTGGTGCAAAAGTGACGTCATAGTTTGACCAAAAATCGTCGATCACCGACAAAGTAAAACATTGATGGGGTTCAAATTTGCACAGGCACACTCGGATGGGTTATCCGCAAGAAGTAATCACGCTACTTCGGCTTTTCGGGAGCTTTAAAATTAAAAAGTTTATTCCCCGGCAGGGAAAAGGGAAGAGCGCCCATCTTGTTTGTCAAATATTGAACTCTGGAAATCGCGTTTTGACGGTGCAAATCGACCAAGTTGAGCATCCTGAACAACTTTCCTGTGTGGAGTCATGCAAAATTCGCAAAACCTTGGGAATTACAACTTTTTGGTGCAAAAGTGACGTCATTATTTGACCAAAAATTGTCGATTACCGCCAAAGTAAAACATTGACGGGGTTCAAATTTGCACAGGCACACTCGGGTGGGGTATCCGCAAGAAGTAATCACGCTAATTCGGCTTTTTGGGAGCTCGAAAATTAAAAAGTTTATTCCCCGGGCAGGGAAAAGGGAAGAGCGGCCATCTTGTTTTTCTAATAGTCAACTCTGGAAATCGCGTTTTGACGGTGCAAATCGACCAAGTTGAGCATCCTGAACAACTTTCCTGTGTGGAGTCATGCAAAATTCGTAAAACCTTGGGAATTACAACTTTTTGGTGCAAAAGTGACGTCATAATTTGACCCAAAATCGTCGATTACCGCCAAAGTAAAACATTGACTGGGTTCAAATTTGCACCGCCACACTCGGGTGGGGTATCCGCAAGAAGTAATCACGCTACTTCGGCTTTTCGGGAGCTTTAAAATTAAAAAGTTTATTCCCCGGCAGGGAAAAGGGAAGAGCGCCCATCTTGTTTGTCAAATATTGAACTCTGGAAATCGCGTTTTGACGGTGCAAATCGACCAAGTTGAGCATCCTGAACAACTTTCCTGTGTGGAGTCATGCAAAATTCGCAAAACCTTGGGAATTACAACTTTTTGGTGCAAAAGTGACGTCATTATTTGACCAAAAATTGTCGATTACCGCCAAAGTAAAACATTGACGGGGTTCAAATTTGCACAGGCACACTCGGGTGGGGTATCCGCAAGAAGTAATCACGCTAATTCGGCTTTTTGGGAGCTCGAAAATTTAAAAGTTTATTCCCCGGGCAGGGAAAAGGGAAGAGCGGCCATCTTGTTTTTCTAATAGTCAACTCTGGAAATCGCGTTTTGACGGTGCAAATCGACCAAGTTGAGCATCCTGAACAACTTTCCTGTGTGGAGTCATGCAAAATTCGTAAAACCTTGGGAATTACAACTTTTTGGTGCAAAAGTGACGTCATAATTTGACCCAAAATCGTCGATTACCGCCAAAGTAAAACATTGACTGGGTTCAAATTTGCACCGCCACACTCGGGTGGGGTATCCGCAAGAAGTAATCACGCTTATTCGGCTTTTCGGGGTGCCACGAAAATTAAAACGTTTATTCCCTGGGAATAAGTTGAGCATCCTGAACAATTTTCCTGTGTGGAGTCATGCAAAATTCGCAAAACCTTGGGAATTACAACTTTTTGGTGCAAAAGTGACGTCATTATTTGACCAAAAATTGTCGATTACCGCCAAAGTAAAACATTGACGGGGTTCAAATTTGCACAGGCACACTCGGGTGGGGTATCCGCAAGAAGTAATCACGCTAATTCGGCTTTTTGGGAGCTCGAAAATTAAAAAGTTTATTCCCCGGGCAGGGAAAAGGGAAGAGCGGCCATCTTGTTTTTCTAATAGTCAACTCTGGAAATCGCGTTTTGACGGTGCAAATCGACCAAGTTGAGCATCCTGAACAACTTTCCTGTGTGGAGTCATGCAAAATTCGTAAAACCTTGGGAATTACAACTTTTTGGTGCAAAAGTGACGTCATAGTTTGACCAAAAATCGTCGATCACCGACAAAGTAAAACATTGATGGGGTTCAAATTTGCACAGGCACACTCGGATGGGTTATCCGCAAGAAGTAATCACGCTACTTCGGCTTTTCGGGAGCTTTAAAATTAAAAAGTTTATTCCCCGGCAGGGAAAAGGGAAGAGCGCCCATCTTGTTTGTCAAATATTGAACTCTGGAAATCGCGTTTTGACGGTGCAAATCGACCAAGTTGAGCATCCTGAACAACTTTCCTGTGTGGAGTCATGCAAAATTCGCAAAACCTTGGGAATTACAACTTTTTGGTGCAAAAGTGACGTCATTATTTGACCAAAAATTGTCGATTACCGCCAAAGTAAAACATTGACGGGGTTCAAATTTGCACAGGCACACTCGGGTGGGGTATCCGCAAGAAGTAATCACGCTAATTCGGCTTTTTGGGAGCTCGAAAATTAAAAAGTTTATTCCCCGGGCAGGGAAAAGGGAAGAGCGGCCATCTTGTTTTTCTAATAGTCAACTCTGGAAATCGCGTTTTGACGGTGCAAATCGACCAAGTTGAGCATCCTGAACAACTTTCCTGTGTGGAGTCATGCAAAATTCGTAAAACCTTGGGAATTACAACTTTTTGGTGCAAAAGTGACGTCATAATTTGACCCAAAATCGTCGATTACCGCCAAAGTAAAACATTGACTGGGTTCAAATTTGCACCGCCACACTCGGGTGGGGTATCCGCAAGAAGTAATCACGCTACTTCGGCTTTTCGGGAGCTTTAAAATTAAAAAGTTTATTCCCCGGCAGGGAAAAGGGAAGAGCGCCCATCTTGTTTGTCAAATATTGAACTCTGGAAATCGCGTTTTGACGGTGCAAATCGACCAAGTTGAGCATCCTGAACAACTTTCCTGTGTGGAGTCATGCAAAATTCGCAAAACCTTGGGAATTACAACTTTTTGGTGCAAAAGTGACGTCATTATTTGACCAAAAATTGTCGATTACCGCCAAAGTAAAACATTGACGGGGTTCAAATTTGCACAGGCACACTCGGGTGGGGTATCCGCAAGAAGTAATCACGCTAATTCGGCTTTTTGGGAGCTCGAAAATTTAAAAGTTTATTCCCCGGGCAGGGAAAAGGGAAGAGCGGCCATCTTGTTTTTCTAATAGTCAACTCTGGAAATCGCGTTTTGACGGTGCAAATCGACCAAGTTGAGCATCCTGAACAACTTTCCTGTGTGGAGTCATGCAAAATTCGTAAAACCTTGGGAATTACAACTTTTTGGTGCAAAAGTGACGTCATAATTTGACCCAAAATCGTCGATTACCGCCAAAGTAAAACATTGACTGGGTTCAAATTTGCACCGCCACACTCGGGTGGGGTATCCGCAAGAAGTAATCACGCTTATTCGGCTTTTCGGGGTGCCACGAAAATTAAAACGTTTATTCCCTGGGAATAAGTTGAGCATCCTGAACAATTTTCCTGTGTGGAGTCATGCAAAATTCGCAAAACCTTGGGAATTACAACTTTTTGGTGCAAAAGTGACGTCATAATTTGACAAAAAATCGTCGATTACCGCCAAAGTAAAACATTGACGGGGTTCAAATTTGCACCGGCACACTCGGATGGGGTATCCGCAAGAAGTAATCACGCTAATTCGGCTTTTCGGGGTGGCTCGAAAATTAAAAAGTTATTCTCCGGTCAGGGAAAATGGAAGAGCGGCCATCTTGTTTTTCTAATAGTCAACTCTGGAAATCGCGTTTTGACGGTGCAAATCGACCAAGTTGAGCATCCTGAACAACTTTCCTGTGTGGAGTCATGCAAAATTCGCAAAACCTTGGGAATTACAACTTTTTGGTTCAAAAGTGACGTCATTATTTGACCAAAAATCGTCGATTACCGCCAAAGTAAAACATTGACGGGGTTCAAATTTGCACAGGCACACTCGGGTGGGGTATCCGCAAGAAGTAATCACGCTAATTCGGCTTTTCGGGGTGGCTCGAAAATTAAAAAGTTTATTCCCCGGGCAGGGAAAAGGGAAGAGCGGCCATCTTGTTTTTCTAATAGTCAACTCTGGAAATCGCGTTTTGACGGTACAAATCGACCAAGTTGAGCATCCTGAACAACTTTCCTGTGTGGAGTCATGCAAAATTCGTAAAACCTTGGGAATTACAACTTTTTGGTGCAAAAGTGACGTCATAGTTTGACCAAAAATCGTCGATTACCGACAAAGTAAAACATTGATGGGGTTCAAATTTGCACAGGCACACTCGGGTGGGGGTATCCGCAAGAAGTAATCACGCTAATTCGGCTTTTCGGGGTGGCTCGAAAATTAAAAAGTTTATTCCCCGGGCAGGGAAAAGGGAAGAGCGGCCATCTTGTTTTTCTAATAGTCAACTCTGGAAATCGCGTTTTGACGGTGCAAATCGACCAAGTTGAGCATCCTGAACAACTTTCCTGTGTGGAGTCATGCAAAATTCGTAAAACCTTGGGAATTACAACTTTTTGGTGCAAAAGTGACGTCATAGTTTGACCAAAAATCGTCGATCACCGACAAAGTAAAACATTGATGGGGTTCAAATTTGCACAGGCACACTCGGGTGGGTTATCCGCAAGAAGTAATCACGCTACTTCGGCTTTTCGGGAGCTTTAAAATTAAAAAGTTTATTCCCCGGCAGGGAAAAGGGAAGAGCGCCCATCTTGTTTGTCAAATATTGAACTCTGGAAATCGCGTTTTGACGGTGCAAATCGACCAAGTTGAGCATCCTGAACAACTTTCCTGTGTGGAGTCATGCAAAATTCGCAAAACCTTGGGAATTACAACTTTTTGGTGCAAAAGTGACGTCATTATTTGACCAAAAATTGTCGATTACCGCCAAAGTAAAACATTGACGGGGTTCAAATTTGCACAGGCACACTCGGGTGGGGTATCCGCAAGAAGTAATCACGCTAATTCGGCTTTTTGGGAGCTCGAAACCTAAAAAGTTTATTCCCCGGGCAGGGAAAAGGGAAGAGCGGCCATCTTGTTTTTCTAATAGTCAACTCTGGAAATCGCGTTTTGACGGTGCAAATCGACCAAGTTGAGCATCCTGAACAACTTTCCTGTGTGGAGTCATGCAAAATTCGTAAAACCTTGGGAATTACAACTTTTTGGTGCAAAAGTGACGTCATAATTTGACCCAAAATCGTCGATTACCGCCAAAGTAAAACATTGACTGGGTTCAAATTTGCACCGCCACATTCGGGTGGGGTATCCGCAAGAAGTAATCACGCTTATTCGGCTTTTCGGGGTGCCACGAAAATTAAAACGTTTATTCCCTGGGAATAAGTTGAGCATCCTGAACAATTTTCCTGTGTGGAGTCATGCAAAATTCGCAAAACCTTGGGAATTACAACTTTTTGGTGCAAAAGTGACGTCATAATTTGACAAAAAATCGTCGATTACCGCCAAAGTAAAACATTGACGGAGTTCAAATTTGCACCGGCACACTCGGATGGGGTATCCGCAAGAAGTAATCACGCTAATTCGGCTTTTCGGGGTGGCTCGAAAATTAAAAAGTTATTCTCCGGTCAGGGAAAATGGAAGAGCGGCCATCTTGTTTTTCTAATAGTCAACTCTGGAAATCGCGTTTTGACGGTGCAAATCGACCAAGTTGAGCATCCTGAACAACTTTCCTGTGTGGAGTCATGCAATATTCGTAAAACCTTGGGAATTACAACTTTTTGGTGCAAAAGTGACGTCATAATTTGACAAAAAATCGTCGATTACCGCCAAAGTGAAACATTAAATGGGTTCAAATTTGCACAGGCACACTCGGGTGAGGTATCCGCAAGAAGTAATCACGCTACTTCGGCTTTTCGGGAGCTCAAAAATTAAAAAGTTTATTCCCCGGCAGGGAAAAGGGAAGAGCGCCCATCTTGGTTTTTTTTTAATAGTCAACTCTGGAAATCAAGTTTTGACGGTGCAAATCGACCAAGTTGAGCATCCTGAACAACTTTCCTGTATGGAGTCATGCAAAATTCGCAAAACCTTGAGAATTACAACTTTTTTGTGCAAAAGTTACGTCATAATTTGACCCAAAATCGTCGATTACCGCCAAAGTAAAACATTGACTGGGTTCAAATTTGCACCGCCACGCTCGGGTGGGGTATCCGCAAGAAGTAATCACGCTTATTCGGCTTTTCGGGGTGCCACGAAAATTAAAACGTTTATTCCCTGGGAAGGGAAAAGGGAAGTGCGGCCATCTTGTTTTTCTAGAAGTCAACTCTGGAAATCGCGTTTTGACGGTGCAAATCGACCAAGTTGAGCATCCTGAACAACTTTTCTGTTTGGAGTCATGCAAAATTCGCAAAACCTAGGGAATTACAACTTTTTGGTTCAAAAGTGACGTCATTATTTGACCACAAATCGTGAATTACCGCCAAAGTAAAACATTGACTGGGTTCAAATTTCCACCGCCACACTCGGGTGGGGTATCCGCAAGAAGTAATCACGCTAATTCGGCTTTTCGGGAGCTCGAAAAGTAAAAAGTTTATTCCCCGGGCAGGGAAAAGGGAAGAGCGGCCATCTTGTTTTTCTAATAGTCAACTCTGGAAATCGCGTTTTGACAGTGCAAATCGACCAAATTGAGCATCCTGAACAATTTTCCTGTGTGGAGTCATGCAAAATTCGCAAAACCTTGGGAATTACAACTTTTTGGTGCAAAAGTGACGTCATAATTTGACAAAAAATCGTTGATTACCGCCAAAGTAAAACATTGACGGGGTTCAAATTTGCACCGGCACACTCGGGTGGGGTATCCGCAAGAAGTAATCACGCTAATTCGGCTTTTCGGGGTGGCTCGAAAATTAAAAAGTTATTCTCCGGTCAGGGAAAATGGAAGAGCGGCCATCTTGTTTTTCTAATAGTCAACTCTGGAAATCGCGTTTTGACAGTGCAAATCGACCAAGTTGAGCATCCTGAACAACTTTCCTGTGTGGAGTCATGCAAAATTCGCAAAACCTTGGGAATTACAACTTTTTGGTGCAAAAGTGACGTCATAATTTGACAAAAAATCGTCGATTACCGCCAAAGTAAAACATTGACGGGGTTCAAATTTGCACCGGCACACTCGGGTGGGGTATCCGCAAGAAGTAATCACGCTAATTCGGCTTTTCGGGGTGGCTCGAAAATTAAAAAGTTATTCTCCGGTCAGGGAAAATGGAAGAGCGGCCATCTTGTTTTTCTAATAGTCAACTCTGGAAATCGCGTTTTGACGGTGCAAATCGACCAAGTTGAGCATCCTGAACAACTTTCCTGTGTGGAGTCATGCAATATTCGTAAAACCTTGGGAATTCCAACTTTTTGGTGCAAAAGTGACGTCATATTTTGACAAAAAATCGTCGATTACCGCCAAAGTGAAACATTAAATGGGTTCAAATTTGCACCGGCACACTCGGGTGGGGTATCCGCAAAAAGTAATCACGCTAATTCGGCTTTTCGGGAGCTCGAAAATTAAAAAGTTTATTCCCCGTGCAGGGAAAAGGGAAGAGCGGCCATCTTGTTTTTCTAATAGTCAACTCTGGAAATCGCGTTTTTACGGTGCAAATCGACCAAGTTGAGCATCCTGAACAACTTTCCTGTATGGAGTCATGCAAAATTCGCAAAACCTTGGGAATTACAACTTTTTG
This sequence comes from Asterias amurensis, assembly GCF_032118995.1. NCBI lineage: Eukaryota > Metazoa > Echinodermata > Asteroidea > Forcipulatida > Asteriidae > Asterias > Asterias amurensis. The sequence continues at coordinate 9,594,211 of NC_092665.1, forward strand.
GTGCAAAAGTGACGTCATAATTTGACAAAAAATCGTCGATTACCGCCAAAGTAAAACATTGATGGGGTTCAAATTTGCACAGGCACACTCGGGTGGGGTATCCGCAAGAAGTAATCACGCTAATTCGGCTTTTCGGGGTGGCTCGAAAATTAAAAAGTTATTCTCCGGTCAGGGAAATTGGAAGAGCGGCCATCTTGTTTTTCTAATATTCAACTCTGGAAATCGCGTTTTGACGGTGCAAATCGACCAAGTTGAGCATCCTGAACAACTTTCCTGTGTGGAGTCATGCAAAATTCGCAAAACCTTGGGAATTACAACTTCTTGGTGCAAAAGTGACGTCATAATTTGACCAAAAAATCGTCGATTACCGTCAAAGTAAAACATTGATGGGGTTCAAATTTGCACAGGCACACTCGGGTGGGGTATCCGCAAGAAGTAATCACGCTAATTCGGCTTTTTGGGAGCTCGAAAATTAAAAAGTTTGTTCCCCAGGCAGGGAAAAGAGAAGAGCGGCCATCTTGTTTTTCTAATAGTCAACTATGGAAATCGCGTTTTGACGGTGCAAATCGACCAAGTTGAGCATCCTGAACAACATTCCTGTGTGGAGTCAAGCAAAATTCGTAAAACCTTGGGAATTACAACTTTTTGGTGCAAAAGTGACGTCATGATTTGACCAAAAATCGTCGATTACCGCCAAAGTGAAACATTAAATGGGTTCAAATTTGCACCGGCACACTCGGGTGGGGTATCCGCAAGAAGTAATCACGCTAATTCGGCTTTTCGGGGTGGCTCGAAAATTAAAAAGTTTATTCCCCGGGCAGGGAAAAGGGAAGAGCGGCCATCTTGTTTTCTAATAGTCAACTCTGGAAATCGCGTTTTGACGGTGCAAATCGACCAAGTTGAGCATCCTGAACAACTTTCCTGTGTGGAGTCATGCAAAATTCGTAAAACCTTGGGAATTACAACTTTTTGGTGCAAAAGTGACGTCATAATTTGTCCAAAAATCGTCGATTACCGCCAAAGTAAAACATTGACGGGGTTCAGATTTGCACCGGCACACTCGGGTGGGGTATCCGCAAGAAGTAATCACGCTAATTCGGCTTTTCGGGGTGGCTCGAAAATTAAAAAGTTTATTCCCCGGGCAGGGAAAAGGGAAGAGCGGCCATCTTGTTTTTCTAATAGTCAACTCTGGAAATCGCGTTGTGACGGTGCAAATCGACCAAGTTGAGCATCCTGAACAACTTTCCTGTGTGGAGTCATGCAAAATTCGCAAAACCTTGGGAATTACAACTTTTTGGTGCAAAAGTGACGTCATAATTTGACAAAAAATCGTCGATTACCGCCAAAGTAAAACATTGATGGGGTTCAAATTTGCACAGGCACACTCGGGTGGGGTATCCCCATGAAGTAATCACGCTAATTCGGCTTTTTGGGAGCGCGAAAATTAAAAAGTTTATTCCCCGGGCAGGGAAAAGGGAAGAGCGGCCATCTTGTTTTTCTAATAGTCAACTCTGGAAATCGCGTTTTGACGGTGCAAATCGACCAAGTTGAGCATCCTGAACAACTTTCCACTGTTGAGTCATGCAAAATTCGTAAAACCTTGGGAATTACAACTTTTTGGTGCAAAAGTGACGTCATAATTTGTCCAAAAATCGTCGATTACCGCCAAAGTAAAACATTGACGGGGTTCAGATTTGCACCGGCACACTCGGGTGGGGTATCCGCAAGAAGTAATCACGCTAATTCGGCTTTTCGGGTTGGCTCGAAAATTAAAAAGTTATTCTCCGGTCAGGGAAAATGGAAGAGCGGCCATCTTGTTTTTCTAATATTCAACTCTGGAAATCGCGTTTTGACGGTGCAAATCGACCAAGTTGAGCATCCTGAACAACTTTCCTGTGTGGAGTCATGCAAAATTCGCAAAACCTTGAGAATTACAACTTTTTGGTGCAAAAGTGACGTCATAATTTGACAAAAAATCGTCGATTACCGCCAAAGTAAAACATTGATGGGGTTCAAATTTGCACAGGCACACTCGGGTGGGGTATCCGCAAGAAGTAATCACGCTAATTCGGCTTTTTGGGAGCTCGAAAATTCAAAAGTTTATTCCCCGTGCAGGGAAAAAGGAAGAGCGGCCATCTTGTTTTTCTAATAGTCAACTCTGGAAATCGCGTTTTGACGGTGCAAATCGACCAAGTTGAGCATCCTGAACAACTTTCCTGTGTGGAGTCATGCAAAATTCGTAAAACCTTGGGAATTACAACTTTTTGGTGCAAAAGTTACGTCATAATTTGTCCAAAAATCGTCGATTACCGCCAAAGTAAAACATTGACGGGGTTCAGATTTGCACCGGCACACTCGGGTGGGGTATCCGCAAGAAGTAATCACGCTAATTCGGCTTTTCGGGGTGGCTCGAAAATTAAAAAGTTATTCTCCGGTCAGGGAAAAGGGAAGAGCGGCCATCTTGTTTTTCTAATAGTCAACTCTGGAAATTGCGTTTTGACGGTGCAAATCGATCAAGTTGAGCATCCTGAACAACTTTCCTGTGTGGAGTCATGCAAAATTCGCAAAACCTAGGGAATTACAACTTTTTGGTGCAAAAGTGACGTCATAATTTGACCCAAATTCGTCGATTACCGCCAAAGTAAAACATTGATGGGGTTCAAATTTGCACAGGCACACTCGGGTGGGGTATCCGCAAGAAGTAATCACGCTAATTCGGCTTTTCGGGAGCTCGAAAATTAAAAAGTTTATTCCCCGGGCAGGTAAAAGGGAAGAGCGGCCAACTTGTTTTTCTAATAGTCAACTCTGGAAATCGCGTTTTGACGGTGCAAATCGACCAAGTTGAGCATCCTGAACAACTTTCCTGTGTGGAGTCATGCAAAATTCGTAAAACCTTGGGAATTACAACTTTTTGGTGCAAAAGTGACGTCATAATTTGTCCAAAAATCGTCGATTACCGCCAAAGTAAAACATTGACGGGGTTCAGATTTGCACCGGCACACTCGGGTGGGGTATCCGCAAGAAGTAATCACGCTAATTCGGCTTTTCGGGGTGGCTCGAAAATTAAAAAGTTTATTCCCCGGGCAGGGAAAAGGGAAGAGCGGCCATCTTGTTTTCTAATAGTCAACTCTGGAAATCGCGTTTTGACGGTGCAAATCGACCAAGTTGAGCATCCTGAACAACTTTCCTGTGTGGAGTCATGCAAAATTCGCAAAACCTTGGGAATTACAACTTTTTGGTGCAAAAGTGACGTCATTATTTGACCAAAAATCGTCGATTACCGCCAAAGTAAAACATTGACGGGGTTCAAATTTGCACAGGCACACTCGGGTGGGGTATCCGCAAGAAGTAATCACGCTAATTCGGCTTTTCGGGGTGGCTCGAAAATTAAAAAGTTTATTCCCCGGGCAGGGAAAAGGGAAGAGCGGCCATCTTGTTTTTCTAATAGTCAACTCTGGAAATCGCGTTTTGACGGTGCAAATCGACCAAGTTGAGCATCCTGAACAACTTTCCTGTGTGGAGTCATGCAAAATTCGTAAAACCTTGGGAATTACAACTTTTTGGTGCAAAAGTGACGTCATAGTTTGACCAAAAATCGTCGATTACCGACAAAGTAAAACATTGATGGGGTTCAAATTTGCACAGGCACACTCGGGTGGGGGTATCCGCAAGAAGTAATCACGCTAATTCGGCTTTTCGGGGTGGCTCGAAAATTAAAAAGTTTATTCCCCGGGCAGGGAAAAGGGAAGAGCGGCCATCTTGTTTTTCTAATAGTCAACTCTGGAAATCGCGTTTTGACGGTGCAAATCGACCAAGTTGAGCATCCTGAACAACTTTCCAGTGTGGAGTCATGCAAAATTCGTAAAACCTTGGGAATTACAACTTTTTGGTGCAAAAGTGACGTCATAGTTTGACCAAAAATCGTCGATCACCGACAAAGTAAAACATTGATGGGGTTCAAATTTGCACAGGCACACTCGGGTGGGTTATCCGCAAGAAGTAATCACGCTACTTCGGCTTTTCGGGAGCTTTAAAATTAAAAAGTTTATTCCCCGGCAGGGAAAAGGGAAGAGCGCCCATCTTGTTTGTCAAATATTGAACTCTGGAAATCGCGTTTTGACGGTGCAAATCGACCAAGTTGAGCATCCTGAACAACTTTCCTGTGTGGAGTCATGCAAAATTCGCAAAACCTTGGGAATTACAACTTTTTGGTGCAAAAGTGACGTCATTATTTGACCAAAAATTGTCGATTACCGCCAAAGTAAAACATTGACGGGGTTCAGATTTGCACAGGCACACTCGGGTGGGGTATCCGCAAGAAGTAATCACGCTAATTCGGCTTTTCGGGTTGGCTCGAAAATTAAAAAGTTATTCTCCGGTCAGGGAAAATGGAAGAGCGGCCATCTTGTTTTTCTAATATTCAACTCTGGAAATCGCGTTTTGACGGTGCAAATCGACCAAGTTGAGCATCCTGAACAACTTTCCTGTGTGGAGTCATGCAAAATTCGCAAAACCTTGAGAATTACAACTTTTTGGTGCAAAAGTGACGTCATAATTTGACAAAAAATCGTCGATTACCGCCAAAGTAAAACATTGATGGGGTTCAAATTTGCACAGGCACACTCGGGTGGGGTATCCGCAAGAAGTAATCACGCTAATTCGGCTTTTTGGGAGCTCGAAAATTCAAAAGTTTATTCCCCGTGCAGGGAAAAAGGAAGAGCGGCCATCTTGTTTTTCTAATAGTCAACTCTGGAAATCGCGTTTTGACGGTGCAAATCGACCAAGTTGAGCATCCTGAACAACTTTCCTGTGTGGAGTCATGCAAAATTCGTAAAACCTTGGGAATTACAACTTTTTGGTGCAAAAGTTACGTCATAATTTGTCCAAAAATCGTCGATTACCGCCAAAGTAAAACATTGACGGGGTTCAGATTTGCACCGGCACACTCGGGTGGGGTATCCGCAAGAAGTAATCACGCTAATTCGGCTTTTCGGGGTGGCTCGAAAATTAAAAAGTTATTCTCCGGTCAGGGAAAAGGGAAGAGCGGCCATCTTGTTTTTCTAATAGTCAACTCTGGAAATTGCGTTTTGACGGTGCAAATCGATCAAGTTGAGCATCCTGAACAACTTTCCTGTGTGGAGTCATGCAAAATTCGCAAAACCTAGGGAATTACAACTTTTTGGTGCAAAAGTGACGTCATAATTTGACCCAAATTCGTCGATTACCGCCAAAGTAAAACATTGATGGGGTTCAAATTTGCACAGGCACACTCGGGTGGGGTATCCGCAAGAAGTAATCACGCTAATTCGGCTTTTCGGGAGCTCGAAAATTAAAAAGTTTATTCCCCGGGCAGGTAAAAGGGAAGAGCGGCCATCTTGTTTTTCTAATAGTCAACTCTGGAAATCGCGTTTTGACGGTGCAAATCGACCAAGTTGAGCATCCTGAACAACTTTCCTGTGTGGAGTCATGCAAAATTCGTAAAACCTTGGGAATTACAACTTTTTGGTGCAAAAGTGACGTCATAATTTGTCCAAAAATCGTCGATTACCGCCAAAGTAAAACATTGACGGGGTTCAGATTTGCACCGGCACACTCGGGTGGGGTATCCGCAAGAAGTAATCACGCTAATTCGGCTTTTCGGGGTGGCTCGAAAATTAAAAAGTTTATTCCCCGGGCAGGGAAAAGGGAAGAGCGGCCATCTTGTTTTCTAATAGTCAACTCTGGAAATCGCGTTTTGACGGTGCAAATCGACCAAGTTGAGCATCCTGAACAACTTTCCTGTGTGGAGTCATGCAAAATTCGCAAAACCTTGGGAATTACAACTTTTTGGTGCAAAAGTGACGTCATTATTTGACCAAAAATCGTCGATTACCGCCAAAGTAAAACATTGACGGGGTTCAAATTTGCACAGGCACACTCGGGTGGGGTATCCGCAAGAAGTAATCACGCTAATTCGGCTTTTCGGGGTGGCTCGAAAATTAAAAAGTTTATTCCCCGGGCAGGGAAAAGGGAAGAGCGGCCATCTTGTTTTTCTAATAGTCAACTCTGGAAATCGCGTTTTGACGGTGCAAATCGACCAAGTTGAGCATCCTGAACAACTTTCCTGTGTGGAGTCATGCAAAATTCGTAAAACCTTGGGAATTACAACTTTTTGGTGCAAAAGTGACGTCATAGTTTGACCAAAAATCGTCGATTACCGACAAAGTAAAACATTGACGGGGTTCAAATTTGCACAGGCACACTCGGGTGGGGGTATCCGCAAGAAGTAATCACGCTAATTCGGCTTTTCGGGGTGGCTCGAAAATTAAAAAGTTTATTCCCCGGGCAGGGAAAAGGGAAGAGCGGCCATCTTGTTTTTCTAATAGTCAACTCTGGAAATCGCGTTTTGACGGTGCAAATCGACCAAGTTGAGCATCCTGAACAACTTTCCAGTGTGGAGTCATGCAAAATTCGTAAAACCTTGGGAATTACAACTTTTTGGTGCAAAAGTGACGTCATAGTTTGACCAAAAATCGTCGATCACCGACAAAGTAAAACATTGATGGGGTTCAAATTTGCACAGGCACACTCGGGTGGGTTATCCGCAAGAAGTAATCACGCTACTTCGGCTTTTCGGGAGCTTTAAAATTAAAAAGTTTATTCCCCGGCAGGGAAAAGGGAAGAGCGCCCATCTTGTTTGTCAAATATTGAACTCTGGAAATCGCGTTTTGACGGTGCAAATCGACCAAGTTGAGCATCCTGAACAACTTTCCTGTGTGGAGTCATGCAAAATTCGCAAAACCTTGGGAATTACAACTTTTTGGTGCAAAAGTGACGTCATTATTTGACCAAAAATTGTCGATTACCGCCAAAGTAAAACATTGACGGGGTTCAGATTTGCACAGGCACACTCGGGTGGGGTATCCGCAATTAGTAATCACGCTAATTCGGCTTTTTGGGAGCTCGAAAATTAAAAAGTTTATTCCCCGGGCAGGGAAAAGGGAAGAGCGGCCATCTTGTTTTTCTAATAGTCAACTCTGGAAATCGCGTTTTGACGGTGCAAATCGACCAAGTTGAGCATCCTGAACAACTTTCCTGTGTGGAGTCATGCAAAATTCGTAAAACCTTGGGAATTACAACTTTTTGGTGCAAAAGTGACGTCATAGTTTGACCAAAAATCGTCGATCACCGACAAAGTAAAACATTGATGGGGTTCAAATTTGCACAGGCACACTCGGGTGGGTTATCCGCAAGAAGTAATCACGCTACTTCGGCTTTTCGGGAGCTTTAAAATTAAAAAGTTTATTCCCCGGCAGGGAAAAGGGAAGAGCGCCCATCTTGTTTGTCAAATATTGAACTCTGGAAATCGCGTTTTGACGGTGCAAATCGACCAAGTTGAGCATCCTGAACAACTTTCCTGTGTGGAGTCATGCAAAATTCGCAAAACCTTGGGAATTACAACTTTTTGGTGCAAAAGTGACGTCATTATTTGACCAAAAATTGTCGATTACCGCCAAAGTAAAACATTGACGGGGTTCAAATTTGCACAGGCACACTCGGGTGGGGTATCCGCAAGAAGTAATCACGCTAATTCGGCTTTTTGGGAGCTCGAAAATTAAAAAGTTTATTCCCCGGGCAGGGAAAAGGGAAGAGCGGCCATCTTGTTTTTCTAATAGTCAACTCTGGAAATCGCGTTTTGACGGTGCAAATCGACCAAGTTGAGCATCCTGAACAACTTTCCTGTGTGGAGTCATGCAAAATTCGTAAAACCTTGGGAATTACAACTTTTTGGTGCAAAAGTGACGTCATAATTTGACCCAAAATCGTCGATTACCGCCAAAGTAAAACATTGACTGGGTTCAAATTTGCACCGCCACACTCGGGTGGGGTATCCGCAAGAAGTAATCACGCTTATTCGGCTTTTCGGGGTGCCACGAAAATTAAAACGTTTATTCCCTGGGAAGGGAAAAGGGAAGAGCGGCCATCTTGTTTTTCTAATAGTCAACTCTGGAAATCGCGTTTTGACGGTGCAAATCGACCAAGTTGAGCATCCTGAACAATTTTCCTGTGTGGAGTCATGCAAAATTCGCAAAACCTTGGGAATTACAACTTTTTGGTGCAAAAGTGACGTCATAATTTGACAAAAAATCGTCGATTACCGCCAAAGTAAAACATTGACGGGGTTCAAATTTGCACCGGCACACTCGGATGGGGTATCCGCAAGAAGTAATCACGCTAATTCGGCTTTTCGGGGTGGCTCGAAAATTAAAAAGTTATTCTCCGGTCAGGGAAAATGGAAGAGCGGCCATCTTGTTTTTTTAATAGTCAACTCTGGAAATCGCGTTTTGACGGTGCAAATCGACCAAGTTGAGCATCCTGATCAACTTTCCTGTGAGGAGTCATGCAAAATTCGCAAAACCTAGGGAATTACAACTTTTTGGTGCAAAAGTGACGTCATAATTTGACAAAAAATCGTCGATTACCGCCAAAGTGAAACATTAAATGGGTTCAAATTTGCACAGGCACACTCGGGTGGGGTATCCGCAAGAAGTAATCACGCTACTTCGGCTTTTCGGGAGCTCAAAAATTAAAAAGTTTATTCCCCGGCAGGGAAAAGGGAAGAGCGCCCATCTTGGTTTTTTTTTAATATTAAACTCTGGAAATCGCGTTTTTACGGTGCAAATCGACCAAGTTGAGCATCCTGAACAACTTTCCTGTATGGAGTCATGCAAAATTCGCAAAACCTTGGGAATTACAACTTTTTGGTGCAAAAGTGACGTCATAATTTGACAAAAAATCGTCGATTACCGCCAAAGTAAAACATTGATGGGGTTCAAATTTGCACAGGCACACTCGGGTGGGGTATCCGCAAGAAGTAATCACGCTAATTCGGCTTTTCGGGGTGGCTCGAAAATTAAAAAGTTATTCTCCGGTCAGGGAAATTGGAAGAGCGGCCATCTTGTTTTTCTAATATTCAACTCTGGAAATCGCGTTTTGACGGTGCAAATCGACCAAGTTGAGCATCCTGAACAACTTTCCTGTGTGGAGTCATGCAAAATTCGCAAAACCTAGGGAATTACAACTTTTTGGTGCAAAAGTGACGTCATAATTTGACAAAAAATCGTCGATTACCGCCAAAGTAAAACATTGACTGGGTTCAAATTTGCACCGCCACACTCGGGTGGGGTATCCGCAAGAAGTAATCACGCTTATTCGGCTTTTCGGGGTGCCACGAAAATTAAAACGTTTATTCCCTGGGAAGGGAAAAGGGAAGAGCGGCCATCTTGTTTTTCTAATAGTCAACTCTGGAAATCGCGTTTTGACGGTGCAAATCGACCAAGTTGAGCATCCTGAACAATTTTCCTGTGTGGAGTCATGCAAAATTCGCAAAACCTTGGGAATTACAACTTTTTGGTGCAAAAGTGACGTCATAATTTGACAAAAAATCGTCGATTACCGCCAAAGTAAAACATTGACGGGGTTCAAATTTGCACCGGCACACTCGGATGGGGTATCCGCAAGAAGTAATCACGCTAATTCGGCTTTTCGGGGTGGCTCGAAAATTAAAAAGTTATTCTCCGGTCAGGGAAAATGGAAGAGCGGCCATCTTGTTTTTTTAATAGTCAACTCTGGAAATCGCGTTTTGACGGTGCAAATCGACCAAGTTGAGCATCCTGATCAACTTTCCTGTGAGGAGTCATGCAAAATTCGCAAAACCTAGGGAATTACAACTTTTTGGTGCAAAAGTGACGTCATAATTTGACAAAAAATCGTCGATTACCGCCAAAGTGAAACATTAAATGGGTTCAAATTTGCACAGGCACACTCGGGTGGGGTATCCGCAAGAAGTAATCACGCTACTTCGGCTTTTCGGGAGCTCAAAAATTAAAAAGTTTATTCCCCGGCAGGGAAAAGGGAAGAGCGCCCATCTTGGTTTTTTTTTAATATTAAACTCTGGAAATCGCGTTTTTACGGTGCAAATCGACCAAGTTGAGCATCCTGAACAACTTTCCTGTATGGAGTCATGCAAAATTCGCAAAACCTTGGGAATTACAACTTTTTGGTGCAAAAGTGACGTCATAATTTGACAAAAAATCGTCGATTACCGCCAAAGTAAAACATTGATGGGGTTCAAATTTGCACAGGCACACTCGGGTGGGGTATCCGCAAGAAGTAATCACGCTAATTCGGCTTTTCGGGGTGGCTCGAAAATTAAAAAGTTATTCTCCGGTCAGGGAAATTGGAAGAGCGGCCATCTTGTTTTTCTAATATTCAACTCTGGAAATCGCGTTTTGACGGTGCAAATCGACCAAGTTGAGCATCCTGAACAACTTTCCTGTGTGGAGTCATGCAAAATTCGCAAAACCTAGGGAATTACAACTTTTTGGTGCAAAAGTGACGTCATAATTTGACAAAAAATCGTCGATTACCGCCAAAGTAAAACATTGATGGGGTTCAAATTTGCACAGGAACACTCGGGTGGGGTATCCGCAAGAAGTAATCACGCTAATTCGGCTTTTCGGGAGCTCGAAAAGTAAAAAGTTTATTCCCCGGGCAGGGAAAAAGGAAGAGCGGCCATCTTGTTTTTCTAATAGTCAACTCTGGAAATCGCGTTTTTACGGTGCAAATCGACCAAGTTGAGCATCCTGAACAACTTTCCTGTGTGGAGTCATGCAAAATTCGCAAAACCTTGGGAATTACAACTTTTTGGTGCAAAAGTGACGTCATAATTTGTCCAAAAATCGTCGATTTTCGCCAAAGTAAAACATTGACGGGGTTCAGATTTGCACCGGCACACTCGGGTGGGGTATCCGCAAGAAGTAATCACGCTAATTCGGCTTTTCGGGGTGGCTCGAAAATTAAAAAGTTTATTCCCCGGGCAGGGAAAAGGGAAGAGCGGCCATCTTGTTTTCTAATAGTCAACTCTGGAAATCGCGTTTTGACGGTGCAAATCGACCAAGTTGAGCATCCTGAACAACTTTCCTGTGTGGAGTCATGCAAAATTCGCAAAACCTTGGGAATTACAACTTTTTGGTGCAAAAGTGACGTCATAACTTGACCAAAAAATCGTCGATTACCGTCAAAGTAAAACATTGATGGGGTTCAAATTTGCACAGGCACACTCGGGTGGGGTATCCGCAAGAAGTAATCACGCTAATTCGGCTTTTTGGGAGCTCGAAAATTAAAAAGTTTGTTCCCCAGGCAGGGAAAAGAGAAGAGCGGCCATCTTGTTTTTCTAATAGTCAACTATGGAAATCGCGTTTTGACGGTGCAAATCGACCAAGTTGAGCATCCTGAACAACATTCCTGTGTGGAGTCAAGCAAAATTCGTAAAACCTTGGGAATTACAACTTTTTGGTGCAAAAGTGACGTCATAATTTGACCAAAAATCGTCGATTACCGCCAAAGTGAAACATTAAATGGGTTCAAATTTGCACCGGCACACTCGGGTGGGGTATCCGCAAGAAGTAATCACGCTAATTCGGCTTTTCGGGGTGGCTCGAAAATTAAAAAGTTTATTCCCCGGGCAGGGAAAAGGGAAGAGCGGCCATCTTGTTTTCTAATAGTCAACTCTGGAAATCGCGTTTTGACGGTGCAAATCGACCAAGTTGAGCATCCTGAACAACTTTCCTGTGTGGAGTCATGCAAAATTCGTAAAACCTTGGGAATTACAACTTTTTGGTGCAAAAGTGACGTCATAATTTGTCCAAAAATCGTCGATTACCGCCAAAGTAAAACATTGACGGGGTTCAGATTTGCACCGGCACACTCGGGTGGGGTATCCGCAAGATGGAATCACGCTAATTCGGCTTTTCGGGGTGGCTCGAAAATTAAAAAGTTTATTCCCCGGGCAGGGAAAAGGGAAGAGCGGCCATCTTGTTTTCTAATAGTCAACTCTGGAAATCGCGTTTTGACGGTGCAAATCGACCAAGTTGAGCATCCTGAACAACTTTCCTGTGTGGAGTCATGCAAAATTCGCAAAACCTTGGGAATTACAACTTTTTGGTGAAAAAGTGACGTCATAATTTGACAAAAAATCGTCGATTACCTCCAAAGTAAAACATTGATGGGGTTCAAATTTGCACAGGCACACTCGGGTGGGGTATCCGCAAGAAGTAATCACGCTAATTCGGCTTTTCGGGGTGGCTCGAAAATTAAAAAGTTTATTCCCCGGGCAGGGAAAAGGGAAGAGCGGCCATCTTGTTTTCTAATAGTCAACTCTGGAAATCGCGTTTTGACGGTGCAAATCGACCAAGTTGAGCATCCTGAACAACTTTCCTGTGTGGAGTCATGCAAAATTCGCAAAACCTTGGCAATTACAACTTTTTGGTGCAAAAGTGACGTCATAATTTGACAAAAAATCGTCGATTACCGTCAAAGTAAAACATTGATGGGGTTCAAATTTGCACAGGCACACTCGGGTGGGGTATCCGCAAGAAGTAATCACGCTAATTCGGCTTTTTGGGAAATCGAAAATTAAAAAGTTTGTTCCCCAGGCAGGGAAAAGAGAAGAGCGGCCATCTTGTTTTTCTAATATTCAACTCTGGAAATCGCGTTTTGACGGTGCAAATCGACCAAGTTGAGCATCCTGAACAACTTTCCTGTGTGGAGTCATGCAAAATTCGCAAAACCTAGGGAATAACAACTTTTTGGTGAAAAAGTGACGTCATAATTTGACAAAAAATCGTCGATTACCTCCAAAGTAAAACATTGATGGGGTTCAAATTTGCACAGGCACACTCGGGTGGGGTATCCGCAAGAAGTAATCACGCTAATTCGGCTTTTCGGGGTGGCTCGAAAATTAAAAAGTTTATTCCCCGGGCAGGGAAAAGGGAAGAGCGGCCATCTTGTTTTCTAATAGTCAACTCTGGAAATCGCGTTTTGACGGTGCAAATCGACCAAGTTGAGCATCCTGAACAACTTTCCTGTGTGGAGTCATGCAAAATTCGCAAAACCTTGGGAATTACAACTTTTTGGTGCAAAAGTGACGTCATAACTTGACCAAAAAATCGTCGATTACCGTCAAAGTAAAACATTGATGGGTTTCAAATTTGCACAGGCACACTCGGGTGGGGTATCCGCAAGAAGTAATCACGCTAATTCGGCTTTTTGGGAGCTCGAAAATTAAAAAGTTTGTTCCCCAGGCAGGGAAAAGAGAAGAGCGGCCATCTTGTTTTTCTAATAGTCAACTATGGAAATCGCGTTTTGACGGTGCAAATCGACCAAGTTGAGCATCCTGAACAACATTCCTGTGTGGAGTCAAGCAAAATTCGTAAAACCTTGGGAATTACAACTTTTTGGTGCAAAAGTGACGTCATAATTTGACCAAAAATCGTCGATTACCGCCAAAGTGAAACATTAAATGGGTTCAAATTTGCACCGGCACACTCGGGTGGGGTATCCGCAAGAAGTAATCACGCTAATTCGGCTTTTCGGGGTGGCTCGAAAATTAAAAAGTTTATTCCCCGGGCAGGGAAAAGGGAAGAGCGGCCATCTTGTTTTCTAATAGTCAACTCTGGAAATCGCGTTTTGACGGTGCAAATCGACCAAGTTGAGCATCCTGAACAACTTTCCTGTGTGGAGTCATGCAAAATTCGTAAAACCTTGGGAATTACAACTTTTTGGTGCAAAAGTGACGTCATAATTTGTCCAAAAATCGTCGATTACCGCCAAAGTAAAACATTGACGGGGTTCAGATTTGCACCGGCACACTCGGGTGGGGTATCCGCAAGAAGGAATCACGCTAATTCGGCTTTTCGGGGTGGCTCGAAAATTAAAAAGTTTATTCCCCGGGCAGGGAAAAGGGAAGAGCGGCCATCTTGTTTTCTAATAGTCAACTCTGGAAATCGCGTTTTGACGGTGCAAATCGACCAAGTTGAGCATCCTGAACAACTTTCCTGTGTGGAGTCATGCAAAATTCGCAAAACCTTGAGAATTACAACTTTTTGGTGCAAAAGTGACGTCATAATTTGACAAAAAATCGTCGATTACCGCCAAAGTAAAACATTGATGGGGTTCAAATTTGCACAGGCACACTCGGGTGGGGTATCCGCAAGAAGTAATCACGCTAATTCGGCTTTTTGGGAGCTCGAAAATTAAAAAGTTTATTCCCCGTGCAGGGAAAATGGAAGAGCGGCCATCTTGTTTTTCTAATAGTCAACTCTGGAAATCGCGTTTTGACGGTGCAAATCGACCAAGTTGAGCATCCTGAACAACTTTCCTGTGTGGAGTCATGCAAAATTCGTAAAACCTTGGGAATTACAACTTTTTGGTGCAAAAGTTACGTCATAATTTGTCCAAAAATCGTCGATTACCGCCAAAGTAAAACATTGACGGGGTTCAGATTTGCACCGGCACACTCGGGTGGGGTATCCGCAAGAAGTAATCACGCTAATTCGGCTTTTCGGGGTGGCTCGAAAATTAAAAAGTTTATTTCCCGGGCAGGGAAAAGGGAAGAGCGGCCATCTTGTTTTCTAATAGTCAACTCTGGAAATCGCGTTTTGACGGTGCAAATCGACCAAGTTGAGCATCCTGAACAACTTTCCTGTGTGGAGTCATGCAAAATTCGCAAAACCTTGGGAATTACAACTTTTTGGTGAAAAAGTGACGTCATAATTTGACAAAAAATCGTCGATTACCTCCAAAGTAAAACATTGATGGGGTTCAAATTTGCACAGGCACACTCGGGTGGGGTATCCGCAAGAAGTAATCACGCTAATTCGGCTTTTCGGGGTGGCTCGAAAATTAAAAAGTTTATTCCCCGGGCAGGGAAAAGGGAAGAGCGGCCATCTTGTTTTCTAATAGTCAACTCTGGAAATCGCGTTTTGACGGTGCAAATCGACCAAGTTGAGCATCCTGAACAACTTTCCTGTGTGGAGTCATGCAAAATTCGCAAAACCTTGGCAATTACAACTTTTTGGTGCAAAAGTGACGTCATAATTTGACAAAAAATCGTCGATTACCGTCAAAGTAAAACATTGATGGGGTTCAAATTTGCACAGGCACACTCGGGTGGGGTATCCGCAAGAAGTAATCACGCTAATTCGGCTTTTTGGGAAATCGAAAATTAAAAAGTTTGTTCCCCAGGCAGGGAAAAGAGAAGAGCGGCCATCTTGTTTTTCTAATATTCAACTCTGGAAATCGCGTTTTGACGGTGCAAATCGACCAAGTTGAGCATCCTGAACAACTTTCCTGTGTGGAGTCATGCAAAATTCGCAAAACCTAGGGAATTACAACTTTTTGGTGCAAAAGTGACGTCATTATTTGACCAAAAATCGTCGATTACCGCCAAAGTAAAACATTGACTGGGTTCAAATTTGCACAGGCACACTCGGGTGGGGTATCCGCAAGAAGGAATCACGCTAATTCGGCTTTTCGGGGTGGCTCGAAAATTAAAAAGTTTATTCCCCGGGCAGGGAAAAGGGAAGAGCGGCCATCTTGTTTTCTAATAGTCAACTCTGGAAATCGCGTTTTGACGGTGCAAATCGACCAAGTTGAGCATCCTGAACAACTTTCCTGTGTGGAGTCATGCAAAATTCGCAAAACCTTGAGAATTACAACTTTTTGGTGCAAAAGTGACGTCATAATTTGACAAAAAATCGTCGATTACCGCCAAAGTAAAACATTGATGGGGTTCAAATTTGCACAGGCACACTCGGGTGGGGTATCCGCAAGAAGTAATCACGCTAATTCGGCTTTTTGGGAGCTCGAAAATTAAAAAGTTTATTCCCCGTGCAGGGAAAATGGAAGAGCGGCCATCTTGTTTTTCTAATAGTCAACTCTGGAAATCGCGTTTTGACGGTGCAAATCGACCAAGTTGAGCATCCTGAACAACTTTCCTGTGTGGAGTCATGCAAAATTCGTAAAACCTTGGGAATTACAACTTTTTGGTGCAAAAGTTACGTCATAATTTGTCCAAAAATCGTCGATTACCGCCAAAGTAAAACATTGACGGGGTTCAGATTTGCACCGGCACACTCGGGTGGGGTATCCGCAAGAAGTAATCACGCTAATTCGGCTTTTCGGGGTGGCTCGAAAATTAAAAAGTTTATTTCCCGGGCAGGGAAAAGGGAAGAGCGGCCATCTTGTTTTCTAATAGTCAACTCTGGAAATCGCGTTTTGACGGTGCAAATCGACCAAGTTGAGCATCCTGAACAACTTTCCTGTGTGGAGTCATGCAAAATTCGCAAAACCTTGGGAATTACAACTTTTTGGTGAAAAAGTGACGTCATAATTTGACAAAAAATCGTCGATTACCTCCAAAGTAAAACATTGATGGGGTTCAAATTTGCACAGGCACACTCGGGTGGGGTATCCGCAAGAAGTAATCACGCTAATTCGGCTTTTCGGGGTGGCTCGAAAATTAAAAAGTTTATTCCCCGGGCAGGGAAAAGGGAAGAGCGGCCATCTTGTTTTCTAATAGTCAACTCTGGAAATCGCGTTTTGACGGTGCAAATCGACCAAGTTGAGCATCCTGAACAACTTTCCTGTGTGGAGTCATGCAAAATTCGCAAAACCGTGGGAATTACAACTTTTTGGTGCAAAAGTGACGTCATAATTTGACAAAAAATCGTCGATTTCCGCCAAAGTAAAACATTGTTGGGGTTCAAATTTGCACAGGCACACTCGGGTGGGGTATCCGCAAGAAGTAATCACGCTAATTCGGCTTTTCGGGAGCTCGAAAATTAAAAAGTTTATTCCCCGGGCAGAGAAAAGGGAAGAGCGGCCACCTTGTTTTTCTAATAGTCAACTCTTGAAATCGCGTTTTGACGGTGCAAATCGACCAAGTTGAGCATCCTAAACAACTTTCCTGTGTGGAGTCATGCAAAATTCGTAAAACCTTGGGAATTACAACTTTTTGCTGCAAAAGTGACGTCATAATTTGTCCAAAAATCGTCGATTACCGCCAAAGTAAAACATTGACGGGGTTCAAATTTGCACAGGCACACTCGGGTGGGGTATCCGCAAGAAGTAATCACGCTAATTCGGCTTTTCAGGAGCTCGAAAATTAAAAAGTTTATTCCCCGGGCAGGGAAAAGGGAAGAGCGGCCATCTTGTTTTTCTAATAGTCAACTCTGGAAATCGCGTTTTGACGGTGCAAATCGACCAAGTTGAGCATCCTGAACAACTTTCCTGTGTGGAGTCATGCAAAATTCGTAAAACCTTGGGAATTACAACTTTTTGGTGCAAAAGTGACGTCATAATTTGTCCAAAAATCGTCGATTACCGCTAAAGTAAAACATTGACGGGGTTCAGATTTGCACCGGCACACTCGGGTGGGGTATCCGCAAGAAGTAATCACGCTAATTCGGCTTTTCGGGGTGGCTCGAAAATTAAAAAGTTTATTTCCCGGGCAGGGAAAAGGGAAGAGCGGCCATCTTGTTTTTCTAATATTCAACTCTGGAAATCGCGTTTTGACGGTGCAAATCGACCAAGTTGAGCATCCTGATCAACTTTCCTGTGTGGAGTCATGCAAAAATCGCAAAACCTAGGAAATTACAACTTTTCGGTGCAAAAGTGACGTCATTATTTGACCAAAAATCGTCGATTACCGCCAAAGTAAAACATTGACGGGGTTCAGATTTGCACCGGCACACTCGGGTGGGGTATCCGCAAGAAGTAATCACGCTAATTCGGCTTTTCGGGTTGGCTCGAAAATTAAAAAGTTATTCTCCGGTCAGGGAAAATGGAAGAGCGGCCATCTTGTTTTTCTAATATTCAACTCTGGAAATCGCGTTTTGACGGTGCAAATCGACCAAGTTGAGCATCCTGAACAACTTTCCTGTGTGGAGTCATGCAAAATTCGCAAAACCTTGGGAATTACAACTTTTTGGTGCAAAAGTGACGTCATAATTTGACCTAAAATCGTCGATTACCGTCAAAGTAAAACATTGATGGGGTTCAAATTTGCACAGGCACACTCGGGTGGGGTATCCGCAAGAAGTAATCACGCTAATTCGGCTTTTTGGGAGCTCGAAAATTAAAAAGTTTGTTCCGCGGGCAGGGAAAAGGGAAGAGCGGCCATCTTGTTTTTCTAATAGTCAACTATGGAAATCGCGTTTTGACGGTGCAAATCGACCAAGTTGAGCATCTGAACAACTTTCCTGTGTGGAGTCATGCAAAATTCGCAAAACCGTGGGAATTACAACTTTTTGGTGCAAAAGTGACGTCATAATTTGACAAAAAATCGTCGATTACCGCCAAAGTAAAACTTTGATGGGGTTCAAATTTGCACAGGCACACTCGGGTGGGGTATCCGCAAGAAGTAATCACGCTAATTCGGCTTTTCGGGAGCTCGAAAATTAAAAAGTTTATTCCCCGGGCAGAGAAAAGGGAAGAGCGGCCATCTTGTTTTTCTAATAGTCAACTCTGGAAATCGCGTTTTGACGGTGCAAATCGACCAAGTTGAGCATCCTGAACAACTTTCCTGTGTGGAGTCATGCAAAATTCGTAAAACCTTGGGAATTACAACTTTTTGGTGCAAAAGTGACGTCATAATTTGTCCAAAAATCGTCGATTACCGCCAAAGTAAAACATTGACGGGGTTCAAATTTGCACAGGCACACTCGGGTGGGGTATCCGCAAGAAGTAATCACGCTAATTCGGCTTTTCAGGAGCTCGAAAATTAAAAAGTTTATTCCCCGGGCAGGGAAAAGGGAAGAGCGGCCATCTTGTTTTTCTAATAGTCAACTCTGGAAATCGCGTTTTGACGGTGCAAATCGACCAAGTTGAGCATCCTGAACAACTTTCCTGTGTGGAGTCATGCAAAATTCGTAAAACCTTGGGAATTACAACTTTTTGGTGCAAAAGTGACGTCATAATTTGTCCAAAAATCGTCGATTACCGCTAAAGTAAAACATTGACGGGGTTCAGATTTGCACCGGCACACTCGGGTGGGGTATCCGCAAGAAGTAATCACGCTAATTCGGCTTTTCGGGGTGGCTCGAAAATTAAAAAGTTTATTCCCCGGGCAGGGAAAAGGGAAGAGCGGCCATATTGTTTTTCTAATAGTCAACTCTGGAAATCGCGTTTTGACGGTGCAAATCGACCAAGTTGAGCATCCTGAACAACTTTCCTGTGTGGAGTCTCGCAAAATTCGCAAAACCTTGGGAATTACAACTTTTTGGTGCAAAAGTGACGTCATAATTTGACCCAAAATCGTCGATTACCGCCAAAGTAAAACATTGATGGGGTTCAAATTTGCACAGGCACACTCGGGTGGGGTATCCGCAAGAAGTAATCACGCTAATGTGGCTTTTTGGGAGCTCAAAAATTAAAAAGTTTATTCCCCGGGCAGGGAAAAGGGAAGAGCGGCCATCTTGTTTTTCTAATATTCAACTCTGGAAATCGCGTTTTGACGGTGCAAATCGACCAAGTTGAGCATCCTGATCAACTTTCCTGTGAGGAGTCATGCAAAATTCGCAAAACCTAGGGAATTACAACTTTTTGGTGCAAAAGTGACGTCATTATTTGACCAAAAATCGTCGATTACCGCCAAAGTAAAACATTGACTGGGTTCAAATTTGCACAGGCACACTCGGGTGGGGTATCCGCAAGAAGTAATCCTGCTAATTCGGCTTTTCGGGAGCTCGAAAATTAAAAGGTTTATTCCCCGGGCAGGGAAAAGGGAAGAGCGGCCATCTTGTTTTTCTAATATTCAACTCTGGAAATCGCGTTTTGACGGTGCGTATCGACCAAGTTGAGCATCCTGAACAACTTTCCTGTGTGGAGTCATGCAAAATTCGTAAAACCTTGGGAATTACAACTTTTGGTGCAAAAGTGACGTCATTATTTGTCCAAAAATCGTCGATTACCGCCAAAGTAAAACATTGACGGGGTTCAGATTTCCACCGGCACACTCGGGTGGGGTATCCGCAAGAGGTAATCACGCTAATTTGGCTTTTTGGGAGCTCGAAAATTAAAAAGTTTATTCCCCGGGCAGGGAAAAGGGAAGAGCGGCCATCTTGTTTTTCTAATAGTCAACTCTGGAAATCGCGTTTTGACGGTGCAAATCGACCAAGTTGAGCATCCTGAACAACTTTCCTGTGTGGAGTCATGCAAAATTCGTAAAACCTTGGGAATTACAACTTTTTGGTGCAAAAGTGACGTCATAGTTTGACCAAAAATCGTCGATTACCGCCAAAGTGAAACATTAAATGGGTTCAAATTTGCACTGGCACACTCGGGTGGGGTATCCGCAAGAAGTAATCACGCTAATGTGGCTTTTTGGGAGCTCAAAAATTAAAAAGTTTATTCCCCGGGCAGGGAAAAGGGAAGAGCGGCCATCTTGTTTTTCTAATATTCAACTCTGGAAATCGCGTTTTGACGGTGCAAATCGACCAAGTTGAGCATCCTGAACAACTTTCCTGTGTGGAGTCTCGCAAAATTCGCAAAACCTTGGGAATTACAACTTTTTGGTGCAAAAGTGACGTCATAATTTGACCCAAAATCGTCGATTACCGCCAAAGTAAAACATTGATGGGGTTCAAATTTGCACAGGCACACTCGGGTGGGGTATCCGCAAGAAGTAATCACGCTAATGTGGCTTTTTGGGAGCTCAAAAATTAAAAAGTTTATTCCCCGGGCAGGGAAAAGGGAAGAGCGGCCATCTTGTTTTTCTAATATTCAACTCTGGAAATCGCGTTTTGACGGTGCAAATCGACCAAGTTGAGCATCCTGATCAACTTTCCTGTGAGGAGTCATGCAAAATTCGCAAAACCTAGGGAATTACAACTTTTTGGTGCAAAAGTGACGTCATTATTTGACCAAAAATCGTCGATTACCGCCAAAGTAAAACATTGACTGGGTTCAAATTTGCACAGGCACACTCGGGTGGGGTATCCGCAAGAAGTAATCCTGCTAATTCGGCTTTTCGGGAGCTCGAAAATTAAAAGGTTTATTCCCCGGGCAGGGAAAAGGGAAGAGCGGCCATCTTGTTTTTCTAATATTCAACTCTGGAAATCGCGTTTTGACGGTGCGTATCGACCAAGTTGAGCATCCTGAACAACTTTCCTGTGTGGAGTCATGCAAAATTCGTAAAACCTTGGGAATTACAACTTTTGGTGCAAAAGTGACGTCATTATTTGTCCAAAAATCGTCGATTACCGCCAAAGTAAAACATTGACGGGGTTCAGATTTCCACCGGCACACTCGGGTGGGGTATCCGCAAGAGGTAATCACGCTAATTTGGCTTTTTGGGAGCTCGAAAATTAAAAAGTTTATTCCCCGGGCAGGGAAAAGGGAAGAGCGGCCATCTTGTTTTTCTAATAGTCAACTCTGGAAATCGCGTTTTGACGGTGCAAATCGACCAAGTTGAGCATCCTGAACAACTTTCCTGTGTGGAGTCATGCAAAATTCGTAAAACCTTGGGAATTACAACTTTTTGGTGCAAAAGTGACGTCATAGTTTGACCAAAAATCGTCGATTACCGCCAAAGTGAAACATTAAATGGGTTCAAATTTGCACTGGCACACTCGGGTGGGGTATCCGCAAGAAGTAATCACGCTAATTCGGCTTTTCGGGAGCTCGAAAATTAAAAGTTGATTCCCCGTGCAGGGAAAAGGGAAGAGCGGCCATCTTGTTTTTCTAATAGTCAACTCTGGAAATCGCGTTTTGACGGTGCAAATCGACCAAGTTGAGCATCCTGAACAACTTTCCTGTGTGGAGTCATGCAAAATTCGTAAAACCTTGGGAATTACAACTTTTTGGTGCAAAAGTGACGTCATAATTTGTCCAAAAATCGTCGATTACCGCCAAAGTAAAACATTGACGGGGTTCAGATTTGCACCGGCACACTCGGGTGGGGTATCCGCAAGAAGTAATCACGCTAATTCGGCTTTTCGGGGTGGCTCGAAAATTAAAAAGTTTATTTCCCGGGCAGGGAAAAGGGAAGAGCGGCCATCTTGTTTTTCTAATATTCAACTCTGGAAATCGCGTTTTGACGGTGCAAATCGACCAAGTTGAGCATCCTGATCAACTTTCCTGTGTGGAGTCATGCAAAAATCGCAAAACCTAGGAAATTACAACTTTTCGGTGCAAAAGTGACGTCATTATTTGACCAAAAATCGTCGATTACCGCCAAAGTAAAACATTGACTGGGTTCAAATTTGCACAGGCACACTCGGGTGGGGGTATCCGCAAGAAGTAATCATGCTAATTCGGCTTTTCGGGAGCTCGAAAATTAAAAAGTTTATTCCCCGGGCAGGGAAAAGGGAAGAGCGGCCGTCTTGTTTTTCTAATAGTCAACTCTGGAAATCGCGTTTTGACGGTGCAAATCGACCAAGTTGAGCATCCTGAACAACTTTCCTGTGTGGAGTCATGCAAAATTCGCAAAACCTTGGGAATTACAACTTTTTGGTGCAAAAGTGACGTCATAATTTGACAAAAAATCGTCGATTACCGCCAAAGTAAAGCATTGATGGGGTTCAAATTTGCACAGGCACACTCGGGTGGGGTATCCGCAAGAAGTAATCACGCTAATTCGGCTTTTCGGGAGCTCGAAAATTAAAAAGTTTATTCCCCGGGCAGGGAAAAGGGAAGAGCGGCCATCTTGTTTTTCTAATAGTCAACTCTGGAAATCGCGTTTTGACGGTGCAAATCGACCAAGTTGAGCATCCTGAACAACTTTCCTGAGTGGAGTCATGCAAAATTCGTAAAACCTTGGGAATTACAACTTTTTGGTGCAAAAGTGACGTTATAATTTGTCCAAAAATCGTCGATTACCGCCAAAGTAAAACATTGACGGGGTTCAGATTTGCACCGGCACACTCGGGTGGGGTATCCGCAAGAAGTAATCACGCTAATTCGGCTTTTCGGGTTGGCTCGAAAATTAAAAAGTTATTCTCCGGTCAGGGAAAATGGAAGAGCGGCCATCTTGTTTTTCTAATATTCAACTCTGGAAATCGCGTTTTGACGGTGCAAATCGACCAAGTTGAGCATCCTGAACAACTTTCCTGTGTGGAGTCATGCAAAATTCGCAAAACCGTGGGAATTACAACTTTTTGGTGCAAAAGTGACGTCATAATTTGACAAAAAATCGTCGATTACCGCCAAAGTAAAACATTGATGGGGTTCAAATTTGCACAGGCACACTCGGGTGGGGTATCCGCAAGAAGTAATCACGCTAATTCGGCTTTTCGGGAGCTCGAAAATTAAAAAGTTTATTCCCCGGGCAGAGAAAAGGGAAGAGCGGCCATCTTGTTTTTCTAATAGTCAACTCTGGAAATCGCGTTTTGACGGTGCAAATCGACCAAGTTGAGCATCCTGAACAACTTTCCTGTGTGGAGTCATGCAAAATTCGTAAAACCTTGGGAATTACAACTTTTTGGTGCAAAAGTGACGTCATAATTTGACAAAAAATCGTCGATTACCGCCAAAGTAAAACATTGATGGGGTTCAAATTTGCACCGGCACACTCGGGTGGGGTATCCGCAAGAAGTAATCACGCTAATTTGGCTTTTTGGGTGCTCGAAAATTAAAAAGTTTATTCCCCGGGCAGGGAAAAGGGAAGAGCGGCCATCTTGTTTTTCTAATATTCAACTCTGGAAATCGCGTTTTGACGGTGCAAATCGACCAAGTTGAGCATCCTGATCAACTTTCCTGTGAGGAGTCATGCAAAATTCGCAAAACCTAGGGAATTACAACTTTTTGGTGCAAAAGTGACGTCATTATTTGACCAAAAATCGTCGATTACCGCAAAGTAATACATTGAATGGGTTCAAATTTGCACAGGCACACTCGGGTGGGGGTATCCGCAAGAAGTAATCATGCTAATTCGGCTTTTCGGGTGCTCGAAAATTAAAAAGTTTATTCCCCGGGCAGGGAAAAGGGAAGAGCGGCCATCTTGTTTTTCTAATAGTCAACTCTGGAAATCGCGTTTTGACGGTGCAAATCGACCAAGTTGAGCATCCTGATCAACTTTCCTGTGAGGAGTCATTCAAAATTCGCAAAACCTAGGGAATTACAACTTTTTGGTGCAAAAGTGACGTCATAATTTGACAAAAAATCGTCGATTACCGCCAAAGTAAAACATTGATGGGAATCAAATTTGCACAGGCACACTCGGGTGGGGGTATCCGCAAGAAGTAATCATGCTAATTCGGCTTTTCGGGAGCTCGAAAATTAAAAAGTTTATTCCCCGGGCAGGGAAAAGGGAAGAGCGGCCATCTTGTTTTTCTAATAGTCAACTCTGGAAATCGCGTTTTGACGGTGCAAATCGACCAAGTTGAGCATCCTGAACTACTTTCCTGTGTGGAGTCATGCAAAATTCGTAAAACCTTGGGAATTACAACTTTTTGGTGCAAAAGTGACGTCATTATTTGTCCAAAAATCGTCGATTACCGCCAAAGTAAAACATTGACGGGGTTCAGATTTGCACCGGCACACTCGGGTGGGGTATCCGCAAGAAGTAATCACGCTAATTCGGCTTTTCGGGGTGGCTCGAAAATTAAAAAGTTTATTCCCCGGGCAGGGAAAAGGGAAGAGCGGCCATCTTGTTTTTCTAATAGTCAACTCTGGAAATCGCGTTTTGACGGTGCAAATCGACCAAGTTGAGCATCCTGAACAACTTTCCTGTGTGGAGTCATGCAAAATTCGCAAAACCTTGGGAATTACAACTTTTTGGTGCAAAAGTGACGTCATAATTTGACAAAAAATCGTCGATTACCGCCAAAGTAAAACATTGATGGGGTTCAAATTTGCACCGGCACACTCGGGTGGGGTATCCGCAAGAAGTAATCACGCTAATTTGGCTTTTTGGGTGCTCGAAAATTAAAAAGTTTATTCCCCGGGCAGGGAAAAGGGAAGAGCGGCCATCTTGTTTTTCTAATATTCAACTCTGGAAATCGCGTTTTGACGGTGCAAATCGACCAAGTTGAGCATCCTGATCAACTTTCCTGTGAGGAGTCATGCAAAATTCGCAAAACCTAGGGAATTACAACTTCTTGGTGCAAAAGTGACGTCATTATTTGACCAAAAATCGTCGATTACCGCCAAAGTAATACATTGAATGGGTTCAAATTTGCACAGGCACACTCGGGTGGGGGTATCCGCAAGAAGTAATCATGCTAATTCGGCTTTTCGGGAGCTCGAAAATTAAAAAGTTTATTCCCCGGGCAGGGAAAATGGAAGAGCGGCCATCTTGTTTTTCTAATATTCAACTCTGGAAATCGCGTTTTGACGGTGCAAATCGACCAAGTTGAGCATCCTGAACAACTTTCCTGTGTGGAGTCATGCAAAATTCGTAAAACCTTGGGAATTACAACTTTTTGGTGCAAAAGTGACGTCATTATTTGTCCAAAAATCGTCGATTACCGCCAAAGTAAAACATTGACGGGGTTCAGATTTGCACCGGCACACTCGGGTGGGGTATCCGCAAGAAGTAATCACGCTAATTCGGCTTTTCGGGGTGGCTCGAAAATTAAAAAGTTTATTCCCCGGGCAGGGAAAAGGGAAGAGCGGCCATCTTGTTTTCTAATAGTCAACTCTGGAAATCGCGTTTTGACGGTGCAAATCGACCAAGTTGAGCATCCTGAACAACTTTCCTGTGTGGAGTCATGCAAAATTCGCAAAACCTTGGGAATTACAACTTTTTGGTGCAAAAGTGACGTCATAATTTGACAAAAAATCGTCGATTACCGCCAAAGTAAAACATTGATGGGGTTCAAATTTGCACAGGCACACTCGGGTGGGGTATCCGCAAGAAGTAATCACGCTAATTCGGCTTTTCGGGAGCTCGAAAATTAAAAAGTTTATTCTCCGGTCAGGGAAAATGGAAGAGCGGCCATCTTGTTTTTCTAATATTCAACTCTGGAAATCGCGTTTTGACGGTGCAAATCGACCAAGTTGAGCATCCTGAACAACTTTCCTGTGTGGAGTCATGCAAAATTCGCAAAACCTTGGGAATTACAACTTTTTGGTGCAAAAGTGACGTCATAATTTGACAAAAAATCGTCGATTACCGTCAAAGTAAAACATTGAGGGGGTTCAAATTTGCACAGGCACACTCGGGTGGGGTATCCGCAAGAAGTAATCACGCTAATTCGGCTTTTCGGGAGCTCGAAAATTAAAAAGTTTGTTCCCCGGGCAGGGAAAAGGGAAGAGCGGCCATCTTGTTTTTCTAATAGTCAACTCTAGAAATCGCGTTTTGACGGTGCAAATCGACCAAGTTGAGCATCCTGAACAACTTTCCTGTGTGGAGTCATGCAAAATTCGTAAAACCTAGGGAATTACAACTTTTTGGTGCAAAAGTGACGTCATAATTTGTCCAAAAATCGTCGATTACCGCCAAAGTAAAACATTGACGGGGTTCAGATTTGCACAGGCACACTCGGGTGGGGTATCCGCAAGAAGTAATCACGCTAATTCGGCTTTTCGGGGTGGCTCGAAAATTAAAAAGTTTATTCCCCGGGCAGGGAAAAGGGAAGAGCGGCCATCTTGTTTTCTAATAGTCAACTCTGGAAATCGCGTTTTGACGGTGCAAATCGACCAAGTTGAGCATCCTGAACAACTTTCCTGTGTAGGGTCATGCAAAATTCGCAAAACCGTGGGAATTACAACTTTTTGGTGCAAAAGTGACGTCATTATTTGACCAAAAATCGTCGATTACCACCAAAGTAATACATTGAATGGGTTCAAATTTGCACAGGCACACTCGGGTGGGGGTATCCGCAAGAAGTAATCATGCTTATTCGGCTTTTCGGGAGCTCGAAAATTAAAAAGTTTATTCCCCGGGCAGGGAAAAGGGAAGAGCGGCCATCTTGTTTTTCTAATAGTCAACTCTGGAAATCGCGTTTTGACGGTGCAAATCGACCAAGTTGAGCATCCTGAACAACTTTCCTGTGTGGAGTCATGCAAAATTCGCAAAACCTTGGAAATTACAACTTTTTGGTGCAAAAGTGACGTCATAATTTGACAAAAAATCGTCGATTACCGCCAAAGTAAAACATTGATGGGGTTCAAATTTGCACAGGCACACTCGGGTGGGGTATCCGCAAGAAATAATCACGCTAATTTGGCTTTTTGGGTGCTCGAAAATTAAAAAGTTTATTCCCCGGGCAGGGAAAAGGGAAGAGCGGCCATCTTGTTTTTCTAATATTCAACTCTGGAAATCGCGTTTTGACGGTGCAAATCGACCAAGTTGAGCATCCTGATCAACTTTCCTGTGAGGAGTCATGCAAAATTCGCAAAACCTAGGGAATTACAACTTTTTGGTGCAAAAGTGACGTCATTATTTGACCAAAAATCGTCGATTACCGCCAAAGTAATACATTGAATGGGTTCAAATTTGCACAGGCACACTCGGGTGGGGGTATCCGCAAGAAGTAATCACGCTAATTCGGCTTTTCGGGAGCTCGAAAATTAAAAAGTTTATTCCCCGGGCAGGGAAAAGGGAAGAGCGGCCATCTTGTTTTTCTAATAGTCAACTCTGGAAATCGCGTTTTGACGGTGCAAATCGACCAAGTTGAGCATCCTGAACAACTTTCCTGTGTGGAGTCATGCAAAATTCGCAAAACCTTGGGAATTACAACTTTTTGGTGCAAAAGTGACGTCATAATTTGACAAAAAATCGTCGATTACCGCCAAAGTAAAACATTGATGGGGTTCAAATTTCCACAGGCACACTCGGGTGGGGTATCCGCAAGAAGTAATCACGCTAATTTGGCTTTTTGGGAGCTCGAAAATTAAAAAGTGTATTCCCCGGGCAGGGAAAAGGGAAGAGCGGCCATCTTGTTTTTCTAATATTCAACTCTGGAAATCGCGTTTTGACGGTGCAAATCGACCAAGTTGAGCATCCTGATCAACTTTCCTGTGAGGAGTCATACAAAATTCGTAAAAACCTAGGGAATTACAACTTTTTGGTGCAAAAGTGACGTCATTATTTGACCAAAAATCGTCGATTACCGCCAAAGTAATACATTGAATGGGTTCAAATTTGCACAGGCACACTCGGGTGGGGTATCCGCAAGAAGTAATCATGCTAATTCGGCTTTTCGGGAGCTCGAAAATTAAAAAGTTTATTCCCCGGGCAGGGAAAAGGGAAGAGCGGCCATCTTGTTTTTCTAATAGTCAACTCTGGAAATCGCGTTTTGACGGTGCAAATCGACCAAGTTGAGCATCCTGAACAACTTTCCTGTGTGGAGTCATGCAAAATTCGTAAAACCTTGGGAATTACAACTTTTTGGTGCAAAAGTGACGTCATTATTTGTCCAAAAATCGTCGATTACCGCCAAAGTAAAACATTGACGGGGTTCAGATTTGCAC
This sequence comes from Asterias amurensis, assembly GCF_032118995.1. Lineage (NCBI taxonomy): Eukaryota > Metazoa > Echinodermata > Asteroidea > Forcipulatida > Asteriidae > Asterias > Asterias amurensis. Next base: position 9,622,450 of record NC_092665.1, read on the forward strand.
CGGCACACTCGGGTGCGGTATCCGCAAGAAGTAATCACGCTAATTCGGCTTTTCGGGGTGGCTCGAAAATTAAAAAGTTTATTCCCCGGGCAGGGAAAAGGGAAGAGCGGCCATCTTGTTTTCTAATAGTCAACTCTGGAAATCGCGTTTTGACGGTGCAAATCGACCAAGTTGAGCATCCTGAACAACTTTCCTGTGTGGAGTCATGCAAAATTCGCAAAACCGTGGGAATTACAACTTTTTGGTGCAAAAGTGACGTCATAATTTGACAAAAAATCGTCGATTACCGCCAAAGTAAAACATTGATGGGGTTCAAATTTGCACAGGCACACTCGGGTGGGGTATCCGCAAGAAGTAATCACGCTAATTCGGCTTTTTGGGAGCTCGAAAATTAAAAAGTTTATTCCCCGGGCAGGGAAAAGGGAAGAGCGGCCAACTTGTTTTTCTAATAGTCAATTCTGGAAATCGCGTTTTGACGGTGCAAATCGACCAAGTTGAGCATCCTGAACAACTTTCCTGTGTGGAGTCATGCAAAATTCGCAAAACCTTGGGAATTACAACTTTTTGGTGCAAAAGTGACGTCATAATTTGACAAAAAATCGTCGATTACCGCCAAAGTAATACATTGAATGGGTTCAAATTTGCACAGGCACACTCGGGTGGGGGTATCCGCAAGAAGTAATCATGCTAATTCGGCTTTTCGGGAGCTCGAAAATTAAAAAGTTTATTCCCCGGGCAGGGAAAAGGGAAGAGCGGCCATCTTGTTTTTCTAATAGTCAACTCTGGAAATCGCGTTTTGACGGTGCAAATCGACCAAGTTGAGCATCCTGAACAACTTTCCTGTGTGGAGTCATGCAAAATTCGTAAAACCTTGGGAATTACAACTTTTTGGTGCAAAAGTGACGTCATTATTTGTCCAAAAATCGTCGATTACCGCCAAAGTAAAACATTGACGGGGTTCAGATTTGCACCGGCACACTCGGGTGGGGTATCCGCAAGAAGTAATCACGCTAATTCGGCTTTTCGGGGTGGCTCGAAAATTAAAAAGTTTATTCCCCGGGCAGGGAAAAGGGAAGAGCGGCCATCTTGTTTTCTAATAGTCAACTCTGGAAATCGCGTTTTGACGGTGCAAATCGACCAAGTTGAGCATCCTGAACAACTTTCCTGTGTGGAGTCATGCAAAATTCGTAAAACCTTGGGAATTACAACTTGTTGGTGCAAAAGTGACGTCATAATTTGTCCAAAAATCGTCGATTACCGCCAAAGTAAAACATTGACGGGGTTCAGATTTGCACCGGCACACTCGGGTGGGGTATCCGCAAGAAGTAATCACGCTAATTCGGCTTTTCGGGGTAGCTCGAAAATTAAAAAGTTTATTCCCCGGGCAGGGAAAAGGGAAGAGCGGCCATCTTGTTTTTCTAATAGTCAACTCTGGAAATCGCGTTTTGACGGTGCAAATCGACCAAGTTGAGCATCCTGAACAACTTTCCTGTGTGGAGTCATGCAAAATTCGCAAAACCTTGGGAATTACAACTTTTTGGTGCAAAAGTGACGTCATAATTTGACAAAAAATCGTCGATTACCGCCAAAGTAAAACATTGATGGGGTTCAAATTTGCACAGGCACACTCGGGTGGGGTATCCGCAAGAAGTAATCACGCTAATTTGGCTTTTTGGGAGCTCGAAAATTAAAAAGTTTATTCCCCGGGCAGGGAAAAGGGAAGAGCGGCCATCTTGTTTTTCTAATATTCAACTCTGGAAATCGCGTTTTGACGGTGCAAATCGACCAAGTTGAGCATCCTGATCAACTTTCCTGTGAGGAGTCATGCAAAATTCGCAAAAACCTAGGGAATTACAACTTTTTGGTGCAAAAGTGACGTCATAATTGGACCCAAAATCGTCGATTACCGCCAAAGTAAAACATTGATGGGGTTCAAATTTGCACAGGCACACTCGGGTGGGGTATCCGCAAGAAGTAATCACGCTAATTCGGCTTTTCGGGGTGGCTCGAAAATTAAAAAGTTTATTCCCCGGGCAGGGAAAAGGGAAGAGCGGCCATCTTGTTTTTCTAATAGTCAACTCTGGAAATCGCGTTTTGACGGTGCAAATCGACCAAGTTGAGCATCCTGAACAACTTTCCTGTGTGGAGTCATGCAAAATTCGCAAAACCTTGGGAATTACAACTTTTTGGTGCAAAAGTGACGTCATAATTTGACAAAAAATCGTCGATTACCGCCAAAGTAAAACATTGATGGGGTTCAAATTTGCACAGGCACACTCGGGTGGGGTATCCGCAAGAAGTAATCACGCTAATTTGGCTTTTTGGGAGCTCGAAAATTAAAAAGTTTATTCCCCGGGCAGGGAAAAGGGAAGAGCGGCCGTCTTGTTTTTCTAATATTCAACTCTGGAAATCGCGTTTTGACGGTGCAAATCGACCAAGTTGAGCATCCTGATCAACTTTCCTGTGAGGAGTCATGCAAAATTCGCAAAAACCTAGGGAATTACAACTTTTTGGTGCAAAAGTGACGTCATTATTTGACCAAAAATCGTCGATTACCGCCAAAGTAAAACATTGATGGGGTTCAAATTTGCACAGGCACACTCGGGTGGGGTATCCGCAAGAAGTAATCACGCTAATTTGGCTTTTTGGGAGCTCGAAAATTAAAAAGTTTATTCCCCGGGCAGGGAAAAGGGAAGAGCGGCCATCTTGTTTTTCTAATAGTCAACTCTGGAAATCGCGTTTTGACGGTGCAAATCGACCAAGTTGAGCATCCTGAACAACTTTCCTGTGTGGAGTCATGCAAAATTCGTAAAACCTTGGGAATTACAACTTTTTGGTGCAAAAGTGACGTCATAATTTGTCCAAAAATCGTCGATTACCGCCAAAGTAAAACATTGACGGGGTTCAGATTTGCACCGGCACACTCGGGTGGGGTATCCGCAAGAAGTAATCACGCTAATTCGGCTTTTCGGGGTGGCTCGAAAATTAAAAAGTTTATTCCCCGGGCAGGGAAAAGGGAAGAGCGGCCATCTTGTTTTTCTAATAGTCAACTCTGGAAATCGCGTTTTGACGGTGCAAATCGACCAAGTTGAGCATCCTGATCAACTTTCCTGTGAGGAGTCATGCAAAATTCGCAAAAACCTAGGGAATTACAACTTTTTGGTGCAAAAGTGACGTCATTATTTGACCAAAAATCGTCGATTACCGCCAAAGTAAAACATTGATGGGGTTCAAATTTGCACAGGCACACTCGGGTGGGGTATCCGCAAGAAGTAATCACGCTAATTTGGCTTTTTGGGAGCTCGAAAATTAAAAAGTTTATTCCCCGGGCAGGGAAAAGGGAAGAGCGGCCATCTTGTTTTTCTAATATTCAACTCTGGAAATCGCGTTTTGACGGTGCAAATCGACCAAGTTGAGCATCCTGATCAACTTTCCTGTGTGGAGTCATGCAAAATTCGCAAAACCTTGGGAATTACAACTTTTTGGTGCAAAAGTGACGTCATAATTTGTCCAAAAATCGTCGATTACCGCCAAAGTAAAACATTGACGGGGTTCAGATTTGCACCGGCACACTCGGGTGGGGTATCCGCAAGAAGTAATCACGCTAATTCGGCTTTCCGGGGTGGCTCGAAAATTAAAAAGTTTATTCCCCGGGCAGGGAAAAGGGAAGAGCGGCCATCTTGTTTTCTAATAGTCAACTCTGGAAATCGCGTTTTGACGGTGCAAATCGACCAAGTTGAGCATCCTGAACAACTTTCCTGTGTGGAGTCATGCAAAATTCGCAAAACCTTGGGAATAACAACTTTTTGGTGCAAAAGTGACGTCATAATTTGTCCAAAAATCGTCGATTACCGCCAAAGTAAAACAATGACGGGGTTCAGATTTGCACAGGCACACTCGGGTGGGGTATCCGCAAAAAGTAATCACGCTACTTCGGGTTTTCGGGGTGGCTCGAAAATTAAAAAGTTTATTCCCCGGGCAGGGAAAAGGGAAGAGCGGCCATCTTGTTTTTCTAATAGTCAACTCTTGAAATCGTGTTTTGACGGTGCAAATCGACCAAGTTGAGCATCCTGAACAACTTTCCTGTGTGGAGTCATGCAAAATTCGTAAAACCTTGGGAATTACAACTTTTTGGAGCAAAAGTGACATCATAATTTGACAAAAAATCGTCGATTACCGCCAAAGTAAAACATTGATGGGGTTCAAATTTGCACAGGCACACTCGGGTGGGGTATCCCCATGAAGTAATCACGCTAATTCGGCTTTTTGGGAGCTCGAAAATTAAAAAGTTTATTCCCCGGGCAGGGAAAAGGGAAGAGCGGCCATCTTGTTTTTCTAATAGTCAACTCTGGAAATCGCGTTTTGACGGTGCAAATCGACCAAGTTGAGCATCCTGAACAACTTTCCTGTGTGGAGTCATGCAAAATTCGCAAAACCTTGGGAATAACAACTTTTTGGTGCAAAAGTGACGTCATAATTTGTCCAAAAATCGTCGATTACCGCCAAAGTAAAACATTGACGGGGTTCAGATTTGCACCGGCACACTCGGGTGGGGTATCCGCAAGAAGTAATCACGCTAATTCGGCTTTTCGGGGTGGCTCGAAAATTAAAAAGTTTATTCCCCGGGCAGGGAAAAGGGAAGAGCGGCCATCTTGTTTTCTAATAGTCAACTCTGGAAATCGCGTTTTGACGGTGCAAATCGACCAAGTTGAGCATCCTGAACAACTTTCCTGTGTGGAGTCATGCAAAATTCGCAAAACCTTGGGAATTACAACTTTTTGGTGCAAAAGTGACGTCATAATTTGTCCAAAAATCGTCGATTACCGCCAAAGTAAAACATTGACGGGGTTCAGATTTGCACCGGCACACTCGGGTGGGGTATCCGCAAGAAGTAATCACGCTAATTCGGCTTTCCGGGGTGGCTCGAAAATTAAAAAGTTTATTCCCCGGGCAGGGAAAAGGGAAGAGCGGCCATCTTGTTTTCTAATAGTCAACTCTGGAAATCGCGTTTTGACGGTGCAAATCGACCAAGTTGAGCATCCTGAACAACTTTCCTGTGTGGAGTCATGCAAAATTCGCAAAACCTTGGGAATTACAACTTTTTGGTGCAAAAGTGACGTCATAATTTCACAAAAAATCGTCGATTACCGCCAAAGTAAAACATTGATGGGGTTCAAATTTGCACAGGCACACTTGGGTTGGGGTATCCGCAAGAAGTAATCACGCTAATTCGGCTTTTCGGGAGCTCGAAAATTAAAAAGTTTATTCCCCGGGCAGGGAAAGGGGAAGAGCGGCCATGTTGTTTTTCTAATAGTCAACTCTGGAAATCGCGTTTTGACGGTGCAAATCGACCAAGTTGAGCATCCTGAACAACTTTCCTGTGTGGAAACATGCAAAATTCACAAAACCTTGGGAATTACAACTTTTTGGTGCAAAAGTGACGTCATAATTTGTCCAAAAATCGTCGATTACCGCCAAAGTAAAACAATGACGGGGTTCAGATTTGCACAGGCACACTCGGGTGGGGTATCCGCAAAAAGTAATCACGCTACTTCGGGTTTTCGGGGTGGCTCGAAAATTAAAAAGTTTATTCCCCGGGCAGGGAAAAGGGAAGAGCGGCCATCTTGTTTTTCTAATAGTCAACTCTGGAAATCGCGTTTTGACGGTGCAAATCGACCAAGTTGAGCATCCTGAACAACTTTCCTGTGTGGAGTCATGCAAAATTCGTAAAACCTTGGGAATTACAACTTTTTGGTGCAAAAGTGACATCATAATTTGACAAAAAATCGTCGATTACCGCCAAAGTAAAACATTGATGGGGTTCAAATTTGCACAGGCACACTCGGGTGGGGTATCCCCATGAAGTAATCACGCTAATTCGGCTTTTTGGGAGCTCGAAAATTAAAAAGTTTATTCCCCGGGCAGGGAAAAGGGAAGAGCGGCCATCTTGTTTTTCTAATAGTCAACTCTGGAAATCGCGTTTTGACGGTGCAAATCGACCAAGTTGAGCATCCTGAACAACTTTCCTGTGTGGAGTCATGCAAAATTCGTAAAACCTTGGGAATAACAACTTTTTGGTGCAAAAGTGACGTCATAATTTGTCCAAAAATCGTCGATTACCGCCAAAGTAAAACATTGACGGGGTTCAGATTTGCACCGGCACACTCGGGTGGGGTATCCGCAAGAAGTAATCACGCTAATTCGGCTTTTCGGGGTGGCTCGAAAATTAAAAAGTTTATTCCCCGGGCAGGGAAAAGGGAAGAGCGGCCATCTTGTTTTTCTAATAGTCAACTCTGGAAATCGCGTTTTGACGGTGCAAATCGACCAAGTTGAGCATCCTGAACAACTTTCCTGTGTGGAGTCATGCAAAATTCTCAAAACCTTGGGAATTACAACTTTTTGGTGCAAAAGTGACGTCATAATTTGACAAAAAATCGTCGATTACCGCCAAAGTAAAACATTGATGGGGTTCAAATTTGCACCGGCACACTCGGGTGGGGTATCCTCATGAAGTAATCACGCTAATTCGGCTTTTCGGGGTGGCTCGAAAATTAAAAAGTTTATTCCCCGGGCAGGGAAAAGGGAAGAGCGGCCATCTTGTTTTTCTAATAGTCAACTCTGGAAATCGCGTTTTGACGGTGCAAATCGACCAAGTTGAGCATCCTGAACAACTTTCCTGTGTGGAGTCATGCAAAATTCGCAAAACCTTGGGAATAACAACTTTTTGGTGCAAAAGTGACGTCATAATTTGTCCAAAAATCGTCGATTACCGCCAAAGTAAAACATTGACGGGGTTCAGATTTGCACCGGCACACTCGGGTGGGGTATCCGCAAGAAGTAATCACGCTAATTCGGCTTTTCGGGGTGGCTCGAAAATTAAAAAGTTTATTCCCCGGGCAGGGAAAAGGGAAGAGCGGCCATCTTGTTTTCTAATAGTCAACTCTGGAAATCGCGTTTTGACGGTGCAAATCGACCAAGTTGAGCATCCTGAACAACTTTCCTGTGTGGAGTCATGCAAAATTCTCAAAACCTTGGGAATTACAACTTGTTGGTGCAAAAGTGACGTCATAATTTGACAAAAAATCGTCGATTACCGCCAAAGTAAAACATTGATGGGGTTCAAATTTGCACCGGCACACTCGGGTGGGGTATCCTCATGAAGTAATCACGCTAATTCGGCTTTTCGGGAGCTAGAAAATTAAAAAGTTTATTCCCCGGGCAGGGAAAAGGGAAGAGCGGCCATCTTGTTTTTCTAATAGTCAACTCTGGAAATCGCGTTTTGACGGTGCAAATCGACCAAGTTGAGCATCCTGAACAACTTTCCTGTGTGGAGTCATGCAAAATTCGCAAAACCTTGGGAATAACAACTTTTTGGTGCAAAAGTGACGTCATAATTTGTCCAAAAATCGTCGATTACCGCCAAAGTAAAACATTGACGGGGTTCAGATTTGCACCGGCACACTCGGGTGGGGTATCCGCAAGAAGTAATCACGCTAATTCGGCTTTTCGGGGTGGCTCGAAAATTAAAAAGTTTATTCCCCGGGCAGGGAAAAGGGAAGAGCGGCCATCTTGTTTTCTAATAGTCAACTCTGGAAATCGCGTTTTGACGGTGCAAATCGACCAAGTTGAGCATCCTGAACAACTTTCCTGTGTGGAGTCATGCAAAATTCGCAAAACCTTGGGAATTACAACTTTTTGGTGCAAAAGTGACGTCATAATTTGTCCAAAAATCGTCGATTACCGCCAAAGTAAAACATTGACGGGGTTCAGATTTGCACCGGCACACTCGGGTGGGGTATCCGCAAGAAGTAATCACGCTAATTCGGCTTTCCGGGGTGGCTCGAAAATTAAAAAGTTTATTCCCCGGGCAGGGAAAAGGGAAGAGCGGCCATCTTGTTTTCTAATAGTCAACTCTGGAAATCGCGTTTTGACGGTGCAAATCGACCAAGTTGAGCATCCTGAACAACTTTCCTGTGTGGAGTCATGCAAAATTCGCAAAACCTTGGGAATTACAACTTTTTGGTGCAAAAGTGACGTCATAATTTCACAAAAAATCGTCGATTACCGCCAAAGTAAAACATTGATGGGGTTCAAATTTGCACAGGCACACTTGGGTTGGGGTATCCGCAAGAAGTAATCACGCTAATTCGGCTTTTCGGGAGCTCGAAAATTAAAAAGTTTATTCCCCGGGCAGGGAAAGGGGAAGAGCGGCCATGTTTTTTTTCTAATAGTCAACTCTGGAAATCGCTCTTTGACGGTGCAAATCGACCAAGTTGAGCATCCTGAACAACTTTCCTGTGTGGAAACATGCAAAATTCACAAAACCTTGGGAATTACAACTTTTTGGTGCAAAAGTGACGTCATAAATTGTCCAAAAATCGTCGATTACCGCCAAAGTAAAACAATGACGGGGTTCAGATTTGCACAGGCACACTCGGGTGGGGTATCCGCAAAAAGTAATCACGCTACTTCGGGTTTTCGGGGTGGCTCGAAAATTAAAAAGTTTATTCCCCGGGCAGGGAAAAGGGAAGAGCGGCCATCTTGTTTTTCTAATAGTCAACTCTGGAAATCGCGTTTTGACGGTGCAAATCGACCAAGTTGAGCATCCTGAACAACTTTCCTGTGTGGAGTCATGCAAAATTCGTAAAACCTTGGGAATTACAACTTTTTGGTGCAAAAGTGACATCATAATTTGACAAAAAATCGTCGATTACCGCCAAAGTAAAACATTGATGGGGTTCAAATTTGCACAGGCACACTCGGGTGGGGTATCCCCATGAAGTAATCACGCTAATTCGGCTTTTTGGGAGCTCGAAAATTAAAAAGTTTATTCCCCGGGCAGGGAAAAGGGAAGAGCGGCCATCTTGTTTTTCTAATAGTCAACTCTGGAAATCGCGTTTTGACGGTGCAAATCGACCAAGTTGAGCATCCTGAACAACTTTCCTGTGTGGAGTCATGCAAAATTCGTAAAACCTTGGGAATAACAACTTTTTGGTGCAAAAGTGACGTCATAATTTGTCCAAAAATCGTCGATTACCGCCAAAGTAAAACATTGACGGGGTTCAGATTTGCACCGGCACACTCGGGTGGGGTATCCGCAAAAATTAATCACGCTAATTCGGCTTTTCGGGGTGGCTCGAAAATTAAAAAGTTTATTCCCCGGGCAGGGAAAAGGGAAGAGCGGCCATCTTGTTTTTCTAATAGTCAACTCTGGAAATCGCGTTTTGACGGTGCAAATCGACCAAGTTGAGCATCCTGAACAACTTTCCTGTGTGGAGTCATGCAAAATTCTCAAAACCTTGGGAATTACAACTTTTTGGTGCAAAAGTGACATCATAATTTGACAAAAAATCGTCGATTACCGCCAAAGTAAAACATTGATGGGGTTCAAATTTGCACAGGCACACTCGGGTGGGGTATCCCCATGAAGTAATCACGCTAATTCGGCTTTTTGGGAACTCGAAAATTAAAAAGTTTATTCCCCGGGCAGGGAAAAGGGAAGAGCGGCCATCTTGTTTTTCTAATAGTCAACTCTGGAAATCGCGTTTTGACGGTGCAAATCGACCAAGTTGAGCATCCTGAACAACTTTCCTGTGTGGAGTCATGCAAAATTCGCAAAACCTTGGGAATAACAACTTTTTGGTGCAAAAGTGACGTCATAATTTGTCCAAAAATCGTCGATTACCGCCAAAGTAAAACATTGACGGGGTTCAGATTTGCACCGGCACACTCGGGTGGGGTATCCGCAAGAAGTAATCACGCTAATTCGGCTTTTCGGGGTGGCTCGAAAATTAAAAAGTTTATTCCCCGGGCAGGGAAAAGGGAAGAGCGGCCATCTTGTTTTCTAATAGTCAACTCTGGAAATCGCGTTTTGACGGTGCAAATCGACCAAGTTGAGCATCCTGAACAACTTTCCTGTGTGGAGTCATGCAAAATTCGCAAAACCTTGGGAATTACAACTTTTTGGTGCAAAAGTGACGTCATAATTTGTCCAAAAAACGTCGATTACCGCCAAAGTAAAACATTGACGGGGTTCAGATTTGCACCGGCACACTCGGGTGGGGTATCCGCAAGAAGTAATCACGCTAATTCGGCTTTCCGGGGTGGCTCGAAAATTAAAAAGTTTATTCCCCGGGCAGGGAAAAGGGAAGAGCGGCCATCTTGTTTTCTAATAGTCAACTCTGGAAATCGCGTTTTGACGGTGCAAACCGACCAAGTTGAGCATCCTGAACAACTTTCCTGTGTGGAGTCAAGCAAAATTCGCAAAACCTTGGGAATTACAACTTTTTGGTGCAAAAGTGACGTCATAATTTCACAAAAAATCGTCGATTACCGCCAAAGTAAAACATTGATGGGGTTCAAATTTGCACAGGCACACTTGGGTTGGGGTATCCGCAAGAAGTAATCACGCTAATTCGGCTTTTCGGGAGCTCGAAAATTAAAAAGTTTATTCCCCGGGCAGGGAAAGGGGAAGAGCGGCCATGTTGTTTTTCTAATAGTCAACTCTGGAAATCGCGTTTTGACGGTGCAAATCGACCAAGTTGAGCATCCTGAACAACTTTCCTGTGTGGAAACATGCAAAATTCACAAAACCTTGGGAATTACAACTTTTTGGTGCAAAAGTGACGTCATAATTTGTCCAAAAATCGTCGATTACCGCCAAAGTAAAACAATGACGGGGTTCAGATTTGCACAGGCACACTCGGGTGGGGTATCCGCAAAAAGTAATCACGCTACTTCGGGTTTTCGGGGTGGCTCGAAAATTAAAAAGTTTATTCCCCGGGCAGGGAAAAGGGAAGAGCGGCCATCTTGTTTTTCTAATAGTCAACTCTGGAAATCGCGTTTTGACGGTGCAAATCGACCAAGTTGAGCATCCTGAACAACTTTCCTGTGTGGAGTCATGCAAAATTCGTAAAACCTTGGGAATTACAACTTTTTGGTGCAAAAGTGACATCATAATTTGACAAAAAATCGTCGATTACCGCCAAAGTAAAACATTGATGGGGTTCAAATTTGCACAGGCACACTCGGGTGGGGTATCCCCATGAAGTAATCACGCTAATTCGACTTTTTGGGAGCTCGAAAATTAAAAAGTTTATTCCCCGGGCAGGGAAAAGGGAAGAGCGGCCATCTTGTTTTTCTAATAGTCAACTCTGGAAATCGCGTTTTGACGGTGCAAATCGACCAAGTTGAGCATCCTGAACAACTTTCCTGTGTGGAGTCATGCAAAATTCGTAAAACCTTGGGAATAACAACTTTTTGGTGCAAAAGTGACGTCATAATTTGTCCAAAAATCGTCGATTACCGCCAAAGTAAAACATTGACGGGGTTCAGATTTGCACCGGCACACTCGGGTGGGGTATCCGCAAGAAGTAATCACGCTAATTCGGCTTTTCGGGGTGGCTCGAAAATTAAAAAGTTTATTCCCCGGGCAGGGAAAAGGGAAGAGCGGCCATCTTGTTTTTCTAATAGTCAACTCTGGAAATCGCGTTTTGACGGTGCAAATCGACCAAGTTGAGCATCCTGAACAACTTTCCTGTGTGGAGTCATGCAAAATTCTCAAAACCTTGGGAATTACAACTTTTTGGTGCAAAAGTGACGTCATAATTTGACAAAAAATCGTCGATTACCGCCAAAGTAAAACATTGATGGGGTTCAAATTTGCACCGGCACACTCGGGTGGGGTATCCTCATGAAGTAATCACGCTAATTCGGCTTTTTGGGAGCTCGAAAATTAAAAAGTTTATTCCCCGGGCAGGGAAAAGGGAAGAGCGGCCATCTTGTTTTTTAATAGTCAACTCTGGAAATCGCGTTTTGACGGTGCAAATCGACCAAGTTGAGCATCCTGAACAACTTTCCTGTGTGGAGTCATGCAAAATTCGCAAAACCTTGGGAATTACAACTTTTTGGTGCAAAAGTGACGTCATAATTTGACAAAAAATCGTCGATTACCGCCAAAGTAAAACATTGATGGGGTTCAAATTTGCACAGGCACACTCGGGTGGGGTATCCGCAAGAAGTAATCACGCTAATTCGGCTTTTCGGGAGCTCGAAAATTAAAAAGTTTATTTTCCGGGCAGGGAAAAGGGAAGAGCGGCCATCTTGTTTTTCTAATAGTCAACTCTGGAAATCGCGTTTTGACGGTGCAAATCGACCAAGTTGAGCATCCTGAACAACTTTCCTGTGTGGAGTCATGCAAAATTCTCAAAACCTTGGGAATTACAACTTTTTGGTGCAAAAGTGACGTCATAATTTGACAAAAAATCGTCGATTACCGCCAAAGTAAAACATTGATGGGGTTCAAATTTGCACCGGCACACTCGGGTGGGGTATCCTCATGAAGTAATCACGCTAATTCGGCTTTTCGGGAGCTAGAAAATTAAAAAGTTTATTCCCCGGGCAGGGAAAAGGGAAGAGCGGCCATCTTGTTTTTCTAATAGTCAACTCTGGAAATCGCGTTTTGACGGTGCAAATCGACCAAGTTGAGCATCCTGAACAACTTTCCTGTGTGGAGTCATGCAAAATTCGTAAAACCTTGGGAATTACAACTTTTTGGTGCAAAAGTGACGTCATAATTTGACAAAAAATCGTCGATTACCGCCAAAGTAAAGCATTGATGGGGTTCAAATTTGCACAGGCACACTCGGGTGGGGTATCCCCATGAAGTAATCACGCTAATTCGGCTTTTTGGGAGCTCGAAAATTAAAAAGTTTATTCCCCGGGCAGGGAAAAGGGAAGAGCGGCCATCTTGTTTTTCTAATAGTCAACTCTGGAAATCGCGTTTTGACGGTGCAAATCGACCAAGTTGAGCATCCTGAACAACTTTCCTGAGTGGAGTCATGCAAAATTCGCAAAACCTTGGGAATAACAACTTTTTGGTGCAAAAGTGACGTCATAATTTGTCCAAAAATCGTCGATTACCGCCAAAGTAAAACATTGACGGGGTTCAGATTTGCACCGGCACACTCGGGTGGGGTATCCGCAAGAAGTAATCACGCTAATTCGGCTTTTCGGGGTGGCTCGAAAATTAAAAAGTTTATTCCCCGGGCAGGGAAAAGGGAAGAGCGGCCATCTTGTTTTTCTAATAGTCAACTCTGGAAATCGCGTTTTGACGGTGCAAATCGACCAAGTTGAGCATCCTGAACAACTTTCCTGTGTGGAGTCATGCAAAATTCTCAAAACCTTGGGAATTACAACTTTTTGGTGCAAAAGTGACGTCATAATTTGACAAAAAATCGTCGATTACCGCCAAAGTAAAACATTGATGGGGTTCAAATTTGCACCGGCACACTCGGGTGGGGTATCCTCATGAAGTAATCACGCTAATTCGGCTTTTTGGGAGCTCGAAAATTAAAAAGTTTATTCCCCGGGCAGGGAAAAGGGAAGAGCGGCCATCTTGTTTTTTAATAGTCAACTCTGGAAATCGCGTTTTGACGGTGCAAATCGACCAAGTTGAGCATCCTGAACAACTTTCCTGTGTGGAGTCATGCAAAATTCGCAAAACCTTGGGAATTACAACTTTTTGGTGCAAAAGTGACGTCATAATTTGACAAAAAATCGTCGATTACCGCCAAAGTAAAACATTGATGGGGTTCAAATTTGCACAGGCACACTCGGGTGGGGTATCCGCAAGAAGTAATCACGCTAATTCGGCTTTTCGTGAGCTCGAAAATTAAAAAGTTTATTTTCCGGGCAGGGAAAAGGGAAGAGCGGCCATCTTGTTTTTCTAATAGTCAACTCTGGAAATCGCGTTTTGACGGTGCAAATCGACCAAGTTGAGCATCCTGAACAACTTTCCTGTGTGGAGTCATGCAAAATTCGCAAAACCTTGGGAATTACAACTTTTTGGTGCAAAAGTGACGTCATAATTTGACAAAAAATCGTCGATTACCGCCAAAGTAAAACATTGATGGGGTTCAAATTTGCACAGGCACACTCGGGTGGGGTATCCGCAAGAAGTAATCACGCTAATTCGGCTTTTCGGGAGCTCGAAAATTAAAAAGTTTATTCCCCGTGCAGGGAAAAGGGAAGAGCGGCCATCTTGTTTTTCTAATAGTCAACTCTGGAAATCGCGTTTTTACGCTCAAATCGACCAAGTTGAGCATCCTGAACAACTTTCCTGTGTGGAGTCATGCAAAATTCGCAAAACCTTGGGAATTACAACTTTTTGGTGCAAAAGTGACGTCATAATTTGACAAAAAATCGTCGATTACCGCCAAAGTAAAACATTGATGGGGTTCAAATTTGCACAGGCACACTCGGGTGGGGTATCCGCAAGAAGTAATCACGCTAATTCGGCTTTTCGGGAGCTCGAAAATTAAAAAGTTTATTCCCCGTGCAGGGAAAAGGGAAGAGCGGCCATCTTGTTTTTCTAATAGTCAACTCTGGAAATCGCGTTTTGACGGTGCAAATCGACCAAGTTGAGCATCCTGAACAACTTTCCTGTGTGGAGTCATGCAAAATTCGTAAAACCTTGGGAATTACAACTTTTTGGTGCAAAAGTGACGTCATAATTTGACAATAAATCGTCGATTACCGCCAAAGTAAAACATTGATGGGGTTCAAATTTGCACAGGCACACTCGGGTGGGGTATCCGCAAGATGTAATCACGCTATTTCGGCTTTTCGGGAGCTCGAAAATTAAAAAGTTTATTTTCCGGGCAGGGAAAAGGGAAGAGCGGCCATCTTGTTTTTCTAATAGTCAACTCTGGAAATCGCGTTTTTACGGTGCAAATCGACCAAGTTGAGCATCCTGAACAACTTTCCTGTGTGGAGTCATGCAAAATTAGCAAAACCTTGGGAATTACAACTTTTTGGTGCAAAAGTGACGTCATAATTTGACAAAAAATCGTCGATTACCGCCAAAGTAAAACATTGATGGGGTTCAAATTTGCACAGGCACACTCGGGTGGGGTATCCGCAAGAAGTAATCACGCTAATTCGGCTTTTCGGGAGCTCGAAAATTAAAAAGTTTATTCCCCGTGCAGGGAAAAGGGAAGAGCGGCCATCTTGTTTTTCTAATAGTCAACTCTGGAAATCGCGTTTTTACGCTCAAATCGACCAAGTTGAGCATCCTGAACAACTTTCCTGTGTGGAGTCATGCAAAATTCGCAAAACCTTGGGAATTACAACTTTTTGGTGCAAAAGTGACGTCATAATTTGACAAAAAATCGTCGATTACCGCCAAAGTAAAACATTGATGGGGTTCAAATTTGCACAGGCACACTCGGGTGGGGTATCCGCAAGAAGTAATCACGCTAATTCGGCTTTTCGGGAGCTCGAAAATTAAAAAGTTTATTCCCCGTGCAGGGAAAAGGGAAGAGCGGCCATCTTGTTTTTCTAATAGTCAACTCTGGAAATCGCGTTTTGACGGTGCAAATCGACCAAGTTGAGCATCCTGAACAACTTTCCTGTGTGGAGTCATGCAAAATTCGTAAAACCTTGGGAATTACAACTTTTTGGTGCAAAAGTGACGTCATAATTTGACAATAAATCGTCGATTACCGCCAAAGTAAAACATTGATGGGGTTCAAATTTGCACAGGCACACTCGGGTGGGGTATCCGCAAGATGTAATCACGCTATTTCGGCTTTTCGGGAGCTCGAAAATTAAAAAGTTTATTTTCCGGGCAGGGAAAAGGGAAGAGCGGCCATCTTGTTTTTCTAATAGTCAACTCTGGAAATCGCGTTTTTACGGTGCAAATCGACCAAGTTGAGCATCCTGAACAACTTTCCTGTGTGGAGTCATGCAAAATTCGCAAAACCTTGGGAATTACAACTTTTTGGTGCAAAAGTGACGTCATAATTTCACAAAAAATCGTCGATTACCGCCAAAGTAAAACATTGATGGGGTTCAAATTTGCACAGGCACACTCGGGTGGGGTATCCGCAAGAAGTAATCACGCTAATTCGGCTTTTCGGGAGCTCGAAAATTAAAAAGTTTATTCCCCGTGCAGGGAAAAGGGAAGAGCGGCCATCTTGTTTTTCTAATAGTCAACTCTGGAAATCGCGTTTTGACGGTGCAAATCGACCAAGTTGAGCATCCTGAACAACTTTCCTGTGTGGAGTCATGCAAAATTCGTAAAACCTTGGGAATTACAACTTTTTGGTGCAAAAGTGACGTCATAATTTGACAAAAAATCGTCGATTACCGCAAAAGTAAAACATTGATTTGGTTCAAATTTCCACAGGCACACTCGGGTGGGGTATCCGCAAGAAGTAATCACGCTAATTCGGCTTTTCGGGAGCTCGAAAATTAAAAAGTTTATTCCCCGGGCAGGGAAAAGGGAAGAGCGGCCATCTTGTTTTTCTAATAGTCAACTCTGGAAATCGCGTTTTTACGCTCAAATCGACCAAGTTGAGCATCCTGAACAACTTTCCTGTGTGGAGTCATGCAAAATTCGCAAAACCTTGGGAATTACAACTTTTTGGTGCAAAAGTGACGTCATAATTTGACAAAAAATCGTCGATTACCGCCAAAGTAAAACATTGATGGGGTTCAAATTTGCACAGGCACACTCGGGTGGGGTATCCGCAAGAAGTAATCACGCTAATTCGGCTTTTCGGGAGCTCGAAAATTAAAAAGTTTATTCCCCGTGCAGGGAAAAGGGAAGAGCGGCCATCTTGTTTTTCTAATAGTCAACTCTGGAAATCGCATTTTTTACGGTGCAAATCGACCAAGTTGAGCATCCTGAACAACTTTCCTGTGTGGAGTCATGCAAAATTCGCAAAACCTTGGGAATTACAACTTTTTGGTGCAAAAGTGACGTCATAATTTGACAAAAAATCGTCGATTACCGCCAAAGTAAAACATTGATTTGGTTCAAATTTCCACAGGCACACTCGGGTGGGGTATCCGCAAGAAGTAATCACGCTAATTCGGCTTTTCTGGAGCTCGAAAATTAAAAAGTTTATTCCCCGGGCAGGGAAAAGGGAAGAGCGGCCATCTTGTTTTTCTAATAGTCAACTCTGGAAATCGCGTTTTGACCGTGCAAATCGACCAAGTTGAGCATCCTGAACAACTTTCCTGTGTGGAGTCATGCAAAATTCGTAAAACCTTGGGAATTACAACTTTTTGGTGCAAAAGTGACGTCATAATTTGACCAAAAATCGTCGATTACCGCAAAAGTGAAACATTAAATGGGTACAAATTTGCACCGGCACACTCGGGTGGGGTATCCGCAAGAAGTAATCACGCTAATTCGGCTTTTCGGGAGCTCGAAAATTAAAAAGTTTATTCCCCGTGCAGGGAAAAGGGAAGAGCGGCCATCTTGTTTTTCTAATAGTCAACTCTGGAAATCGTGTTTTTACGGTGCAAATCGACCAAGTTGAGCATCCTGAACAACTTTCCTGTGTGGAGTCATGCAAAATTCGCAAAACCTTGGGAATTACAACTTTTTGGTGCAAAAGTGACGTCATAATTTGACAAAAAATCGTCGATTACCGCCAAAGTAAAACATTGACGGGGTTCAAATTTGCACAGGCACACTCGGGTGGGGTATCCGCAAGAAGTAATCACGCTAATTCGGCTTTTCGGGAGCTCGAAAATTAAAAAGTTTATTCCCCGTGCAGGGAAAAGGGAAGAGCGGCCATCTTGTTTTTCTAATAGTCAACTCTGGAAATCGCGTTTTTACGGTGCAAATCGACCAAGTTGAGCATCCTGAACAACTTTCCTGTGTGGAGTCATGCAAAATTCGCAAAACCTTGGGAATTACAACTTTTTGGTGCAAAAGTGACGTCATAATTTGACAAAAAATCGTCGATTACCGCCAAAGTAAAACATTGATTTGGTTCAAATTTCCACAGGCACACTCGGGTGGGGTATCCGCAAGAAGTAATCACGCTAATTCGGCTTTTCTGGAGCTCGAAAATTAAAAAGTTTATTCCCCGGGCAGGGAAAAGGGAAGAGCGGCCATCTTGTTTTTTCTAATAGTCAACTCTGGAAATCGCGTTTTGACCGTGCAAATCGACCAAGTTGAGCATCCTGAACAACTTTCCTGTGTGGAGTCATGCAAAATTCGTAAAACCTTGGGAATTACAACTTTTTGGTGCAAAAGTGACGTCATAATTTGACCAAAAATCGTCGATTACCGCAAAAGTGAAACATTAAATGGGTACAAATTTGCACCGGCACACTCGGGTGGGGTATCCGCAAGAAGTAATCACGCTAATTCGGCTTTTCGGGAGCTCGAAAATTAAAAAGTTTATTCCCCGTGCAGGGAAAAGGGAAGAGCGGCCATCTTGTTTTTCTAATAGTCAACTCTGGAAATCGCGTTTTTACGCTCAAATCGACCAAGTTGAGCATCCTGAACAACTTTCCTGTGTGGAGTCATGCAAAATTCGCAAAACCTTGGGAATTACAACTTTTTGGTGCAAAAGTGACGTCATAATTTGACAAAAAATCGTCGAATACCGCCAAAGTAAAACATTGATGGGGTTCAAATTTGCACAGGCACACTCGGGTGGGGTATCCGCAAGAAGTAATCACGCTAATTCGGCTTTTCGGGAGCTCTAAAATTAAAAAGTTTATTCCCCGTGCAGGGAAAAGGGAAGAGCGGCCATCTTGTTTTTCTAATAGTCAACTCTGGAAATCGCGTTTTTACGGTGCAAATCGACCAAGTTGAGCATCCTGAACAACTTTCCTGTGTGGAGTCATGCAAAATTCGCAAAACCTTGGGAATTACAACTTTTTGGTGCAAAAGTGACGTCATAATTTGACAAAAAATCGTCGATTACCGCCAAAGTAAAACATTGATTTGGTTCAAATTTCCACAGGCACACTCGGGTGGGGTATCCGCAAGAAGTAATCACGCTCATTCGGCTTTTCGGGAGCTCGAAAATTAAAAAGTTTATTCCCCGGGCAGGGAAAAGGGAAGAGCGGCCATCTTGTTTTTCTAATAGTCAACTCTGGAAATCGCGTTTTGACCGTGCAAATCGACCAAGTTGAGCATCCTGAACAACTTTCCTGTGTGGAGTCATGCAAAATTAGCAAAACCTTGGGAATTACAACTTTTTGGTGCAAAAGTGACGTCATAATTTGACAAAAAATCGTCGATTACCGCCAAAGTAAAACATTGATGGGGTTCAAATTTGCACAGGCACACTCGGGTGGGGTATCCGCAAGAAGTAATCACGCTAATTCGGCTTTTCGGGAGCTCGAAAATTAAAAAGTTTATTCCCCGGGCAGGGAAAAGGGAAGAGCGGCCATCTTGTTTTTCTAATAGTCAACTCTGGAAATCGCGTTTTGACCGTGCAAATCGACCAAGTTGAGCATCCTGAACAACTTTCCTGTGTGGAGTCATGCAAAATTAGCAAAACCTTGGGAATTACAACTTTTTGGTGCAAAAGTGACGTCATAATTTGACAAAAAATCGTCGATTACCGCCAAAGTAAAACATTGATGGGGTTCAAATTTGCACAGGCACACTCGGGTGGGGTATCCGCAAGAAGTAATCACGCTAATTCGGCTTTTCGGGAGCTCGAAAATTAAAAAGTTTATTCCCCGTGCAGGGAAAAGGGAAGAGCGGCCATCTTGTTTTTCTAATAGTCAACTCTGGAAATCGCGTTTTTACGCTCAAATCGACCAAGTTGAGCATCCTGAACAACTTTCCTGTGTGGAGTCATGCAAAATTCGCAAAACCTTGGGAATTACAACTTTTTGGTGCAAAAGTGACGTCATAATTTGACAAAAAATCGTCGATTACCGCCAAAGTAAAACATTGATGGGGTTCAAATTTGCACAGGCACACTCGGGTGGGGTATCCGCAAGAAGTAATCACGCTAATTCGGCTTTTCGGGAGCTCGAAAATTAAAAAGTTTATTCCCCGTGCAGGGAAAAGGGAAGAGCGGCCATCTTGTTTTTCTAATAGTCAACTCTGGAAATCGCGTTTTGACGGTGCAAATCGACCAAGTTGAGCATCCTGAACAACTTTCCTGTGTGGAGTCATGCAAAATTCGTAAAACCTTGGGAATTACAACTTTTTGGTGCAAAAGTGACGTCATAATTTGACAATAAATCGTCGATTACCGCCAAAGTAAAACATTGATGGGGTTCAAATTTGCACAGGCACACTCGGGTGGGGTATCCGCAAGATGTAATCACGCTATTTCGGCTTTTCGGGAGCTCGAAAATTAAAAAGTTTATTTTCCGGGCAGGGAAAAGGGAAGAGCGGCCATCTTGTTTTTCTAATAGTCAACTCTGGAAATCGCGTTTTTACGGTGCAAATCGACCAAGTTGAGCATCCTGAACAACTTTCCTGTGTGGAGTCATGCAAAATTCGCAAAACCTTGGGAATTACAACTTTTTGGTGCAAAAGTGACGTCATAATTTCACAAAAAATCGTCGATTACCGCCAAAGTAAAACATTGATGGGGTTCAAATTTGCACAGGCACACTCGGGTGGGGTATCCGCAAGAAGTAATCACGCTAATTCGGCTTTTCGGGAGCTCGAAAATTAAAAAGTTTATTCCCCGTGCAGGGAAAAGGGAAGAGCGGCCATCTTGTTTTTCTAATAGTCAACTCTGGAAATCGCGTTTTGACGGTGCAAATCGACCAAGTTGAGCATCCTGAACAACTTTCCTGTGTGGAGTCATGCAAAATTCGTAAAACCTTGGGAATTACAACTTTTTGGTGCAAAAGTGACGTCATAATTTGACAAAAAATCGTCGATTACCGCAAAAGTAAAACATTGATTTGGTTCAAATTTCCACAGGCACACTCGGGTGGGGTATCCGCAAGAAGTAATCACGCTAATTCGGCTTTTCGGGAGCTCGAAAATTAAAAAGTTTATTCCCCGTGCAGGGAAAAGGGAAGAGCGGCCATCTTGTTTTTCTAATAGTCAACTCTGGAAATCGCATTTTTTACGGTGCAAATCGACCAAGTTGAGCATCCTGAACAACTTTCCTGTGTGGAGTCATGCAAAATTCGCAAAACCTTGGGAATTACAACTTTTTGGTGCAAAAGTGACGTCATAATTTGACAAAAAATCGTCGATTACCGCCAAAGTAAAACATTGATTTGGTTCAAATTTCCACAGGCACACTCGGGTGGGGTATCCGCAAGAAGTAATCACGCTAATTCGGCTTTTCTGGAGCTCGAAAATTAAAAAGTTTATTCCCCGGGCAGGGAAAAGGGAAGAGCGGCCATCTTGTTTTTCTAATAGTCAACTCTGGAAATCGCGTTTTGACCGTGCAAATCGACCAAGTTGAGCATCCTGAACAACTTTCCTGTGTGGAGTCATGCAAAATTCGTAAAACCTTGGGAATTACAACTTTTTGGTGCAAAAGTGACGTCATAATTTGACCAAAAATCGTCGATTACCGCAAAAGTGAAACATTAAATGGGTACAAATTTGCACCGGCACACTCGGGTGGGGTATCCGCAAGAAGTAATCACGCTAATTCGGCTTTTCGGGAGCTCGAAAATTAAAAAGTTTATTCCCCGTGCAGGGAAAAGGGAAGAGCGGCCATCTTGTTTTTCTAATAGTCAACTCTGGAAATCGTGTTTTTACGGTGCAAATCGACCAAGTTGAGCATCCTGAACAACTTTCCTGTGTGGAGTCATGCAAAATTCGCAAAACCTTGGGAATTACAACTTTTTGGTGCAAAAGTGACGTCATAATTTGACAAAAAATCGTCGATTACCGCCAAAGTAAAACATTGACGGGGTTCAAATTTGCACAGGCACACTCGGGTGGGGTATCCGCAAGAAGTAATCACGCTAATTCGGCTTTTCGGGAGCTCGAAAATTAAAAAGTTTATTCCCCGTGCAGGGAAAAGGGAAGAGCGGCCATCTTGTTTTTCTAATAGTCAACTCTGGAAATCGCGTTTTTACGGTGCAAATCGACCAAGTTGAGCATCCTGAACAACTTTCCTGTGTGGAGTCATGCAAAATTCGCAAAACCTTGGGAATTACAACTTTTTGGTGCAAAAGTGACGTCATAATTTGACAAAAAATCGTCGATTACCGCCAAAGTAAAACATTGATTTGGTTCAAATTTCCACAGGCACACTCGGGTGGGGTATCCGCAAGAAGTAATCACGCTAATTCGGCTTTTCTGGAGCTCGAAAATTAAAAAGTTTATTCCCCGGGCAGGGAAAAGGGAAGAGCGGCCATCTTGTTTTTTCTAATAGTCAACTCTGGAAATCGCGTTTTGACCGTGCAAATCGACCAAGTTGAGCATCCTGAACAACTTTCCTGTGTGGAGTCATGCAAAATTCGTAAAACCTTGGGAATTACAACTTTTTGGTGCAAAAGTGACGTCATAATTTGACCAAAAATCGTCGATTACCGCAAAAGTGAAACATTAAATGGGTACAAATTTGCACCGGCACACTCGGGTGGGGTATCCGCAAGAAGTAATCACGCTAATTCGGCTTTTCGGGAGCTCGAAAATTAAAAAGTTTATTCCCCGTGCAGGGAAAAGGGAAGAGCGGCCATCTTGTTTTTCTAATAGTCAACTCTGGAAATCGCGTTTTTACGCTCAAATCGACCAAGTTGAGCATCCTGAACAACTTTCCTGTGTGGAGTCATGCAAAATTCGCAAAACCTTGGGAATTACAACTTTTTGGTGCAAAAGTGACGTCATAATTTGACAAAAAATCGTCGAATACCGCCAAAGTAAAACATTGATGGGGTTCAAATTTGCACAGGCACACTCGGGTGGGGTATCCGCAAGAAGTAATCACGCTAATTCGGCTTTTCGGGAGCTCTAAAATTAAAAAGTTTATTCCCCGTGCAGGGAAAAGGGAAGAGCGGCCATCTTGTTTTTCTAATAGTCAACTCTGGAAATCGCGTTTTTACGGTGCAAATCGACCAAGTTGAGCATCCTGAACAACTTTCCTGTGTGGAGTCATGCAAAATTCGCAAAACCTTGGGAATTACAACTTTTTGGTGCAAAAGTGACGTCATAATTTGACAAAAAATCGTCGATTACCGCCAAAGTAAAACATTGATTTGGTTCAAATTTCCACAGGCACACTCGGGTGGGGTATCCGCAAGAAGTAATCACGCTCATTCGGCTTTTCGGGAGCTCGAAAATTAAAAAGTTTATTCCCCGGGCAGGGAAAAGGGAAGAGCGGCCATCTTGTTTTTCTAATAGTCAACTCTGGAAATCGCGTTTTGACCGTGCAAATCGACCAAGTTGAGCATCCTGAACAACTTTCCTGTGTGGAGTCATGCAAAATTAGCAAAACCTTGGGAATTACAACTTTTTGGTGCAAAAGTGACGTCATAATTTGACAAAAAATCGTCGATTACCGCCAAAGTAAAACATTGATGGGGTTCAAATTTGCACAGGCACACTCGGGTGGGGTATCCGCAAGAAGTAATCACGCTAATTCGGCTTTTCGGGAGCTCGAAAATTAAAAAGTTTATTCCCCGGGCAGGGAAAAGGGAAGAGCGGCCATCTTGTTTTTCTAATAGTCAACTCTGGAAATCGCGTTTTGACCGTGCAAATCGACCAAGTTGAGCATCCTGAACAACTTTCCTGTGTGGAGTCATGCAAAATTCGCAAAACCTTGGGAATTACAACTTTTTGGTGCAAAAGTGACGTCATAATTTGACAAAAAATCGTCGATTACCGCCAAAGTAAAACATTGATGGGGTTCAAATTTGCACAGGCACACTCGGGTGGGGTATCCGCAAGAAGTAATCACGCTAATTCGGCTTTTCGGGAGCTCGAAAATTAAAAAGTTTATTCCCCGTCCAGGGAAAAGGGAAGAGCGGCCATCTTGTTTTTCTAATAGTCAACTCTGGAAATCGTGTTTTTACGGTGCAAATCGACCAAGTTGAGCATCCTGAACAACTTTCCTGTGTGGAGTCATGCAAAATTCGCAAAACCTTGGGAATTACAACTTTTTGGTGCAAAAGTGACGTCATAATTTGACAAAAAATCGTCGATTACCGCCAAAGTAAAACATTGATTTGGTTCAAATTTCCACAGGCACACTCGGGTGGGGTATCCGCAAGAAGTAATCACGCTAATTCGGCTTTTCGGGAGCTCGAAAATTAAAAAGTTTATTCCCCGGGCAGGGAAAAGGGAAGAGCGGCCATCTTGTTTTTCTAATAGTCAACTCTGGAAATCGCGTTTTGACCGTGCAAATCGACCAAGTTGAGCATCCTGAACAACTTTCCTGTGTGGAGTCATGCAAAATTCGTAAAACCTTGGGAATTACAACTTTTTGGTGCAAAAGTGACGTCATAATTTGACCAAAAATCGTCGATTACCGCAAAAGTGAAACATTAAATGGGTACAAATTTGCACCGGCACACTCGGGTGGGGTATCCGCAAGAAGTAATCACGCTAATTCGGCTTTTCGGGAGCTCGAAAATTAAAAAGTTTATTCCCCGTGCAGGGAAAAGGGAAGAGCGGCCATCTTGTTTTTCTAATAGTCAACTCTGGAAATCGCGTTTTTACGCTCAAATCGACCAAGTTGAGCATTCTGAACAACTTTCCTGTGTGGAGTCATGCAAAATTCGCAAAACCTTGGGAATTACAACTTTTTGGTGCAAAAGTGACGTCATAATTTGACAAAAAATCGTCGATTACCGCCAAAGTAAAACATTGATGGGGTTCAAATTTGCACAGGCACACTCGGGTGGGGTATCCGCAAGAAGTAATCACGCTAATTCGGCTTTTCGGGAGCTCGAAAATTAAAAAGTTTATTCCCCGGGCAGGGAAAAGGGAAGAGCGGCCATCTTGTTTTTCTAATAGTCAACTCTGGAAATCGCGTTTTGACCGTGCAAATCGACCAAGTTGAGCATCCTGAACAACTTTCCTGTGTGGAGTCATGCAAAATTCGCAAAACCTTGGGAATTACAACTTTTTGGTGCAAAAGTGACGTCATAATTTGACAAAAAATCGTCGATTACCGCCAAAGTAAAACATTGATGGGGTTCAAATTTGCACAGGCACACTCGGGTGGGGTATCCGCAAGAAGTAATCACGCTAATTCGGCTTTTCGGGAGCTCGAAAATTAAAAAGTTTATTCCCCGTGCAGGGAAAAGGGAAGAGCGGCCATCTTGTTTTTCTAATAGTCAACTCTGGAAATCGCGTTTTTACGCTCAAATCGACCAAGTTGAGCATCCTGAACAACTTTCCTGTGTGGAGTCATTCAAAATTAGCAAAACCTTGGGAATTACAACTTTTTGGTGCAAAAGTGACGTCATAATTTGACAAAAAAATCGTCGATTACCGCCAAAGTAAAACATTGATGGGGTTCAAATTTCCACAGGCACACTCGGGTGGGGTATCCGCAAGAAGTAATCACGCTAATTCGGCTTTTCGGGAGCTCGAAAATTAAAAAGTTTATTCCCCGGGCAGGGAAAAGGGAAGAGCGGCCATCTTGTTTTTCTAATAGTCAACTCTGGAAATCGCGTTTTGACGGTGCAAATCGACCAAGTTGAGCATCCTGAACAACTTTCCTGTGTGGAGTCATGCAAAATTCGTAAAACCTTGGGAATTACAACTTTTTGGTGCAAAAGTGACGTCATAATTTGACAAAAAATCGTCGATTACCGCCAAAGTAAAACATTGATGGGGTTCAAATTTGCACAGGCACACTCGGGTGGGGTATCCGCAGGAAGTAATCAAGCTAATTCGGCTTTTCGGGAGCTCGAAAATTAAAAAGTTATTCTCCGGTCAGGAAAAATGGAAGAGCGGCCATCTTGTTTTTCTAATATTCAACTCTGGAAATCGCGTTTTGACGGTGCAAATCGACCAAGTTGAGCATCCTGAACAACTTTCCTATGTGGAGTCATGCAAAATTCGCAAAACCTAGGGAATTACAACTTTTTGGTGCAAAAGTGACGTCATTATTTGACCAAAGATCGTCGATTACCGCCAAAGTAAAACATTGACTGGGTTCAAATTTGCACCGGCACACTCGGGTGGGGTATCCGCAAGAAGTAATCACGCTAATTCGGCTTTTCGGGAGCTCGAAAAGTAAAAGGTTTATTCCCCGGGCAGAGAAAAGGGAAGAGCGGCCATCTTGTTTTTCTAATAGTCAACTCTGGAAATCGCGTTTTGACAGTGCCAATCGACCAAGTTGAGCATCCTGAACAACTTTCCTGTGTGGAGTCATGTAAAATTCGTAAAACCTTGGGAATTACAACTTTTTGGTGCAAAAGTGACGTCATAATTTGACAAAAAATCGTCGATTACCGCCAAAGTAAAACATTGACGGGGTTCAAATTTGCACAGGCACACTCGGGTGGGGTATCCGCAAGAAGTAATCATGCTAATTCGGCTTTTCGGGGTGGCTCGAAAATTAAAAAGGTTATTCCCTGGCCAGGGAAAAGGGAAGAGCGGCCTTCTTGTTTTTCTAATAGTCAACTCTGGAAATCGCGTTTTGACGGTGCAAATCGACCAAGTTGAGCATCCTGAACAACTTTCCTGTGTGGAGTCATGCAAAATTCGCAAAACCTTGGGAATTACAACTTTTTGGTGCAAAAGTGACGTCATAATTTGACCCAAAATCGTCGATTACCGCCAAAGTAAAACATTGACGGGGTTCAAATTTGCACAGGCACACTCGGGTGGGGTATCCGCAAGAAGTAATCACGCTAATTCGGTTTTTCGGGGTGCCACGAAAATTAAAAAGTTTATTCCCCGGCCAGGTAAAAGGGAAGAGCGGCCATCTTGTTTTTCTAATAGTCAACTCTGGAAATCGCGTTTTGAGGGTGCAAATCGACCAAGTTGAGCATCCTGAACAACTTTCCTGTGTGGAGTCATGCAAAATTTGTAAAACCTTGGGAATTACAACTTTTGGTGCAAAAGTGACGTCATAATTTGTCCAAAAATCGTCGATTACCGCCAAAGTAAAACATTGACGGGGTTCAGATTTGCACCGGCACACTCGGGT
Organism: Asterias amurensis; assembly: GCF_032118995.1. Lineage (NCBI taxonomy): Eukaryota > Metazoa > Echinodermata > Asteroidea > Forcipulatida > Asteriidae > Asterias > Asterias amurensis. The sequence goes on from NC_092665.1 coordinate 9,649,311, forward strand.
GGGGTATCCGCAAGAAGTAATCACGCTAATTCGGTTTTTCGGGGTGCCACGAAAATTAAAAATTTTATTCCCCGGCCAGGTAAAAGGGAAGAGCGGCCATCTTTTTTTTCTAAAAGTCAACTCTGGAAATCGCGTTTTGACGGTGCAACTCGACCAAGTTGAGCATCCTGAACAACTTTCCTGTGTGGAGTCATGCAAAGTTCGCAAAACCTTGGGAATTACAACTTTTTGGTGCAAAAGTGACGTCATAGTTTGACAAAAAATCGTCGATTACCGCCAAAGTAAAACATTGATGGGGTTCAAATTTGCACAGGCACACTCGGGTGGGGTATCCGCAAGAAGTAATCACGCTAATTCGGTTTTTCGGGGTGCCACGAAAATTAAAAAGTTTATTCCCCGGCCAGGTAAAAGGGAAGAGCGGCCATCTTGTTTTTCTAATAGTCAACTCTGGAAATCGCGTTTTGACGGTGCAAATCGACCAAGTTGAGCATCCTGAACAACTTTCCTGTGTGGAGTCATGCAAAATTCGTAAAACCTTGGGAATTACAACTTTTTGGTGCAAAAGTGACGTCATAATTTGACAAAAAATCGTCGATTACCGCCAAAGTAAAACATTGATGGGGTTCAAATTTGCACAGGCACACTCGGGTGGGGTATCCGCTAGAAGTAATCACGCTAATTCGGTCTTTCGGGAGCTCGAAAATTAAAAAGTTTATTTTCCGGGCAGGGAAAAGGGAAGAGCGGCCATCTTGTTTTTCTAATAGTCAACTCTGGAAATCGCGTTTTGACGGTGCAAATCGACCAAGTTGAGCATCCTGAACAACTTTCCTGTGTGGAGTCATGTAAAATTCGTAAAACCTTGGGAATTACAACTTTTTGGTGCAAAAGTGACGTCATAATTTGTCAAAAAATCGTCGATTACCGCCAAAGTAAAACATTGACGGGGTTCAGATTTGCACCGGCACACTCGGGTGGGGTATCCGCAAGAAGTAATCACGCTAATTCGGCTTTTCGGGGTGGCTCGAAAATTAAAAAGTTATTCTCCGGTCAGGAAAATGGAAGAGCGGCCATCTTGTTTGTCTAATATTCAACTCTGGAAATCGCGTTTTGACGGTGCAAATCGACCAAGTTGAGCATCCTGAACAACTTTCCTATGTGGAGTCATGCAAAATTCGCAAAACCTAGGGAATTACAACTTTTTGGTGCAAAAGTGACGTCATTATTTGACCAAAAATCGTCGATTACCGCCAAAGTAAAACATTGACTGGGTTCAAATTTGCACCGGCACACTCGGGTGGGGTATCCGCAAGAAGTAATCACGCTAATTCGGCTTTTCGGGAGCTCGAAAAGTAAAAGGTTTATTCCCCGGGCAGAGAAAAGGGTAGAGCGGCCATCTTGTTTTTCTAATAGTCAACTCTGGAAATCGCGTTTTGACAGTGCCAATCGACCAAGTTTAGCATCCTGAACAACTTTCCTGTGTGGAGTCATGCAAAATTCGGAAAACCTTGGGAATTACAACTTTTTGGTGCAAAAGTGACGTCATAATTTGACAAAAAATCGTCGATTACCGCCAAAGTAAAACATTGATGGGGTTCAAATTTGCACAGGCACACTCGGGTGGGATATCCGCAAGAAGTAGTCACGCTAATTCGGCTTTTCGGGAGCTCGAAAATTAAAAAGTTTATTCCCCGGGCAGGGGGAAAAGGGAAGAGCAGCCATCTTGTTTTTCTAATAGTCAACTCTGGAAATCGCGTTTTGACGGTGCAAATCGACCAAGTTGAGCATCATGAACAACTTTCCTGTGTGGAGTCATACAAAATTCGTAACACCTTGGGAATTACAACTTTTTGGTGCAAAAGTGACGTCATAATTTGTCCAAAAATCGTCGATAACCGCCAAAGTAAAACATTGACGGGGTTCAGATTTGCACCGGCACACTCGGGTGGGGTATCCGCAAGAAGTAATCACGCTAATTCGGCTTTTCGGGGTGGCTCGAAAATTAAAAAGTTTATTCTCCGGGCAGGGAAAAGGGAAGAGCGGCCATCTTGTTTTCTAATAGTCAACTCTGGAAATCGCGTTTTGACGGTGCAAATCGACCAAGTTGAGCATCCTGAACAACTTTCCTGTGTGGAGTCATGCAAAATTCGTAAAACCTTGGAAATTACAACTTTTTGGTGCAAAAGTGACGTCATCATTTGACCCAAAATCGTCGATTACCGCCAAAGTAAAACATTGACTGGGTTCAGATTTGCACCTGAACACTCGGGTGGGGTATCCGCAAGAAGTAATCATGCTAATTCGGCTTTTCGGGGTGGCTCGAAAATTAAAAAGGTTATTCCCTGGCCAGGGAAAAGGGAAGAGCGGCCATTTTGTTTTTCTAATAGTCAACTCTGGAAATCGCGTTTTGACGGTGCAAATCGACCAAGTTGAGCATCCTGAACAACTTTCCTGTGTGGAGTCATGCAAAATTCGCAAAACCTTGGGAATTACAACTTTTTTGTGCAAAAGTGACGTCATAATTTGACCCAAAATCGTCGATTACCGCCAAAGTAAAACATTGACGGTGTTCAAATTTGCACAGGCACACTCGGGTGGGGTATCCGCAAGAAGTAATCACGCTAATTCGGTTTTTCGGGGTGCCACGAAAATTAAAAAGTTTATTCCCCGGCCAGGTAAAAGGGAAGAGCGGCCATCTTGTTTTTCTAATAGTCAACTCTGGAAATCGCGTTTTGACGGTGCAAATCGACCAAGTTGAGCATCCTGAACAACTTTCCTGTGTGGAGTCATGCAAAATTCGCAAAACCTTGGGAATTACAACTTTTTGGTGCAATAGTGACGTCATAATTTGACCAAAAATCGTCGATTACCGCCAAAGTAAAACATTGACTGGGTTCAGATTTGCACCTGAACACTCGGGTGGGGTATCCGCAAGAAGTAATCATGCTAATTCGGCTTTTTGGGGTGGCTCGAAAATTAAAAAGTTTATTCCCTGGGCAGGGAAAAGGGAAGAGCGGCCATCTTGTTTTTCTAATAGTCAACTCTGGAAATCGCGGTTTGACCGTGCAAATCGACCAAGTTGAGCATCCTGAACAACTTTCCTGTGTGGAGTCATGCAAAATTCGCAAAACCTTGGGAATTACAACTTTTTTGTGCAAAAGTGACGTCAAAATTTGACAAAAAATCGTCTTTTACCGCCAAAGTAAAACATTGACGGGGTTCAAATTTGCACAGGCACACTCGGGTGGGGTATCCGCAAGAAGTAATCACGCTAATTCGGTTTTTCGGAGGGCAACGAAAATTAAAAAGTTTATTCCCCGGCCAGGTAAAAGGGAAGAGCGGCCATCTTATTTTTCTAATAGTCAACTCTGGAAATCGTGTTTTGACGGTGCAAATCGACCAAGTTGAGCATCCTGAACAATTTTCCTGTGTGGAGTCATGCAAAATTCGCAAAACCTTGGGAATTACAACTTTTTGGTGCAATAGTGACGTCATAATTTGACCAAAAATCGTCGATTACCGCCAAAGTAAAACATTGACTGGGTTCAGATTTGCACCTGAACACTCGGGTGGGGTATCCGCAAGAAGTAATCATGCTAATTCGGCTTTTTGGGGTGGCTCGAAAATTAAAAAGTTTATTCCCTGGGCAGGGAAAAGGGAAGAGCGGCCATCTTGTTTTTCTAATAGTCAACTCTGGAAATCGCGTTTTGACGGTGCAAATCGACCAAGTTGAGCATCCTGAACAACTTTCCTGTGTGGAGTCATGCAAAATTCGCAAAACCTTGGGAATTACAACTTTTTGGTGCAATAGTGACGTCATAATTTGTCCAAAAATCGTCGATTACCGCTAAAGTAAAACATTGAAGGGGTTCAATTTTGCACCGGCACACTCGGGTGGGGTATCCGCAAGAAGTAATCACGCTAATTCGGCTTTTCGGGAGCTCGAAAATTAAAAAGTTTATTCCCCGTGCAGGGAAAAGGGAAGAGCGGCCATCTTGTTTTTCTAATAGTCAACTCTGGAAATCGCGTTTTGACGGTGCAAATCGACCAAGTTGAGCATCCTGAACAACTTTCCTGTGTGGAGTCATGCAAAATTCGTAAAACCTTGGGAATTACAACTTTTTGGTGCAAAAGTGACGTCATAATTTGTCCAAAAATCGTCGATTACCGCCAAAGTAAAACATTGACGGGGTTCAGATTTACACCGGCACACTCGGGTGGGGTATCCGCAAGAAGTAATCACGCTAAGTCGGCTTTTCGGGGTGGCTCGAAAATTTAAAAGTTTATTCCCCGGGCAGGGAAAAGGGAAGAGCGGCCATCTTGTTTTCTAATAGTCAACTCTGGAAATCGCGTTTTGACGGTGCAAATCGACCAAGTTGAGCATCCTGAACAACTTTCCTGTGTGGAGTCATGCAAAATTCGCAAAACCTTGGGAATTACAACTTTTTGGTGCAAAAGTGACGTCACAATTTGACAAAAAAACGTCGATTACCGCCAAAGTAAAACATTGATGGGGTTCAAATTTGCACAGGCACACTCGGGTGGGGTATCCGCAAGAAGTAATCACGCTAATTTGGCTTTTTGGGAGCTCGAAAATAAAAAAGTTTATTCCCCGGGCAGGGAAAAGGGAAGAGCGGCCATCTTGTTTTTCTAAACGTCAACTCTGGAAATCGCGTTTTGACGGTGCAAATCGACCAAGTTGAGCATCCTGAACAACTTTCCTGTGTGGAGTCATGCAAAATTCGCAAAACCTTGGGAATTACAACTTTTTGGTGCAAAAGTGACGTCATAATTTGACAAAAAAATCGTCGATTACCGCCAAAGTAAAACATTGATGGGGTTCAAATTTGCACAGGCACACTCGGGTGGGGTATCCGCAAGAAGTAATCACGCTAATTTGGCTTTTTGGGAGCTCGAAAATAAAAAAGTTTATTCCCCGGGCAGGGAAAAGGGAAGAGCGGCCATCTTGTTTTTCTAAAAGTCAACTCTGGAAATCGCGTTTTGACGGTGCAAATCGACCAAGTTGAGCATCCTGAACAACTTTCCTGTGTGGAGTCATGCAAAGTTCGCAAAACCTTGGGAATTACAACTTTTTGGTGCAAAAGTGACGTCATAGTTTGACAAAAAATCGTCGATTACCGCCAAAGTAAAACATTGATGGGGTTCAAATTTGCACAGGCACACTCGGGTGGGGTATCCGCAAGAAGTAATCACGCTAATTCGGCTTTTCGGGGTGGCTCGAAAATTTAAAAGTTTATTCCCCGGGCAGGGAAAAGGGAAGAGCGGCCATCTTGTTTTTCTAATAGTCAACTCTGGAAATCGCGTTTTGACGGTGCAAATCGACCAAGTTGAGCATCCTGAACAACTTTCCTGTGTGGAGTCATGCAAAATTCGCAAAACCTTGGGAATTACAACTTTTTGGTGCAATAGTGACGTCATAATTTGACCAAAAATCGTCGATTACCGCCAAAGTAAAACATTGACTGGGTTCAGATTTGCACCTGAACACTCGGGTGGGGTATCCGCAAGAAGTAATCATGCTAATTCGGCTTTTTGGGGTGGCTCGAAAATTAAAAAGTTTATTCCCTGGGCAGGGAAAAGGGAAGAGCGGCCATCTTGTTTTGTCTAATAGTCAACTCTGGAAATCGCGTTTTGACGGTGCAAATCGACCAAGTTGAGCATCCTGAACAACTTTCCTGTGTGGAGTCATGCAAAATTCGCAAAACCTTGGGAATTACAACTTTTTTGTGCAAAAGTGACATCATAATTTGACAAAAAATCGTCGATTACCGCCAAAGTAAAACATTGACGGGGTTCAAATTTGCACAGGCACACTCGGGTGGGGTATCCGCAAGAAGTAATCACGCTAATTCGGTTTTTCGGAGGGCCACGAAAATTAAAAAGTTTATTCCCCGGCCAGGGAAAAGGGAAGAGCGGCCATCTTGTTTTTCTAATAGTCAACTCTGGAAATCGTGTTTTGACGGTGCAAATCGACCAAGTTGAGCATCCTGAACAACTTTCCTGTGTGGAGTCATGCAAAATTCGCAAAACCTTGGGAATTACAACTTTTTGGTGCAATAGTGACGTCATAATTTGACCAAAAATCGTCGATTACCGCCAAAGTAAAACATTGACTGGGTTCAGATTTACACCTGAACACTCGGGTGGGGTATCCGCAAGAAGTAATCACGCTAATTCGGCTTTTTGGGGTGGCTCGAAAATTAAAAAGTTTATTCCCTGGGCAGGGAAAAGGGAAGAGCGGCCATCTTGTTTTTCTAATAGTCAACTCTGGAAATCGCGTTTTGACGGTGCAAATCGACCAAGTTGAGCATCCTGAACAACTTTCCTGTGTGGAGTCATGCAAAATTCGCAAAACCTTGGGAATTACAACTTTTTGGTGCAAAAGTGACGTCATAATTTGTCCAAAAATCGTCGATTACCGCCAAAGTAAAACATTGACGGGGTTCAGATTTACACCGGCACACTCGGGTGGGGTATCCGCAAGAAGTAATCACGCTAATTCGGCTTTTCGGGGTGGCTCGAAAATTTAAAAGTTTATTCCCCGGGCAGGGAAAAGGGAAGAGCGGCCATCTTGTTTTCTAATAGTCAACTCTGGAAATCGCGTTTTGACGGTGCAAATCGACCAAGTTGAGCATCCTGAACAACTTTCCTGTGTGGAGTCATGCAAAATTCGCAAAACCTTGGGAATTACAACTTTTTGGTGCAAAAGTGACGTCACAATTTGACAAAAAATCGTCGATTACCGCCAAAGTAAAACATTGATGGGGTTCAAATTTGCACAGGCACACTCGGGTGGGGTATCCGCAAGAAGTAATCACGCTAATTTGGCTTTTTGGGAGCTCAAAAATAAAAAAGTTTATTCCCCGGGCAGGGAAAAGGGAAGAGCGGCCATCTTGTTTTTCTAAAAGTCAACTCTGGAAATCGCGTTTTGACGGTGCAAATCGACCAAGTTGAGCATCCTGAACAACTTTCCTGTGTGGAGTCATGCAAAATTCGCAAAACCTTGGGAATTACAACTTTTTGGTGCAAAAGTGACGTCATAATTTGACAAAAAAATCGTCGATTACCGCCAAAGTAAAACATTGATGGGGTTCAAATTTGCACAGGCACACTCGGGTGGGGTATCCGCAAGAAGTAATCACGCTAATTTGGCTTTTTGGGAGCTCGAAAATAAAAAAGTTTATTCCCCGGGCAGGGAAAAGGGAAGAGCGGCCATCTTGTTTTTCTAAAAGTCAACTCTGGAAATCGCGTTTTGACGGTGCAAATCGACCAAGTTGAGCATCCTGAACAACTTTCCTGTGTGGAGTCATGCAAAGTTCGCAAAACCTTGGGAATTACAACTTTTTGGTGCAAAAGTGACGTCATAGTTTGACAAAAAATCGTCGATTACCGCCAAAGTAAAACATTGATGGGGTTCAAATTTGCACAGGCACACTCGGGTGGGGTATCCGCAAGAAGTAATCACGCTAATTCGGCTTTTCGGGGTGGCTCGAAAATTTAAAAGTTTATTCCCCGGGCAGGGAAAAGGGAAGAGCGGCCATCTTGTTTTTCTAATAGTCAACTCTGGAAATCGCGTTTTGACGGTGCAAATCGACCAAGTTGAGCATCCTGAACAACTTTCCTGTGTGGAGTCATGCAAAATTCGCAAAACCTTGGGAATTACAACTTTTTGGTGCAATAGTGACGTCATAATTTGACCAAAAATCGTCGATTACCGCCAAAGTAAAACATTGACTGGGTTCAGATTTGCACCTGAACACTCGGGTGGGGTATCCGCAAGAAGTAATCATGCTAATTCGGCTTTTTGGGGTGGCTCGAAAATTAAAAAGTTTATTCCCTGGGCAGGGAAAAGGGAAGAGCGGCCATCTTGTTTTGTCTAATAGTCAACTCTGGAAATCGCGTTTTGACGGTGCAAATCGACCAAGTTGAGCATCCTGAACAACTTTCCTGTGTGGAGTCATGCAAAATTCGCAAAACCTTGGGAATTACAACTTTTTTGTGCAAAAGTGACATCATAATTTGACAAAAAATCGTCGATTACCGCCAAAGTAAAACATTGACGGGGTTCAAATTTGCACAGGCACACTCGGGTGGGGTATCCGCAAGAAGTAATCACGCTAATTCGGTTTTTCGGAGGGCCACGAAAATTAAAAAGTTTATTCCCCGGCCAGGGAAAAGGGAAGAGCGGCCATCTTGTTTTTCTAATAGTCAACTCTGGAAATCGTGTTTTGACGGTGCAAATCGACCAAGTTGAGCATCCTGAACAACTTTCCTGTGTGGAGTCATGCAAAATTCGCAAAACCTTGGGAATTACAACTTTTTGGTGCAATAGTGACGTCATAATTTGACCAAAAATCGTCGATTACCGCCAAAGTAAAACATTGACTGGGTTCAGATTTACACCTGAACACTCGGGTGGGGTATCCGCAAAAAGTAATCATGCTAATTCGGCTTTTTGGGGTGGCTCGAAAATTAAAAAGTTTATTCCCTGGGCAGGGAAAAGGGAAGAGCGGCCATCTTGTTTTTCTAATAGTCAACTCTGGAAATCGCGTTTTGACGGTGCAAATCGACCAAGTTGAGCATCCTGAACAACTTTCCTGTGTGGAGTCATGCAAAATTCGCAAAACCTTGGGAATTACAACTTTTTGGTGCAAAAGTGACGTCATAATTTGTCCAAAAATCGTCGATTACCGCCAAAGTAAAACATTGACGGGGTTCAGATTTACACCGGCACACTCGGGTGGGGTATCCGCAAGAAGTAATCACGCTAATTCGGCTTTTCGGGGTGGCTCGAAAATTTAAAAGTTTATTCCCCGGGCAGGGAAAAGGGAAGAGCGGCCATCTTGTTTTCTAATAGTCAACTCTGGAAATCGCGTTTTGACGGTGCAAATCGACCAAGTTGAGCATCCTGAACAACTTTCCTGTGTGGAGTCATGCAAAATTCGCAAAACCTTGGGAATTACAACTTTTTGGTGCAAAAGTGACGTCACAATTTGACAAAAAATCGTCGATTACCGCCAAAGTAAAACATTGATGGGGTTCAAATTTGCACAGGCACACTCGGGTGGGGTATCCGCAAGAAGTAATCACGCTAATTTGGCTTTTTGGGAGCTCAAAAATAAAAAAGTTTATTCCCCGGGCAGGGAAAAGGGAAGAGCGGCCATCTTGTTTTTCTAAAAGTCAACTCTGGAAATCGCGTTTTGACGGTGCAAATCGACCAAGTTGAGCATCCTGAACAACTTTCCTGTGTGGAGTCATGCAAAATTCGCAAAACCTTGGGAATTACAACTTTTTGGTGCAAAAGTGACGTCATAATTTGACAAAAAATCGTCGATTACCGCCAAAGTAAAACATTGATGGGGTTCAAATTTGCACAGGCACACTCGGGTGGGGTATCCGCAAGAAGTAATCACGCTAATTTGGCTTTTTGGGAGCTCGAAAATAAAAAAGTTTATTCCCCGGGCAGGGAAAAGGGAAGAGCGGCCATCTTGTTTTTCTAAAAGTCAACTCTGGAAATCGCGTTTTGACGGTGCAAATCGACCAAGTTGAGCATCCTGAACAACTTTCCTGTGTGGAGTCATGCAAAGTTCGCAAAACCTTGGGAATTACAACTTTTTGGTGCAAAAGTGACGTCATAGTTTGACAAAAAATCGTCGATTACCGCCAAAGTAAAACATTGATGGGGTTCAAATTTGCACAGGCACACTCGGGTGGGGTATCCGCAAGAAGTAATCACGCTAATTCGGCTTTTCGGGGTGGCTCGAAAATTAAAAAGTTTATTCCCCGGGCAGGGAAAAGGGAAGAGCGGCCATCTTGTTTTTCTAATAGTCAACTCTGGAAATCGCGTTTTGACGGTGCAAATCGACCAAGTTGAGCATCCTGAACAACTTTCCTGTGTGGAGTCATGCAAAATTCGCAAAACCTTGGGAATTACAACTTTTTGGTGCAAAAGTGACGTCATAATTTGTCCAAAAATCGTCGATTACCGCCAAAGTAAAACATTGACGGGGTTCAGATTTGCACCGGCACTCTCGGGTGGGGTATCCGCAAGAAGTAATCACGCTAATTCGGCTTTTCGGGGTGGCTCGAAAATTAAAAAGTTTATTCCCCGGGCAGGGAAAAGGGAAGAGCGGCCATCTTGTTTTCTAATAGTCAACTCTGGAAATCGCGTTTTGACGGTGCAAATCGACCAAGTTGAGCATCCTGAACAACTTTCCTGTGTGGAGTCATGCAAAATTCGCAAAACCTTGGGAATTACAACTTTTTGGTGCAAAAGTGACGTCATAATTTGTCCAAAAATCGTCGATTACCGCCAAAGTAAAACATTGACGGGGTTCAGATTTGCACCGGCACACTCGGGTGGGGTATCCGCAAGAAGTAATCACGCTAATTCGGCTTTCCGGGGTGGCTCGAAAATTAAAAAGTTTATTCCCCGGGCAGGGAAAAGGGAAGAGCGGCCATCTTGTTTTTCTAATATTCAACTCTGGAAATCGCGTTTTGACGGTGCAAATCGACCAAGTTGAGCATCCTGAACAACTTTCCTGTGTGGAGTCATGCAAAATTCGTAAAACCTTGGGAATTACAACTTTTTGGTGCAAAAGTGACGTCATAATTTGACAAAAAATCGTCGATTACCGCCAAAGTAAAACATTGATGGGGTTCAAATTTGCACAGGCACACTCGGGTGGGGTATCCGCAAGAAGTAATCACGCTAATTTGGCTTTTTGGGAGCTCGAAAATAAAAAAGTTTATTCCCCGGGCAGGGAAAAGGGAAGAGCGGCCATCTTGTTTTTCTAAAAGTCAACTCTGGAAATCGCGTTTTGACGGTGCAAATCGACCAAGTTGAGCATCCTGAACAACTTTCCTGTGTGGAGTCATGCAAAGTTCGCAAAACCTTGGGAATTACAACTTTTTGGTGCAAAAGTGACGTCATAGTTTGACAAAAAATCGTCGATTACCGCCAAAGTAAAACATTGATGGGGTTCAAATTTGCACAGGCACACTCGGGTGGGGTATCCGCAAGAAGTAATCACGCTAATTCGGCTTTTCGGGGTGGCTCGAAAATTAAAAAGTTTATTCCCCGGGCAGGGAAAAGGGAAGAGCGGCCATCTTGTTTTTCTAATAGTCAACTCTGGAAATCGCGTTTTGACGGTGCAAATCGACCAAGTTGAGCATCCTGAACAACTTTCCTGTGTGGAGTCATGCAAAATTCGCAAAACCTTGGGAATTACAACTTTTTGGTGCAAAAGTGACGTCATAATTTGTCCAAAAATCGTCGATTACCGCCAAAGTAAAACATTGACGGGGTTCAGATTTGCACCGGCACACTCGGGTGGGGTATCCGCAAGAAGTAATCACGCTAATTCGGCTTTTCGGGGTGGCTCGAAAATTAAAAAGTTTATTCCCCGGGCAGGGAAAAGGGAAGAGCGGCCATCTTGTTTTCTAATAGTCAACTCTGGAAATCGCGTTTTGACGGTGCAAATCGACCAAGTTGAGCATCCTGAACAACTTTCCTGTGTGGAGTCATGCAAAATTCGCAAAACCTTGGGAATTACAACTTTTTGGTGCAAAAGTGACGTCATAATTTGTCCAAAAATCGTCGATTACCGCCAAAGTAAAACATTGACGGGGTTCAGATTTGCACCGGCACACTCGGGTGGGGTATCCGCAAGAAGTAATCACGCTAATTCGGCTTTCCTGGGTGGCTCGAAAATTAAAAAGTTTATTCCCCGGGCAGGGAAAAGGGAAGAGCGGCCATCTTGTTTTTCTAATATTCAACTCTGGAAATCGCGTTTTGACGGTGCAAATCGACCAAGTTGAGCATCCTGAACAACTTTCCTGTGTGGAGTCATGCAAAATTCTCAAAACCTTGGGAATTACAACTTTTTGGTGCAAAAGTGACGTCATAATTTGACAAAAAATCGTCGATTACCGCCAAAGTAAAACATTGATGGGGTTCAAATTTGCACCGGCACACTCGGGTGGGGTATCCTCATGAAGTAATCACGCTAATTCGGCTTTTTGGGAGCTCGAAAATTAAAAAGTTTATTCCCCGGGCAGGGAAAAGGGAAGAGCGGCCATCTTGTTTTTTAATAGTCAACTCTGGAAATCGCGTTTTGACGGTGCAAATCGACCAAGTTGAGCATCCTGAACAACTTTCCTGTGTGGAGTCATGCAAAATTCGTAACACCTTGGGAATTACAACTTTTTGGTGCAAAAGTGACGTCATAATTTGACCAAAAATCGTCGATTACCGCCAAAGTAAAACATTGATGGGGTTCAAATTTGCACAGGCACACTCGGGTGGGGTATCCGCAAGAAGTAATCACGCTAATTCGGCTTTTCGGGAGCTCGAAAATTAAAAAGTTTATTTTCCGGGCAGGGAAAAGGGAAGAGCGGCCATCTTGTTTTTCTAATAGTCAACTCTGGAAATCGCGTTTTGACGGTGCAAATCGACCAAGTTGAGCATCCTGAACAACTTTCCTGTGTGGAGTCATGCAAAATTCGCAAAACCTTGGGAATTACAACTTTTTGGTGCAAAAGTGACGTCATAATTTGACAAAAAATCGTCGATTACCGCCAAAGTAAAACATTGATGGGGTTCAAATTTGCACAGGCACACTCGGGTGGGGTATCCGCAAGAAGTAATCACGCTAATTCGGCTTTTCGGGAGCTCGAAAATTAAAAAGTTTATTCCCCGTGCAGGGAAAAGGGAAGAGCGGCCATCTTGTTTTTCTAATAGTCAACTCTGGAAATCGCGTTTTTACGCTCAAATCGACCAAGTTGAGCATCCTGAACAACTTTCCTGTGTGGAGTCATGCAAAATTCGCAAAACCTTGGGAATTACAACTTTTGGGTGCAAAAGTGACGTCATAATTTGACAAAAAATCGTCGATTACCGCCAAAGTAAAACATTGATGGGGTTCAAATTTGCACAGGCACACTCGGGTGGGGTATCCGCAAGAAGTAATCACGCTAATTCGGCTTTTCGGGAGCTCGAAAATTAAAAAGTTTATTCCCCGTGCAGGGAAAAGGGAAGAGCGGCCATCTTGTTTTTCTAATAGTCAACTCTGGAAATCGCGTTTTTACGCTCAAATCGACCAAGTTGAGCATCCTGAACAACTTTCCTGTGTGGAGTCATGCAAAATTCGCAAAACCTTGGGAATTACAACTTTTGGGTGCAAAAGTGACGTCATAATTTGACAAAAAATCGTCGATTACCGCCAAAGTAAAACATTGATGGGGTTCAAATTTGCACAGGCACACTCGGGTGGGGTATCCGCAAGATGTAATCACGCTAATTCGGCTTTTCGGGAGCTCGAAAATTAAAAAGTTTATTTTCCGGGCAGGGAAAAGGGAAGAGCGGCCATCTTGTTTTTCTAATAGTCAACTCTGGAAATCGCGTTTTGACGGTGCAAATCGACCAAGTTGAGCATCCTGAACAACTTTCCTGTGTGGAGTCATGCAAAATTCGCAAAACCTTGGGAATTACAACTTTTTGGTGCAAAAGTGACGTCATAATTTGACAAAAAATCGTCGATTACCGCCAAAGTAAAACATTGATGGGGTTCAAATTTGCACAGGCACACTCGGGTGGGGTATCCACAAGAAGTAATCACGCTAATTCGGCTTTTCGGGAGCTCGAAAATTAAAAAGTTTATTCCCCGTGCAGGGAAAAGGGAAGAGCGGCCATCTTGTTTTTCTAATAGTCAACTCTGGAAATCGCGTTTTGACCGTGCAAATCGACCAAGTTGAGCATCCTGAACAACTTTCCTGTGTGGAGTCATGCAAAATTCGCAAAACCTTGGGAATTACAACTTTTTGGTGCAAAAGTGACGTCATAATTTGACAAAAAATCGTCGATTACCGCCAAAGTAAAACATTGATTTGGTTCAAATTTCCACAGGCACACTCGGGTGGGGTATCCGCAAGAAGTAATCACGCTAATTCGGCTTTTCGGGAGCTCGAAAATTAAAAAGTTTATTCCCCGGGCAGGGAAAAGGGAAGAGCGGCCATCTTGTTTTTCTAATAGTCAACTCTGGAAATCGCGTTTTGACCGTGCAAATCGACCAAGTTGAGCATCCTGAACAACTTTCCTGTGTGGAGTCATGCAAAATTCGTAAAACCTTGGGAATTACAACTTTTTGGTGCAAAAGTGACGTCATAATTTGACCAAAAATCGTCGATTACCGCAAAAGTGAAACATTGATTTGGTTCAAATTTGCACCGGCACACTCGGGTGGGGTATCCGCAAGAAGTAATCACGCTAATTCGGCTTTTCGGGAGCTCGAAAATTAAAAAGTTTATTCCCCGTGCAGGGAAAAGGGAAGAGCGGCCATCTTGTTTTTCTAATAGTCAACTCTGGAAATCGCGTTTTTACGCTCAAATCGACCAAGTTGAGCATCCTGAACAACTTTCCTGTGTGGAGTCATGCAAAATTAGCAAAACCTTGGGAATTACAACTTTTTGGTGCAAAAGTGACGTCATAATTTGACAAAAAATCGTCGATTACCGCCAAAGTAAAACATTGATGGGGTTCAAATTTGCACAGGCACACTGGGGTGGGGTATCCGCAAGAAGTAATCACGCTAATTCGGCTTTTCGGGAGCTCGAAAATTAAAAAGTTTATTCCCCGGGCAGGGAAAAGGGAAGAGCGGCCATCTTGTTTTTCTAATAGTCAACTCTGGAAATCGCGTTTTGACCGTGCAAATCGACCAAGTTGAGCATCCTGAACAACTTTCCTGTGTGGAGTCATGCAAAATTCGCAAAACCTTGGGAATTACAACTTTTTGGTGCAAAAGTGACGTCATAATTTGACAAAAAATCGTCGATTACCGCCAAAGTAAAACATTGATTTGGTTCAAATTTCCACAGGCACACTCGGGTGGGGTATCCGCAAGAAGTAATCACGCTAATTCGGCTTTTCGGGAGCTCGAAAATTAAAAAGTTTATTCCCCGGACAGGGAAAAGGGAAGAGCGGCCATCTTGTTTTTCTAATAGTCAACTCTGGAAATCGCGTTTTGACCGTGCAAATCGACCAAGTTGAGCATCCTGAACAACTTTCCTGTGTGGAGTCATGCAAAATTCGTAAAACCTTGGGAATTACAACTTTTTGGTGCAAAAGTGACGTCATAATTTGACCAAAAATCGTCGATTACCGCCAAAGTGAAACATTAAATGGGTACAAATTTGCACCGGCACACTCGGGTGGGGTATCCGCAAGAAGTAATCACGCTAATTCGGCTTTTCGGGAGCTCGAAAATTAAAAAGTTTATTCCCCGTGCAGGGAAAAGGGAAGAGCGGCCATCTTGTTTTTCTAATAGTCAACTCTGGAAATCGCGTTTTTACGCTCAAATCGACCAAGTTGAGCATCCTGAACAACTTTCCTGTGTGGAGTCATGCAAAATTCGCAAAACCTTGGGAATTACAACTTTTTGGTGCAAAAGTGACGTCATAATTTGACAAAAAATCGTCGATTACCGCCAAAGTAAAACATTGATAGGGTTCAAATTTGCACAGGCACACTCGGGTGGGGTATCCGCAAGAAGTAATCACGCTAATTCGGCTTTTCGGGAGCTCGAAAATTAAAAAGTTTATTCCCCGTGCAGGGAAAAGGGAAGAGCGGCCATCTTGTTTTTCTAATAGTCAACTCTGGAAATCGCGTTTTTACGGTGCAAATCGACCAAGTTGAGCATCCTGAACAACTTTCCTGTGTGGAGTCATGCAAAATTCGCAAAACCTTGGGAATTACAACTTTTTGGTGCAAAAGTGACGTCATAATTTGACAAAAAATCGTCGATTACCGCCAAAGTAAAACATTGATTTGGTTCAAATTTCCACAGGCACACTCGGGTGGGGTATCCGCAAGAAGTAATCACGCTAATTCGGCTTTTCGGGAGCTCGAAAATTAAAAAGTTTATTCCCCGGGCAGGGAAAAGGGAAGAGCGGCCATCTTGTTTTTCTAATAGTCAACTCTGGAAATCGCGTTTTGACCGTGCAAATCGACCAAGTTGAGCATCCTGAACAACTTTCCTGTGTGGAGTCATGCAAAATTCGTAAAACCTTGGGAATTACAACTTTTTTGTGCAAAAGTGACGTCATAATTTGACCAAAAATCGTCGATTACCGCAAAAGTGAAACATTAAATGGGTACAAATGTGCACCGGCACACTCGGGTGGGGTATCCGCAAGAAGTAATCACGCTAATTCGGCTTTTCGGGAGCTCGAAAATTAAAAAGTTTATTCCCCGTGCAGGGAAAAGGGAAGAGCGGCCATCTTGTTTTTCTAATAGTCAACTCTGGAAATCGCGTTTTTACGCTCAAATCGACCAAGTTGAGCATCCTGAACAACTTTCCTGTGTGGAGTCATGCAAAATTCGCAAAACCTTGGGAATTACAACTTTTTGGTGCAAAAGTGACGTCATAATTTGACAAAAAATCGTCGATTACCGCCAAAGTAAAACATTGATGGGGTTCAAATTTGCACAGGCACACTCGGGTGGGGTATCCGCAAGAAGTAATCACGCTAATTCGGCTTTTCGGGAGCTCGAAAATTAAAAAGTTTATTCCCCGTGCAGGGAAAAGGGAAGAGCGGCCATCTTGTTTTTCTAATAGTCAACTCTGGAAATCGCGTTTTGACCGTGCAAATCGACCAAGTTGAGCATCCTGAACAACTTTCCTGTGTGGAGTCATGCAAAATTCGCAAAACCTTGGGAATTACAACTTTTTGGTGCAAAAGTGACGTCATAATTTGACAAAAAATCGTCGATTACCGCCAAAGTAAAACATTGATTTGGTTCAAATTTCCACAGGCACACTCGGGTGGGGTATCCGCAAGAAGTAATCACGCTCATTCGGCTTTTCGGGAGCTCGAAAATTAAAAAGTTTATTCCCCGGGCAGGGAAAAGGGAAGAGCGGCCATCTTGTTTTTCTAATAGTCAACTCTGGAAATCGCGTTTTGACCGTGCAAATCGACCAAGTTGAGCATCCTGAACAACTTTCCTGTGTGGAGTCATGCAAAATTCGTAAAACCTTGGGAATTACAACTTTTTGGTGCAAAAGTGACGTCATAATTTGACCAAAAATCGTCGATTACCGCAAAAGTGAAACATTGATTTGGTTCAAATTTGCACCGGCACACTCGGGTGGGGTATCCGCAAGAAGTAATCACGCTAATTCGGCTTTTCGGGAGCTCGAAAATTAAAAAGTTTATTCCCCGTGCAGGGAAAAGGGAAGAGCGGCCATCTTGTTTTTCTAATAGTCAACTCTGGAAATCGCGTTTTTACGCTCAAATCGACCAAGTTGAGCATCCTGAACAACTTTCCTGTGTGGAGTCATGCAAAATTCGCAAAACCTTGGGAATTACAACTTTTTGGTGCAAAAGTGACGTCATAATTTGACAAAAAATCGTCGATTACCGCCAAAGTAAAACATTGATGGGGTTCAAATTTGCACAGGCACACTCGGGTGGGGTATCCGCAAGAAGTAATCACGCTAATTCGGCTTTTCGGGAGCTCGAAAATTAAAAAGTTTATTCCCCGTGCAGGGAAAAGGGAAGAGCGGCCATCTTGTTTTTCTAATAGTCAACTCTGGAAATCGTGTTTTTACGGTGCAAATCGACCAAGTTGAGCATCCTGAACAACTTTCCTGTGTGGAGTCATGCAAAATTCGCAAAACCTTGGGAATTACAACTTTTTGGTGCAAAAGTGACGTCATAATTTGACAAAAAATCGTCGATTACCGCCAAAGTAAAACATTGATTTGGTTCAAATTTGCACAGGCACACTCGGGTGGGGTATCCGCAAGAAGTAATCACGCTAATTCGGCTTTTCGGGAGCTCGAAAATTAAAAAGTTTATTCCCCGGGCAGGGAAAAGGGAAGAGCGGCCATCTTGTTTTTCTAATAGTCAACTCTGGAAATCGCGTTATGACCGTGCAAATCGACCAAGTTGAGCATCCTGAACAACTTTCCTGTGTGGAGTCATGCAAAATTCGTAAAACCTTGGGAATTACAACTTTTTGGTGCAAAAGTGACGTCATAATTTGACCAAAAATCGTCGATTACCGCAAAAGTGAAACATTAAATGGGTACAAATTTGCACCGGCACACTCGGGTGGGGTATCCGCAAGAAGTAATCACGCTAATTCGGCTTTTCGGGAGCTCGAAAATTAAAAAGTTTATTCCCCGTGCAGGGAAAAGGGAAGAGCGGCCATCTTGTTTTTCTAATAGTCAACTCTGGAAATCGCGTTTTTACGGTGCAAATCGACCAAGTTGAGCATCCTGAACAACTTTCCTGTGTGGAGTCATGCAAAATTCGCAAAACCTTGGGAATTACAACTTTTTGGTGCAAAAGTGACGTCATAATTTGACAAAAAATCGTCGATTACCGCCAAAGTAAAACATTGATGGGGTTCAAATTTGCACAGGCACACTCGGGTGGGGTATCCGCAAGAAGTAATCACGCTAATTCGGCTTTTCGGGAGCTCGAAAATTAAAAAGTTTATTCCCCGTGCAGGGAAAAGGGAAGAGCGGCCATCTTGTTTTTCTAATAGTCAACTCTGGAAATCGCGTTTTGACGGTGCAAATCGACCAAGTTGAGCATCCTGAACAACTTTCCTGTGTGGAGTCATGCAAAATTCGCAAAACCTTGGGAATTACAACTTTTTGGTGCAAAAGTGACGTCATAATTTGACAAAAAATCGTCGATTACCGCCAAAGTAAAACATTGATTTGGTTCAAATTTCCACAGGCACACTCGGGTGGGGTATCCGCAAGAAGTAATCACGCTAATTTGGCTTTTCGGGAGCTCGAAAATTAAAAAGTTTATTCCCCGGGCAGGGAAAAGGGAAGAGCGGCCATCTTGTTTTTCTAATAGTCAACTCTGGAAATCGCGTTTTGACCGTGCAAATCGACCAAGTTGAGCATCCTGAACAACTTTCCTGTGTGGAGTCATGCAAAATTCGTAAAACCTTGGGAATTACAACTTTTTGGTGCAAAAGTGACGTCATAATTTGACCAAAAATCGTCGATTACCGCAAAAGTGAAACATTAAATGGGTACAAATTTGCACCGGCACACTCGGGTGGGGTATCCGCAAGAAGTAATCACGCTAATTCGGCTTTTCGGGAGCTCGAAAATTAAAAAGTTTATTCCCCGTGCAGGGAAAAGGGAAGAGCGGCCATCTTGTTTTTCTAATAGTCAACTCTGGAAATCGCGTTTTTACGCTCAAATCGACCAAGTTGAGCATCCTGAACAACTTTCCTGTGTGGAGTCATGCAAAATTAGCAAAACCTTGGGAATTACAACTTTTTGGTGCAAAAGTGACGTCATAATTTGACAAAAAATCGTCGATTACCGCCAAAGTAAAACATTGATGGGGTTCAAATTTGCACAGGCACACTCGGGTGGGGTATCCGCAAGAAGTAATCACGCTAATTCGGCTTTTCGGGAGCTCGAAAATTAAAAAGTTTATTCCCCGGGCAGGGAAAAGGGAAGAGCGGCCATCTTGTTTTTCTAATAGTCAACTCTGGAAATCGCGTTTTGACCGTGCAAATCGACCAAGTTGAGCATCCTGAACAACTTTCCTGTGTGGAGTCATGCAAAATTCGCAAAACCTTGGGAATTACAACTTTTTGGTGCAAAAGTGACGTCATAATTTGACAAAAAATCGTCGATTACCGCCAAAGTAAAACATTGATTTGGTTCAAATTTGCACAGGCACACTCGGGTGGGGTATCCGCAAGAAGTAATCACGCTAATTCGGCTTTTCGGGAGCTCGAAAATTAAAAAGTTTATTCCCCGGGCAGGGAAAAGGGAAGAGCGGCCATCTTGTTTTTCTAATAGTCAACTCTGGAAATCGCGTTTTGACCGTGCAAATCGACCAAGTTGAGCATCCTGAACAACTTTCCTGTGTGGAGTCATGCAAAATTCGTAAAACCTTGGGAATTACAACTTTTTGGTGCAAAAGTGACGTCATAATTTGACCAAAAATCGTCGATTACCGCAAAAGTGAAACATTAAATGGGTACAAATTTGCACCGGCACACTCGGGTGGGGTATCCGCAAGAAGTAATCACGCTAATTCGGCTTTTCGGGAGCTCGAAAATTAAAAAGTTTATTCCCCGTGCAGGGAAAAGGGAAGAGCGGCCATCTTGTTTTTCTAATAGTCAACTCTGGAAATCGCGTTTTTACGCTCAAATCGACCAAGTTGAGCATCCTGAACAACTTTCCTGTGTGGAGTCATGCAAAATTAGCAAAACCTTGGGAATTACAACTTTTTGGTGCAAAAGTGACGTCATAATTTGACAAAAAATCGTCGATTACCGCCAAAGTAAAACATTGATGGGGTTCAAATTTGCACAGGCACACTCGGGTGGGGTATCCGCAAGAAGTAATCACGCTAATTCGGCTTTTCGGGAGCTCGAAAATTAAAAAGTTTATTCCCCGGGCAGGGAAAAGGGAAGAGCGGCCATCTTGTTTTTCTAATAGTCAACTCTGGAAATCGCGTTTTGACCGTGCAAATCGACCAAGTTGAGCATCCTGAACAACTTTCCTGTGTGGAGTCATGCAAAATTCGCAAAACCTTGGGAATTACAACTTTTTGGTGCAAAAGTGACGTCATAATTTGACAAAAAATCGTCGATTACCGCCAAAGTAAAACATTGATGGGGTTCAAATTTGCACAGGCACACTCGGGTGGGGTATCCGTAAGAAGTAATCACGCTAATTCGGCTTTTCGGGAGCTCGAAAATTAAAAAGTTTATTCCCCGTGCAGGGAAAAGGGAAGAGCGGCCATCTTGTTTTTCTAATAGTCAACTCTGGAAATCGCGTTTTTACGGTGCAAATCGACCAAGTTGAGCATCCTGAACAACTTTCCTGTGTGGAGTCATGCAAAATTAGCAAAACCTTGGGAATTACAACTTTTTGGTGCAAAAGTGACGTCATAATTTGACAAAAAATCGTCGATTACCGCCAAAGTAAAACATTGATGGGGTTCAATTTTGCACAGGCACACTCGGGTGGGGTATCCGCAAGAAGTAATCACGCTAATTCGGCTTTTCGGGAGCTCGAAAATTAAAAAGTTTATTCCCCGTGCAGGGAAAAGGGAAGAGCGGCCATCTTGTTTTTCTAATAGTCAACTCTGGAAATCGCGTTTTTACGCTCAAATCGACCAAGTTGAGCATCCTGAACAACTTTCCTGTGTGGAGTCATTCAAAATTAGCAAAACCTTGGGAATTACAACTTTTTGGTGCAAAAGTGACGTCATAATTTGACAAAAAATCGTCGATTACCGCCAAAGTAAAACATTGATGGGGTTCAAATTTGCACAGGCACACTCGGGTGGGGTATCCGCAAGAAGTAATCACGCTAATTCGGCTTTTCGGGAGCTCGAAAATTAAAAAGTTTATTCCCCGGGCAGGGAAAAGGGAAGAGCGGCCATCTTGTTTTTCTAATAGTCAACTCTGGAAATCGCGTTTTGACGGTGCAAATCGACCAAGTTGAGCATCCTGAACAACTTTCCTGTGTGGAGTCATGCAAAATTCGTAAAACCTTGGGAATTACAACTTTTTGGTGCAAAAGTGACGTCATAATTTGACAAAAAATCGTCGATTACCGCCAAAGTAAAACATTGATGGGGTTCAAATTTGCACAGGCACACTCGGGTGGGGTATCCGCAAGAAGTAATCAAGCTAATTCGGCTTTTCGGGAGCTCGAAAATTAAAAAGTTATTCTCCGGTCAGGGAAAATGGAAGAGCGGCCATCTTGTTTTTCTAATATTCAACTCTGGAAATCGCGTTTTGACGGTGCAAATCGACCAAGTTGAGCATCCTGAACAACTTTCCTATGTGGAGTCATGCAAAATTCGCAAAACCTAGGGAATTACAACTTTTTGGTGCAAAAGTGACGTCATTATTTGACCAAAAATCGTCGATTACCGCCAAAGTAAAACATTGACTGGGTTCAAATTTGCACCGGCACACTCGGGTGGGGTATCCGCAAGAAGTAATCACGCTAATTAGGCTTTTCGGGAGCTCGAAAAGTAAAAGGTTTATTCCCCGGGCAGAGAAAAGGGAAGAGCGGCCATCTTGTTTTTCTAAGAGTCAACTCTGGAAATCGCGTTTTGACAGTGCCAATCGACCAAGTTGAGCATCCTGAACAACTTTCCTGTGTGGAGTCATGTAAAATTCGTAAAACCTTGGGAATTACAACTTTTTGGTGCAAAAGTGACGTCATAATTTGACAAAAAATCGTCGATTACCGCCAAAGTAAAACAATGACGGGGTTCAAATTTGCACAGGCACACTCGGGTGGGGTATCCGCAAGAAGTAATCATGCTAATTCGGCTTTTCGGGGTGGCTCGAAAATTAAAAAGGTTATTCCCTGGCCAGGGAAAAGGGAAGAGCGGCCTTCTTGTTTTTCTAATAGTCAACTCTGGAAATCGCGTTTTGACGGTGCAAATCGACCAAGTTGAGCATCCTGAACAACTTTCCTGTGTGGAGTCATGCAAAATTCGCAAAACCTTGGGAATTACAACTTTTTTGTGCAAAAGTGACGTCATAATTTGACAAAAAATCGTCGATTACCGCCAAAGTAAAACATTGACGGGGTTCAAATTTGCACAGGCACACTCGGGTGGGGTATCCGCAAGAAGTAATCACGCTAATTCGGTTTTTCGGGGTGCCACGAAAATTAAAAAGTTTATTCCCCGGCCAGGTAAAAGGGAAGAGCGGCCATCTTGTTTTTCTAATAGTCAACTCTGGAAATCGCGTTTTGAGGGTGCAAATCGACCAAGTTGAGCATCCTGAACAACTTTCCTGTGTGGAGTCATGCAAAATTCGTAAAACCTTGGGAATTACAACTTTTTGGTGCAATAGTGACGTCATAATTTGTCCAAAAATCGTCGATTACCGCCAAAGTAAAACATTGACGGGGTTCAGATTTGCACCGGCACACTCGGGTGGGGTATCCGCAAGAAGTAATCACGCTTATTCGGCTTTTCGGGGTGGCTCGAAAATTAAAAAGTTTATTCCGTTAGCAGGGAAAAGGGAAGAGCGGCCATCTTGTTTTTCTAATAGTCAACTCTGGAAATCGCGTTTTGACGGTGCAAATCGACCAAGTTGAGCATCCTGAACAACTTTCCTGTGTGGAGTCATGCAAAATTCGTAAAACCTTGGGAATTACAACTTTTTGGTGCAAAAGTGACGTCATAATTTGACAAAAAATCGTCGATTACCGCCAAAGTAAAACATTGATGGGGTTCAAATTTGCACAGGCACACTCGGGTGGGGTATCCGCTAGAAGTAATCACGCTAATTCGGTCTTTCGGGAGCTCGAAAATTAAAAAGTTTATTTTCCGGGCATGGAAAAGGGAAGAGCGGCCATCTTGTTTTTCTAATAGTCAACTCTGGAAATCGCGTTTTGACGGTGCAAATCGACCAAGTTGAGCATCCTGAACAACTTTCCTGTGTGGAGTCATGTAAAATTCGTAAAACCTTGGGAATTACAACTTTTTGGTGCAAAAGTGACGTCATAATTTGTCAAAAAATCGTCGATTACCGCCAAAGTAAAACATTGACGGGGTTCAGATTTGCACCGGCACACTCGGGTGGGGTATCCGCAAGAAGTAATCACGCTAATTCGGCTTTTCGGGGTGGCTCGAAAATTAAAAAGTTATTCTCCGGTCAGGAAAATGGAAGAGCGGCCATCTTGTTTGTCTAATATTCAACTCTGGAAATCGCGTTTTGACGGTGCAAATCGACCAAGTTGAGCATCCTGAACAACTTTCCTATGTGGAGTCATGCAAAATTCGTAAAACCTAGGGAATTACAACTTTTTGGTGCAAAAGTGACGTCATAATTTGACCAAAAATCGTCGATTACCGCCAAAGTAAAACATTGACTGGGTTCAAATTTGCACCGGCACACTCGGGTGGGGTATCCGCAAGAAGTAATCACGCTAATTCGGCTTTTCGGGAGCTCGAAAAGTAAAAGGTTTATTCCCCGGGCAGAGAAAAGGGTAGAGCGGCCATCTTGTTTTTCTAATAGTCAACTCTGGAAATCGCGTTTTGACAGTGCCAATCGACCAAGTTTAGCATCCTGAACAACTTTCCTGTGTGGAGTCATGCAAAATTCGGAAAACCTTGGGAATTACAACTTTTTGGTGCAAAAGTGACGTCATAATTTGACAAAAAATCGTCGATTACCGCCAAAGTAAAACATTGATGGGGTTCAAATTTGCACAGGCACACTCGGGTGGGGTATCCGCAAGAAGTAATCACGCTAATTCGGCTTTTCGGGAGCTCGAAAATTAAAAAGTTTATTCCCCGGGCATGGGGAAAAGGGAAGAGCAGCCATCTTGTTTTTCTAATAGTCAACTCTGGAAATCGCGTTTTGACGGTGCAAATCGACCAAGTTGAGCATCATGAACAACTTTCCTGTGTGGAGTCATACAAAATTCGTAACACCTTGGGAATTACAACTTTTTGGTGCAAAAGTGACGTCATAATTTGTCCAAAAATCGTCGATAACCGCCAAAGTAAAACATTGACGGGGTTCAGATTTGCACCGGCACACTCGGGTGGGGTATCCGCAAGAAGTAATCACGCTAATTCGGCTTTTCGGGGTGGCTCGAAAATTAAAAAGTTTATTCTCCGGGCAGGGAAAAGGGAAGAGCGGCCATCTTGTTTTCTAATAGTCAACTCTGGAAATCGCGTTTTGACGGTGCAAATCGACCAAGTTGAGCATCCTGAACAACTTTCCTGTGTGGAGTCATGCAAAATTCGAAAAACCTTGGGAATTACAACTTTTTGGTGCAAAAGTGACGTCATAATTTGACCCAAAATCGTCGATTACCGCCAAAGTAAAACATTGACTGGGTTCAGATTTGCACCTGAACACTCGGGTGGGGTATCCGCAAGAAGTAATCATGCTAATTCGGCTTTTCGGGGTGGCTCGAAAATTAAAAAGGTTATTCCCTGGCCAGGGAAAAGGGAAGAGCGGCCATCTTGTTTTTCTAATAGTCAACTCTGGAAATCGCGTTTTGACGGTGCAAATCGACCAAGTTGAGCATCCTGAACAACTTTCCTGTGTGGAGTCATGCAAAATTCGCAAAACCTTGGGAATTACAACTTTTTGGTGCAAAAGTGACGTCATAATTTGACCCAAAATCGTCGATTACCGCCAAAGTAAATAATTGACGGGGTTCAAATTTGCACAGGCACACTCGGGTGGGGTATCCGCAAGAAGTAATCACGCTAATTCGGTTTTTCGGGGTGGCTCGAAAATTAAAAAGTTTATTCCGTTAGCAGGGAAAAGGGAAGAGCGGCCATCTTGTTTTTCTAATAGTCAACTCTGGAAATCGCGTTTTGACGGTGCAAATCGACCAAGTTGAGCATCCTGAACAACTTTCCTGTGTGGAGTCATGCAAAATTCGTAAAACCTTGGGAATTACAACTTTTTGGTGCAAAAGTGACGTCATAATTTGACAAAAAATCGTCGATTACCGCCAAAGTAAAACATTGATGGGGTTCAAATTTGCACAGGCACACTCGGGTGGGGTATCCGCTAGAAGTAATCACGCTAATTCGGTCTTTCGGGAGCTCGAAAATTAAAAAGTTTATTTTCCGGGCAGGGAAAAGGGAAGAGCGGCCATCTTGTTTTTCTAATAGTCAACTCTGGAAATCGCGTTTTGACGGTGCAAATCGACCAAGTTGAGCATCCTGAACAACTTTCCTGTGTGGAGTCATGTAAAATTCGTAAAACCTTGGGAATTACAACTTTTTGGTGCAAAAGTGACGTCATAATTTGTCAAAAAATCGTCGATTACCGCCAAAGTAAAACATTGACGGGGTTCAGATTTGCACCGGCACACTCGGGTGGGGTATCCGCAAGAAGTAATCACGCTAATTCGGCTTTTCGGGGTGGCTCGAAAATTAAAAAGTTATTCTCCGGTCAGGAAAATGGAAGAGCGGCCATCTTGTTTGTCTAATATTCAACTCTGGAAATCGCGTTTTGACGGTGCAAATCGACCAAGTTGAGCATCCTGAACAACTTTCCTATGTGGAGTCATGCAAAATTCGTAAAACCTAGGGAATTACAACTTTTTGGTGCAAAAGTGACGTCATAATTTGACCAAAAATCGTCGATTACCGCCAAAGTAAAACATTGACTGGGTTCAAATTTGCACCGGCACACTCGGGTGGGGTATCCGCAAGAAGTAATCACGCTAATTCGGCTTTTCGGGAGCTCGAAAAGTAAAAGGTTTATTCCCCGGGCAGAGAAAAGGGTAGAGCGGCCATCTTGTTTTTCTAATAGTCAACTCTGGAAATCGCGTTTTGACAGTGCCAATCGACCAAGTTTAGCATCCTGAACAACTTTCCTGTGTGGAGTCATGCAAAATTCGGAAAACCTTGGGAATTACAACTTTTTGGTGCAAAAGTGACGTCATAATTTGACAAAAAATCGTCGATTACCGCCAAAGTAAAACATTGATGGGGTTCAAATTTGCACAGGCACACTCGGGTGGGGTATCCGCAAGAAGTAATCACGCTAATTCGGCTTTTCGGGAGCTCGAAAATTAAAAAGTTTATTCCCCGGGCAGGGGGAAAAGGGAAGAGCAGCCATCTTGTTTTTCTAATAGTCAACTCTGGAAATCGCGTTTTGACGGTGCAAATCGACCAAGTTGAGCATCATGAACAACTTTCCTGTGTGGAGTCATACAAAATTCGTAACACCTTGGGAATTACAACTTTTTGGTGCAAAAGTGACGTCATAATTTGTCCAAAAATCGTCGATAACCGCCAAAGTAAAACATTGACGGGGTTCAGATTTGCACCGGCACACTCGGGTGGGGTATCCGCAAGAAGTAATCACGCTAATTCGGCTTTTCGGGGTGGCTCGAAAATTAAAAAGTTTATTCTCCGGGCAGGGAAAAGGGAAGAGCGGCCATCTTGTTTTCTAATAGTCAACTCTGGAAATCGCGTTTTGACGGTGCAAATCGACCAAGTTGAGCATCCTGAACAACTTTCCTGTGTGGAGTCATGCAAAATTCGAAAAACCTTGGGAATTACAACTTTTTGGTGCAAAAGTGACGTCATAATTTGACCCAAAATCGTCGATTACCGCCAAAGTAAAACATTGACTGGGTTCAGATTTGCACCTGAACACTCGGGTGGGGTATCCGCAAGAAGTAATCATGCTAATTCGGCTTTTCGGGGTGGCTCGAAAATTAAAAAGGTTATTCCCTGGCCAGGGAAAAGGGAAGAGCGGCCATCTTGTTTTTCTAATAGTCAACTCTGGAAATCGCGTTTTGACGGTGCAAATCGACCAAGTTGAGCATCCTGAACAACTTTCCTGTGTGGAGTCATGCAAAATTCGCAAAACCTTGGGAATTACAACTTTTTGGTGCAAAAGTGACGTCATAATTTGACCCAAAATCGTCGATTACCGCCAAAGTAAATAATTGACGGGGTTCAAATTTGCACAGGCACACTCGGGTGGGGTATCCGCAAGAAGTAATCACGCTAATTCGGTTTTTCGGGGTGCCACGAAAATTAAAAAGTTTATTCCCCGGCCAGGTAAAAGGGAAGAGCGGCCATCTTGTTTTTCTAATAGTCAACTCTGGAAATCGCGTTTTGACGGTGCAAATCGACCAAGTTGAGCATCCTGAACAACTTTCCTGTGTGGAGTCATGCAAAATTCGGAAAACCTTGGGAATTACAACTTTTTGGTGCAAAAGTGACGTCACAATTTGACCCAAAATCGTCGATTACCGCCAAAGTAAAACATTGATGGGGTTCAAATTTGCACAGGCACACTCGGGTGGGGTATCCGCAAGAAGTAATCACGCTAATTCGGCTTTTCGGGAGCTCGAAAAGTAAAAGGTTTATTCCCCGGGCAGAGAAAAGGGTAGAGCGGCCATCTTGTTTTTCTAATAGTCAACTCTGGAAATCGCGTTTTGACAGTGCCAATCGACAAAGTTTAGCATCCTGAACAACTTTCCTGTGTGGAGTCATGCAAAATTCGGAAAACCTTGGGAATTACAACTTTTTTGTGCAAAAGTGACGTCATAATTTGACAAAAAATCGTCGATTACCGCCAAAGTAAAACATTGACGGGGTTCAAATTTGCACAGGCACACTCGGGTGGGGTATCCGCAAGAAGTAATCACGCTAATTCGGTTTTTCGGGGTGCCACGAAAATTAAAAAGTTTATTCCCCGGCCAGGTAAAAGGGAAGAGCGGCCATCTTGTTTTTCTAATAGTCAACTCTGGAAATCGCGTTTTGACGGTGCAAATCGACCAAGTTGAGCATCCTGAACAACTTTCCTGTGTGGAGTCATGCAAAATTCGCAAAACCTTGGGAATTACAACTTTTTGGTGCAATAGTGACGTCATAATTTGACCAAAATCGTCGATTACCGCCAAAGTAAAACATTGACTGGGTTCAGATTTGCACCTGAACACTCGGGTGGGGTATCCGCAAGAAGTAATCATGCTAATTCGGCTTTTTGGGGTGGCTCGAAAATTAAAAAGTTTATTCCCTGGGCAGGGAAAAGGGAAGAGCGGCCATCTTGTTTTTCTAATAGTCAACTCTGGAAATCGCGTTTTGACCGTGCAAATCGACCAAGTTGAGCATCCTGAACAACTTTCCTGTGTGGAGTCATGCAAAATTCGCAAAACCTTGGGAATTACAACTTTTTTGTGCAAAAGTGACGTCATAATTTGACAAAAAATCGTCGATTACCGCCAAAGTAAAACATTGACGGGGTTCAAATTTGCACAGGCACACTCGGGTGGGGTATCCGCAAGAAGTAATCACGCTAATTAGGTTTTTCGGAGGGCCACGAAAATTAAAAAGTTTATTCCCCGGCCAGGTAAAAGGGAAGAGCGGCCATCTTGTTTTTCTAATAGTCAACTCTGGAAATCGTGTTTTGACGGTGCAAATCGACCAAGTTGAGCATCCTGAACAACTTTCCTGTGTGGAGTCATGCAAAATTCGCAAAACCTTGGGAATTACAACTTTTTGGTGCAATAGTGACGTCATAATTTGACCAAAAATCGTCGATTACCGCCAAAGTAAAACATTGACTGGGTTCAGATTTGCACCTGAACACTCGGGTGGGGTATCCG
This sequence comes from Asterias amurensis, assembly GCF_032118995.1. Taxonomy (NCBI): domain Eukaryota; kingdom Metazoa; phylum Echinodermata; class Asteroidea; order Forcipulatida; family Asteriidae; genus Asterias; species Asterias amurensis. Next base: position 9,678,455 of record NC_092665.1, read on the forward strand.
CAAGAAGTAATCATGCTAATTCGGCTTTTTGGGGTGGCTCGAAAATTAAAAAGTTTATTCCCTGGGCAGGGAAAAGGGAAGAGCGGCCATCTTGTTTTTCTAATAGTCAACTCTGGAAATCGCGTTTTGACGGTGCAAATCGACCAAGTTGAGCATCCTGAACAACTTTCCTGTGTGGAGTCATGCAAAATTCGCAAAACCTTGGGAATTACAACTTTTTGGTGCAATAGTGACGTCATAATTTGACCAAAATCGTCGATTACCGCCAAAGTAAAACATTGACTGGGTTCAGATTTGCACCTGAACACTCGGGTGGGGTATCCGCAAGAAGTAATCATGCTAATTCGGCTTTTTGGGGTGGCTCGAAAATTAAAAAGTTTATTCCCTGGGCAGGGAAAAGGGAAGAGCGGCCATCTTGTTTTTCTAATAGTCAACTCTGGAAATCGCGTTTTGACCGTGCAAATCGACCAAGTTGAGCATCCTGAACAACTTTCCTGTGTGGAGTCATGCAAAATTCGCAAAACCTTGGGAATTACAACTTTTTTGTGCAAAAGTGACGTCATAATTTGACAAAAAATCGTCGATTACCGCCAAAGTAAAACATTGACGGGGTTCAAATTTGCACAGGCACACTCGGGTGGGGTATCCGCAAGAAGTAATCACGCTAATTAGGTTTTTCGGAGGGCCACGAAAATTAAAAAGTTTATTCCCCGGCCAGGTAAAAGGGAAGAGCGGCCATCTTGTTTTTCTAATAGTCAACTCTGGAAATCGTGTTTTGACGGTGCAAATCGACCAAGTTGAGCATCCTGAACAACTTTCCTGTGTGGAGTCATGCAAAATTCGCAAAACCTTGGGAATTACAACTTTTTGGTGCAATAGTGACGTCATAATTTGACCAAAAATCGTCGATTACCGCCAAAGTAAAACATTGACTGGGTTCAGATTTGCACCTGAACACTCGGGTGGGGTATCCGCAAGAAGTAATCATGCTAATTCGGCTTTTTGGGGTGGCTCGAAAATTAAAAAGTTTATTCCCTGGGCAGGGAAAAGGGAAGAGCGGCCATCTTGTTTTTCTAATAGTCAACTCTGGAAATCGCGTTTTGACGGTGCAAATCGACCAAGTTGAGCATCCTGAACAACTTTCCTGTGTGGAGTCATGCAAAATTCGCAAAACCTTGGGAATTACAACTTTTTGGTGCAATAGTGACGTCATAATTTGTCCAAAAATCGTCGATTACTGCTAAAGTAAAACATTGAAGGGGTTCAAATTTGCACCGGCACACTCGGGTGGGGTATCCGCAAGAAGTAATCACGCTAATTCGGCTTTTCGGGAGCTCGAAAATTAAAAAGTTTATTCCCCGTGCAGGGAAAAGGGAAGAGCGGCCATCTTGTTTTTCTAATAGTCAACTCTGGAAATCGCGTTTTGACGGTGCAAATCGACCAAGTTGAGCATCCTGAACAACTTTCCTGTGTGGAGTCATGCAAAATTCGTAAAACCTTGGGAATTACAACTTTTTGGTGCAAAAGTGACGTCATAATTTGTCCAAAAATCGTCGATTACCGCCAAAGTAAAACATTGACGGGGTTCAGATTTACACCGGCACACTCGGGTGGGGTATCCGCAAGAAGTAATCACGCTAATTCGGCTTTTCGGGGTGGCTCGAAAATTTAAAAGTTTATTCCCCGGGCAGGGAAAAGGGAAGAGCGGCCATCTTGTTTTCTAATAGTCAACTCTGGAAATCGCGTTTTGACGGTGCAAATCGACCAAGTTGAGCATCCTGAACAACTTTCCTGTGTGGAGTCATGCAAAATTCGCAAAACCTTGGGAATTACAACTTTTTGGTGCAAAAGTGACGTCACAATTTGACAAAAAATCGTCGATTACCGCCAAAGTAAAACATTGATGGGGTTCAAATTTGCACAGGCACACTCGGGTGGGGTATCCGCAAGAAGTAATCACGCTAATTTGGCTTTTTGGGAGCTCGAAAATAAAAAAGTTTATTCCCCGGGCAGGGAAAGGGAAGAGCGGCCATCTTGTTTTTCTAAAAGTCAACTCTGGAAATCGCGTTTTGACGGTGCAAATCGACCAAGTTGAGCATCCTGAACAACTTTCCTGTGTGGAGTCATGCAAAATTCGCAAAACCTTGGGAATTACAACTTTTTGGTGCAAAAGTGACGTCATAATTTGACAAAAAATCGTCAATTACCGCCAAAGTAAAACATTGATGGGGTTCAAATTTGCACAGGCACACTCGGGTGGGGTATCCGCAAGAAGTAATCACGCTAATTTGGCTTTTTGGAAGCTCGAAAATAAAAAAGTTTATTCCCCGGGCAGGGAAAAGGGAAGAGCGGCCATCTTGTTTTTCTAAAAGTCAACTCTGGAAATCGCGTTTTGACGGTGCAAATCGACCAAGTTGAGCATCCTGAACAACTTTCCTGTGTGGAGTCATGCAAAGTTCGCAAAACCTTGGGAATTACAACTTTTTGGTGCAAAAGTGACGTCATAGTTTGACAAAAAATCGTCGATTACCGCCAAAGTAAAACATTGATGGGGTTCAAATTTGCACAGGCACACTCGGGTGGGGTATCCGCAAGAAGTAATCACGCTAATTCGGCTTTTCGGGAGCTCGAAAATTAAAAAGTTTATTCCCCGGGCAGGGAAAAGGGAAGAGCGGCCATCTTGTTTTTCTAATAGTCAACTCTGGAAATCGCGTTTTGACGGTGCAAATCGACCAAGTTGAGCATCCTGAACAACTTTTCTGTGTGGAGTCATGCAAAATTCGCAAAACCTTGGGAATTACAACTTTTTGGTGCAATAGTGACGTCATAATTTGACCAAAAATCGTCGATTACCGCCAAAGTAAAACATTGACTGGGTTCAGATTTGCACCTGAACACTCGGGTGGGGTATCCGCAAGAAGTAATCATGCTAATTCGGCTTTTTGGGGTGGCTCGAAAATTAAAAAGTTTATTCCCTGGGCAGGGAAAAGGAAAGAGCGGCCATCTTGTTTTTTCTAATAGTCAACTCTGGAAATCGCGTTTTGACGGTGCAAATCGACCAAGTTGAGCATCCTGAACAACTTTCCTGTGTGGAGTCATGCAAAATTCGCAAAACCTTGGGAATTACAACTTTTTTGTGCAAAAGTGACGTCATAATTTGACCCAAAATCGTCGATTACCGCCAAAGTAAAAACATTGACGGGGTTCAAATTTGCACAGGCACACTCGGGTGGGGTATCCGCAAGAAGTAATCACGCTAATTCGGTTTTTCGGAGGGCCACGAAAATTAAAAAGTTTATTCCCCGGCCAGGGAAAAGGGAAGAGCGGCCATCTTGTTTTTCTAATAGTCAACTCTGGAAATCGTGTTTTGACGGTGCAAATCGACCAAGTTGAGCATCCTGAACAACTTTCCTGTGTGGAGTCATGCAAAATTCGCAAAACCTTGGGAATTACAACTTTTTGGTGCAATAGTGACGTCATAATTTGACCAAAAATCGTCGATTACCGCCAAAGTAAAACATTGACTGGGTTCAGATTTGCACCTGAACACTCGGGTGGGGTATCCGCAAGAAGTAATCATGCTAATTCGGCTTTTTGGGGTGGCTCGAAAATTAAAAAGTTTATTCCCTGGGCAGGGAAAAGGGAAGAGCGGCCATCTTGTTTTTCTAATAGTCAACTCTGGAAATCGCGTTTTGACGGTGCAAATCGACCAAGTTGAGCATCCTGAACAACTTTCCTGTGTGGAGTCATGCAAAATTCGCAAAACCTTGGGAATTACAACTTTTTGGTGCAATAGTGACGTCATAATTTGTCCAAAAATCGTCGATTACTGCTAAAGTAAAACATTGAAGGGGTTCAAATTTGCACCGGCACACTCGGGTGGGGTATCCGCAAGAAGTAATCACGCTAATTCGGCTTTTCGGGAGCTCGAAAATTAAAAAGTTTATTCCCCGTGCAGGGAAAAGGGAAGAGCGGCCATCTTGTTTTTCTAATAGTCAACTCTGGAAATCGCGTTTTGACGGTGCAAATCGACCAAGTTGAGCATCCTGAACAACTTTCCTGTGTGGAGTCATGCAAAATTCGCAAAACCTTGGGAATTACAACTTTTTGGTGCAAAAGTGACGTCATAATTTGTCCAAAAATCGTCGATTACCGCCAAAGTAAAACATTGACGGGGTTCAGATTTACACCGGCACACTCGGGTGGGGTATCCGCAAGAAGTAATCACGCTAATTCGGCTTTTCGGGGTGGCTCGAAAATTTAAAAGTTTATTCCCCGGGCAGGGAAAAGGGAAGAGCGGCCATCTTGTTTTCTAATAGTCAACTCTGGAAATCGCGTTTTGACGGTGCAAATCGACCAAGTTGAGCATCCTGAACAACTTTCCTGTGTGGAGTCATGCAAAATTCGCAAAACCTTGGGAATTACAACTTTTTGGTGCAAAAGTGACGTCACAATTTGACAAAAAATCGTCGATTACCGCCAAAGTAAAACATTGATGGGGTTCAAATTTGCACAGGCACACTCGGGTGGGGTATCCGCAAGAAGTAATCACGCTAATTTGGCTTTTTGGGAGCTCGAAAATAAAAAAGTTTATTCCCCGGGCAGGGAAAAGGGAAGAGCGGCCATCTTGTTTTTCTAAAAGTCAACTCTGGAAATCGCGTTTTGACGGTGCAAATCGACCAAGTTGAGCATCCTGAACAACTTTCCTGTGTGGAGTCATGCAAAGTTCGCAAAACCTTGGGAATTACAACTTTTTGGTGCAAAAGTGACGTCATAGTTTGACAAAAAATCGTCGATTACCGCCAAAGTAAAACATTGATGGGGTTCAAATTTGCACAGGCACACTCGGGTGGGGTATCCGCAAGAAGTAATCACGCTAATTCGGCTTTTCGGGAGCTCGAAAATTAAAAAGTTTATTCCCCGGGCAGGGAAAAGGGAAGAGCGGCCATCTTGTTTTACTAATAGTCAACTCTGGAAATCGCGTTTTGACGGTGCAAATCGACCAAGTTGAGCATCCTGAACAACTTTTCTGTGTGGAGTCATGCAAAATTCGCAAAACCTTGGGAATTACAACTTTTTGGTGCAATAGTGACGTCATAATTTGACCAAAAATCGTCGATTACCGCCAAAGTAAAACATTGACTGGGTTCAGATTTGCACCTGAACACTCGGGTGGGGTATCCGCAAGAAGTAATCATGCTAATTCGGCTTTTTGGGGTGGCTCGAAAATTAAAAAGTTTATTCCCTGGGCAGGGAAAAGGAAAGAGCGGCCATCTTGTTTTTTCTAATAGTCAACTCTGGAAATCGCGTTTTGACGGTGCAAATCGACCAAGTTGAGCATCCTGAACAACTTTCCTGTGTGGAGTCATGCAAAATTCGCAAAACCTTGGGAATTACAACTTTTTTGTGCAAAAGTGACGTCATAATTTGACCCAAAATCGTCGATTACCGCCAAAGTAAAAACATTGACGGGGTTCAAATTTGCACAGGCACACTCGGGTGGGGTATCCGCAAGAAGTAATCACGCTAATTCGGTTTTTCGGAGGGCCACGAAAATTAAAAAGTTTATTCCCCGGCCAGGGAAAAGGGAAGAGCGGCCATCTTGTTTTTCTAATAGTCAACTCTGGAAATCGTGTTTTGACGGTGCAAATCGACCAAGTTGAGCATCCTGAACAACTTTCCTGTGTGGAGTCATGCAAAATTCGCAAAACCTTGGGAATTACAACTTTTTGGTGCAATAGTGACGTCATAATTTGACCAAAAATCGTCGATTACCGCCAAAGTAAAACATTGACTGGGTTCAGATTTGCACCTGAACACTCGGGTGGGGTATCCGCAAGAAGTAATCATGCTAATTCGGCTTTTTGGGGTGGCTCGAAAATTAAAAAGTTTATTCCCTGGGCAGGGAAAAGGGAAGAGCGGCCATCTTGTTTTTCTAATAGTCAACTCTGGAAATCGCGTTTTGACGGTGCAAATCGACCAAGTTGAGCATCCTGAACAACTTTCCTGTGTGGAGTCATGCAAAATTCGCAAAACCTTGGGAATTACAACTTTTTGGTGCAATAGTGACGTCATAATTTGTCCAAAAATCGTCGATTACTGCTAAAGTAAAACATTGAAGGGGTTCAAATTTGCACCGGCACACTCGGGTGGGGTATCCGCAAGAAGTAATCACGCTAATTCGGCTTTTCGGGAGCTCGAAAATTAAAAAGTTTATTCCCCGTGCAGGGAAAAGGGAAGAGCGGCCATCTTGTTTTTCTAATAGTCAACTCTGGAAATCGCGTTTTGACGGTGCAAATCGACCAAGTTGAGCATCCTGAACAACTTTCCTGTGTGGAGTCATGCAAAATTCGCAAAACCTTGGGAATTACAACTTTTTGGTGCAAAAGTGACGTCATAATTTGTCCAAAAATCGTCGATTACCGCCAAAGTAAAACATTGACGGGGTTCAGATTTACACCGGCACACTCGGGTGGGGTATCCGCAAGAAGTAATCACGCTAATTCGGCTTTTCGGGGTGGCTCGAAAATTTAAAAGTTTATTCCCCGGGCAGGGAAAAGGGAAGAGCGGCCATCTTGTTTTCTAATAGTCAACTCTGGAAATCGCGTTTTGACGGTGCAAATCGACCAAGTTGAGCATCCTGAACAACTTTCCTGTGTGGAGTCATGCAAAATTCGCAAAACCTTGGGAATTACAACTTTTTGGTGCAAAAGTGACGTCACAATTTGACAAAAAATCGTCGATTACCGCCAAAGTAAAACATTGATGGGGTTCAAATTTGCACAGGCACACTCGGGTGGGGTATCCGCAAGAAGTAATCACGCTAATTTGGCTTTTTGGGAGCTCGAAAATAAAAAAGTTTATTCCCCGGGCAGGGAAAAGGGAAGAGCGGCCATCTTGTTTTTCTAAAAGTCAACTCTGGAAATCGCGTTTTGACGGTGCAAATCGACCAAGTTGAGCATCCTGAACAACTTTCCTGTGTGGAGTCATGCAAAGTTCGCAAAACCTTGGGAATTACAACTTTTTGGTGCAAAAGTGACGTCATAGTTTGACAAAAAATCGTCGATTACCGCCAAAGTAAAACATTGATGGGGTTCAAATTTGCACAGGCACACTCGGGTGGGGTATCCGCAAGAAGTAATCACGCTAATTCGGCTTTTCGGGAGCTCGAAAATTAAAAAGTTTATTCCCCGGGCAGGGAAAAGGGAAGAGCGGCCATCTTGTTTTACTAATAGTCAACTCTGGAAATCGCGTTTTGACGGTGCAAATCGACCAAGTTGAGCATCCTGAACAACTTTTCTGTGTGGAGTCATGCAAAATTCGCAAAACCTTGGGAATTACAACTTTTTGGTGCAATAGTGACGTCATAATTTGACCAAAAATCGTCGATTACCGCCAAAGTAAAACATTGACTGGGTTCAGATTTGCACCTGAACACTCGGGTGGGGTATCCGCAAGAAGTAATCATGCTAATTCGGCTTTTTGGGGTGGCTCGAAAATTAAAAAGTTTATTCCCTGGGCAGGGAAAAGGAAAGAGCGGCCATCTTGTTTTTTCTAATAGTCAACTCTGGAAATCGCGTTTTGACGGTGCAAATCGACCAAGTTGAGCATCCTGAACAACTTTCCTGTGTGGAGTCATGCAAAATTCGCAAAACCTTGGGAATTACAACTTTTTTGTGCAAAAGTGACGTCATAATTTGACCCAAAATCGTCGATTACCGCCAAAGTAAAACATTGACGGGGTTCAAATTTGCACAGGCACACTCGGGTGGGGTATCCGCAAGAAGTAATCACGCTAATTCGGTTTTTCGGAGGGCCACGAAAATTAAAAAGTTTATTCCCCGGCCAGGGAAAAGGGAAGAGCGGCCATCTTGTTTTTCTAATAGTCAACTCTGGAAATCGTGTTTTGACGGTGCAAATCGACCAAGTTGAGCATCCTGAACAACTTTCCTGTGTGGAGTCATGCAAAATTCGCAAAACCTTGGGAATTACAACTTTTTGGTGCAATAGTGACGTCATAATTTGACCAAAAATCGTCGATTACCGCCAAAGTAAAACATTGACTGGGTTCAGATTTGCACCTGAACACTCGGGTGGGGTATCCGCAAGAAGTAATCATGCTAATTCGGCTTTTTGGGGTGGCTCGAAAAATAAAAAGTTTATTCCCTGGGCAGGGAAAAGGGAAGAGCGGCCATCTTGTTTTTCTAATAGTCAACTCTGGAAATCGCGTTTTGACGGTGCAAATCGACCAAGTTGAGCATCCTGAACAACTTTCCTGTGTGGAGTCATGCAAAATTCGCAAAACCTTGGGAATTACAACTTTTTGGTGCAAAAGTGACGTCATAATTTGTCCAAATATCGTCGATTACCGCCAAAGTAAAACATTGACGGGGTTCAGATTTACACCGGCACACTCGGGTGGGGTATCCGCAAGAAGTAATCACGCTAATTCGGCTTTTCGGGGTGGCTCGAAAATTTAAAAGTTTATTCCCCGGGCAGGGAAAAGGGAAGAGCGGCCATCTTGTTTTCTAATAGTCAACTCTGGAAATCGCGTTTTGACGGTGCAAATCGACCAAGTTGAGCATCCTGAACAACTTTCCTGTGTGGAGTCATGCAAAATTCGCAAAACCTTGGGAATTACAACTTTTTGGTGCAAAAGTGACGTCACAATTTGACAAAAAATCGTCGATTACCGCCAAAGTAAAACATTGATGGGGTTCAAATTTGCACAGGCACACTCGGGTGGGGTATCCGCAAGAAGTAATCACGCTAATTTGGCTTTTTGGGAGCTCGAAAATAAAAAAGTTTATTCCCCGGGCAGGGAAAAGGGAAGAGCGGCCATCTTGTTTTTCTAAAAGTCAACTCTGGAAATCGCGTTTTGACGGTGCAAATCGACCAAGTTGAGCATCCTGAACAACTTTCCTGTGTGGAGTCATGCAAAATTCGCAAAACCTTGGGAATTACAACTTTTTGGTGCAAAAGTGACGTCATAATTTGACAAAAAATCGTCGATTACCGCCAAAGTAAAACATTGATGGGGTTCAAATTTGCACAGGCACACTCGGGTGGGGTATCCGCAAGAAGTAATCACGCTAATTTGGCTTTTTGGGAGCTCGAAAATAAAAAAGTTTATTCCCCGGGCAGGGAAAAGGGAAGAGCGGCCATCTTGTTTTTCTAAAAGTCAACTCTGGAAATCGCGTTTTGACGGTGCAAATCGACCAAGTTGAGCATCCTGAACAACTTTCCTGTGTGGAGTCATGCAAAGTTCGCAAAACCTTGGGAATTACAACTTTTTGGTGCAAAAGTGACGTCATAGTTTGACAAAAAATCGTCGATTACCGCCAAAGTAAAACATTGATGGGGTTCAAATTTGCACAGGCACACTCGGGTGGGGTATCCGCAAGAAGTAATCACGCTAATTCGGCTTTTCGGGAGCTCGAAAATTAAAAAGTTTATTCCCCGGGCAGGGAAAAGGGAAGAGCGGCCATCTTGTTTTTCTAATAGTCAACTCTGGAAATCGCGTTTTGACGGTGCAAATCGACCAAGTTGAGCATCCTGAACAACTTTCCTGTGTGGAGTCATGCAAAATTCGCAAAACCTTGGGAATTACAACTTTTTGGTGCAATAGTGACGTCATAATTTGACCAAAAATCGTCGATTACCGCCAAAGTAAAACATTGACTGGGTTCAGATTTGCACCTGAACACTCGGGTGGGGTATCCGCAAGAAGTAATCATGCTAATTCGGCTTTTTGGGGTGGCTCGAAAATTAAAAAGTTTATTCCCTGAGCAGGGAAAAGGGAAGAGCGGCCATCTTGTTTTTCTAATAGTCAACTCTGGAAATCGCGTTTTGACGGTGCAAATCGACCAAGTTGAGCATCCTGAACAACTTTCCTGTGTGGAGTCATGCAAAATTCGCAAAACCTTGGGAATTACAACTTTTTTGTGCAAAAGTGACGTCATAGTTTGACAAAAAAATCGTCGATTACCGCCAAAGTAAAACATTGATGGGGTTCAAATTTGCACAGGCACACTCGGGTGGGGTATCCGCAAGAAGTAATCACGCTAATTCGGTTTTTCGGAGGGCCACGAAAATTAAAAAGTTTATTCCCCGGCCAGGGAAAAGGGAAGAGCGGCCATCTTGTTTTTCTAATAGTCAACTCTGGAAATCGTGTTTTGACGGTGCAAATCGACCAAGTTGAGCATCCTGAACAACTTTCCTGTGTGGAGTCATGCAAAATTCGCAAAACCTTGGGAATTACAACTTTTTGGTGCAATAGTGACGTCATAATTTGACCAAAAATCGTCGATTACCGCCAAAGTAAAACATTGACTGGGTTCAGATTTGCACCTGAACACTCGGGTGGGGTATCCGCAAGAAGTAATCATGCTAATTCGGCTTTTTGGGGTGGCTCGAAAATTAAAAAGTTTATTCCCTGGGCAGGGAAAAGGGAAGAGCGGCCATCTTGTTTTTCTAATAGTCAACTCTGGAAATCGCGTTTTGACGGTGCAAATCGACCAAGTTGAGCATCCTGAACAACTTTCCTGTGTGGAGTCATGCAAAATTCGCAAAACCTTGGGAATTACAACTTTTTGGTGCAATAGTGACGTCATAATTTGTCCAAAAATCGTCGATTACCGCTAAAGTAAAACATTGAAGGGGTTCAAATTTGCACCGGCACACTCGGGTGGGGTATCCGCAAGAAGTAATCACGCTAATTCGGCTTTTCGGGAGCTCGAAAATTAAAAAGTTTATTCCCCGTGCAGGGAAAAGGGAAGAGCGGCCATCTTGTTTTTCTAATAGTCAACTCTGGAAATCGCGTTTTGACGGTGCAAATCGACCAAGTTGAGCATCCTGAACAACTTTCCTGTGTGGAGTCATGCAAAATTCGTAAAACCTTGGGAATTACAACTTTTTGGTGCAAAAGTGACGTCATAATTTGTCCAAAAATCGTCGATTACCGCCAAAGTAAAACATTGATGGGGTTCAAATTTGCACAGGCACACTCGGGTGGGGTATCCGCAAGAAGTAATCACGCTAATTCGGCTTTTCGGGAGCTCGAAAATTAAAAAGTTTATTCCCCGGGCAGGGGGAAAAGGGAAGAGCGGCCATCTTGTTTTTCTAATAGTCAACTCTGGAAATCGCGTTTTGACGATGCAAATCGACCAAGTTGAGCATCATGAACAACTTTCCTGTGTGGAGTCATACAAAATTCGTAACACCTTGGGAATTACAACTTTTTGGTGCAAAAGTGACGTCATAATTTGTCCAAAAATCGTCGATAACCGCCAAAGTAAAACATTGACGGGGTTTAGATTTGCACAGGCACACTCGGGTGGGGTATCCGCAAGAAGTAATCACGCTAATTCGGCTTTTCGGGGTGGCTCGAAAATTAAAAAGTTTATTCCCCGGGCAGGGAAAAGGGAAGAGCGGCCATCTTGTTTTCTAATAGTCAACTCTGGAAATCGCGTTTTGACGGTGCAAATCGACCAAGTTGAGCACCCTGAACAACTTTCCTGTGTGGAGTCATGCAAAATTCGCAAAACCTTGGGAATTACAACTTTTTTGTGCAAAAGTGACGTCATAATTTGACACAAAATCGTCGATTACCGCCAAAGTAAAACATTGACGGGGTTCAAACTTGCACCGGCACACTCGGGTGGGGTATCCGCAAGAAGTAATCACGCTAATTCGGTTTTTCGGGGTGCCACGAAAATTAAAAAGTTTATTCCCCGGCCAGGTAAAAGGGAAGAGCGGCCATCTTGTTTTTCTAATAGTCAACTCTGGAAATCGCGTTTTGACGGTGCAAATCGACCAAGTTGAGCATCCTGAACAACTTTCCTGTGTGGAGTCATGCAAAATTCGCAAAACCTTGGGAATTACAACTTTTTGGTGCAATAGTGACGTCATAATTTGACCAAAAATCGTCGATTACCGCCAAAGTAAAACATTGACTGGGTTTAGATTTGCACCTGAACACTCGGGTGGGGTATCCGCAAGAAGTAATCATGCTAATTCGGCTTTTTGGGGTGGCTCGAAAATTAAAAAGTTTATTCCCTGGGCAGGGAAAAGGGAAGAGCGGCCATCTTGTTTTTCTAATAGTCAACTCTGGAAATCGCGTTTTGACGGTGCAAATCGACCAAGTTGAGCATCCTGAACAACTTTCCTGTGTGGAGTCATGCAAAATTAGCAAAACCTTGGGAATTACAACTTTTTGGTGCAAAAGTGACGTCATAATTTGTCCAAAAATCGTCGATTACCGCTAAAGTAAAACATTGAAGGGGTTCAAATTTGCACCGGCACACTCGGGTGGGGTATCCGCAAGAAGTAATCACGCTAATTCGGCTTTTCGGGAGCTCGAAAATTAAAAAGTTTATTCCCCGGGCAGGGGGAAAAGGGAAGAGCGGCCATCTTGTTTTTCTAATAGTCAACTCTGGAAATCGCGTTTTGACGATGCAAATCGACCAAGTTGAGCATCATGAACAACTTTCCTGTGTGGAGTCATACAAAATTCGTAACACCTTGGGAATTACAACTTTTTGGTGCAAAAGTGACGTCATAATTTGTCCAAAAATCGTCGATAACCGCAAAAGTAAAACATTGACGGGGTTTAGATTTGCACCGGCACACTCGGGTGGGGTATCCGCAAGAAGTAATCACGCTAATTCGGCTTTTCGGGGTGGCTCGAAAATTAAAAAGTTTAATTCCCCGGGCAGGGAAAAGGGAAGAGCGGCCATCTTGTTTTCTAATAGTCAACTCTGGAAATCGCGTTTTGACGGTGCAAATCGACCAAGTTGAGCACCCTGAACAACTTTCCTGTGTGGAGTCATGCAAAATTCGCAAAACCTTGGGAATTACAACTTTTTGGTGCCAAAGTGACGTCATAATTTGACCCAAAATCGTCGATTACCGCCAAAGTAAAACATTGACTGGGTTCAGATTTGCACCTAAACACTCGGGTGGGGGTATCCGCAAGAAGTAATCATGCTAATTCGGCTTTTTGGGGTGGCTCGAAAATTAAAAAGTTTATTCCCTGGGCAGGGAAAAGGGAAGAGCGGCCATCTTGTTTTTCTAATAGTCAACTCTTTAAAATCGCGTTTTGACGGTGCAAATCGACCAAGTTGAGCATCCTGAACAACTTTCCTGTGTGGAGTCATGCAAAATTAGCAAAACCTTGGGAATTACAACTTTTTGGTGCAAAAGTGACGTCATAATTTGTCCAAAAATCGTCGATTACCGCTAAAGTAAAACATTGACGGGGTTCAAATTTGCACCGGCACACTCGGGTGGGGTATCCGCAAGAAGTAATCACGCTAATTCGGCTTTTCGGGGTGCCACGAAAATTAAAAAGTTTATTGCCCGGGCAGGGAAAAGGGAAGAGCGGCCATCTTGTTTTCTAATAGTCAACTCTGGAAATCGCGTTTTGACGGTGCAAATCGACCAAGTTGAGCATCCCGAACAACTTTCCTGTGTGGAGTCATGCAAAATTCGCAAAACCTTAGGAATTACAACTTTTTGGTGCAAAAGTGACGTCATAATTTGACAAAAAATCGTCAATTACCGCCAAAGTAAAACATTGATGGGGTTCAAATTTGCACAGGCACACTCGGGTGGGTTATCCGCACGAAGTAATCACGCTAATTCGGCTTTTCGGGAGCTCGAAAATTAAAAAGTTTATTCCCCGGGCAGGGAAAAGGGAAGAGCGGCCATCTTGTTTTTCTAATAGTCAACTCTGGAAATCGCGTTTTGACGGTGCAAATCGACCAAGTTGAGCATCCTGAACAACTTTCCTGTGTGGAGTCATGCAAAATTCGTAAAACCTTGGGAATTACAACTTTTTGGTGCAAAAGTGACGTCATAATTTGTCCAAAAATCGTCGATTACCGCCAAAGTAAAACATTGACGGGGTTCAGATTTGCACCGGCACACTCGGGTGGGGTATCCGCAAGAAGTAATCACGCTAATTCGGCTCTTCGGGGTGGCTCGAAAATTAAAAAGTTTATTCCCCGGGCAGGGAAAAGGGAAGAGAGGCCATCTTGTTTTTCTAATATTTAACTCTGGAAATCGCGTTTTGACGGTGCAAATCGACCAAGTTGAGCATCCTGATCAACTTTCCTGTGTGGAGTCATGCAAAATTCGCAAAACCTAGGGAATTACAACTTTTTGGTGCAAAAGTGACGTCATTATTTGACCAAAAATCGTCGATTACCGCCAAAGTAAAACATTGACTGGGTTCAAATTTGCACAGGCACACTCGGGTGGGGGTATCCGCAAGAAGTAATCATGCTAATTCGGCTTTTCGGGAGCTCGAAAATTAAAAAGTTTATTCCCCGGGCAGGGAAAAGGGAAGAGCGGCCATTTTGTTTTTCTAATAGTCAACTCTGGAAATCGCGTTTTGACGGTGCAAATCGACCAAGTTGAGCATCCTGAACAACTTTCCTGTGTGGAGTCATGCAACATTCGTAAAACCTTGGGAATTACAACTTTTTGGTGCAAAAGTGACGTCATAATTTGTCCAAAAATCGTCGATTACCGCCAAAGTAAAACATTGACGGGGTTCAGATTTGCACCGGCACACTCGGGTGGGGTATCCGCAAGAAGTAATCACGCTAATTCGGCTTTTCAGGGTGGCTCGAAAATTAAAAAGTTTATTCCCCGGGCAGGGAAAAGGGAAGAGCGGCCATCTTGTTTTCTAATAGTCAACTCTGGAAATCACGTTTTGACGGTGCAAATCGACCAAGTTGAGCATCCTGAACAACTTTCCTGTGTGGAGTCATGCAAAATTCGCAAAACCTTTGGAATTACAACTTTTTGGTGCAAAAGTGACGTCATAATTTGACAAAAAATCGTCGATTACCGCCAAAGTAAAATATTGATGGGGTTCAAATTTGCACCGGCACACTCGGGTGGGGTATCCGCAAGAAGTAATCACGCTAATTCGGCTTTTCGGGAGCTCGAAAATTAAAAAGTTTCTTCCCCGGGCAGGGAAAAGGGAAGAGCGGCCATCTTGTTTTTCTAATAGTCAACTCTGGAAATCGCGTTTTGACGGTGCAAATCGACCAAGTTGAGCATCCTGAACAACTTTCCTGTGTGGAGTCATGCAAAATTCGTAAAACCTTGGGAATTACAACTTTTTGGTGCAAAAGTGACGTCATAATTTGTCCAAAAATCGTCGATTACCGCCAAAGTAAAACATTGACGGGGTTCAGATTTGCACCGGCACACTCGGGTGGGATATCAGCAAGAAGTAATCACGCTAATTCGGCTTTTCGGGGTGGTTCGAAAATTAAAAAGTTTATTCCCCGGGCAGGGAAAAGGGAAGAGCGGCCATCTTGTTTTCTAATAGTCAACTCTGGAAATCACGTTTTGACGGTGCAAATCGACCAAGTTGAGCATCCTGAACAACTTTCCTGTGTGGAGTCATGCAAAATTCGCAAAACCTTTGGAATTACAACTTTTTGGTGCAAAAGTGACGTCATAATTTGACAAAAAATCGTCGATTACCGCCAAAGTAAAATATTGATGGGGTTCAAATTTGCACAGGCACACTCGGGTGGGGTATCCGCAAGAAGTAATCACGCTAATTCGGCTTTTCGGGAGCTCGAAAATTAAAAAGTTTATTCCCCGGGCAGGGAAAAGGGAAGAGCGGCCATCTTGTTTTTCTAATAGTCAACTCTGGAAAACGCGTTTTGACGGTGCAAATCGACCAAGTTGAGCATCCTGAACAACTTTCCTGTGTGGAGTCATGCAAAATTCGTAAAACCTTGGGAATTACAACTTTTTGGTGCAAAAGTGACGTCATAATTTGTCCAAAAATCGTCGATTACCGCCAAAGTAAAACATTGACGGGGTTCAGATTTGCACCGGCACACTCGGGTGGGGTATCCGCAAGAAGTAATCACGCTAATTCGGCTCTTCGGGGTGGCTCGAAAATTAAAAAGTTTATTCCCCGGGCAGGGAAAAGGGAAGAGAGGCCATCTTGTTTTTCTAATATTTAACTCTGGAAATCGCGTTTTGACGGTGCAAATCGACCAAGTTGAGCATCCTGATCAACTTTCCTGTGTGGAGTCATGCAAAATTCGCAAAACCTAGGGAATTACAACTTTTTGGTGCAAAAGTGACGTCATTATTTGACCAAAAATCGTCGATTACCGCCAAAGTAAAACATTGACTGGGTTCAAATTTGCACAGGCACACTCGGGTGGGGGTATCCGCAAGAAGTAATCATGCTAATTCGGCTTTTCGGGAGCTCGAAAATTAAAAAGTTTATTCCCCGGGCAGGGAAAAGGGAAGAGCGGCCATTTTGTTTTTCTAATAGTCAACTCTGGAAATCGCGTTTTGACGGTGCAAATCGACCAAGTTGAGCATCCTGAACAACTTTCCTGTGTGGAGTCATGCAACATTCGTAAAACCTTGGGAATTACAACTTTTTGGTGCAAAAGTGACGTCATAATTTGTCCAAAAATCGTCGATTACCGCCAAAGTAAAACATTGACGGGGTTCAGATTTGCACCGGCACACTCGGGTGGGATATCAGCAAGAAGTAATCACGCTAATTCGGCTTTTCGGGGTGGCTCGAAAATTAAAAAGTTTATTCCCCGGGCAGGGAAAAGGGAAGAGCGGCCATCTTGTTTTCTAATAGTCAACTCTGGAAATCACGTTTTGACGGTGCAAATCGACCAAGTTGAGCATCCTGAACAACTTTCCTGTGTGGAGTCATGCAAAATTCGCAAAACCTTTGGAATTACAACTTTTTGGTGCAAAAGTGACGTCATAATTTGACAAAAAATCGTCGATTACCGCCAAAGTAAAATATTGATGGGGTTCAAATTTGCACCGGCACACTCGGGTGGGGTATCCGCAAGAAGTAATCACGCTAATTCGGCTTTTCGGGAGCTCGAAAATTAAAAAGTTTATTCCCCGGGCAGGGAAAAGGGAAGAGCGGCCATCTTGTTTTTCTAATAGTCAACTCTGGAAATCGCGTTTTGACGGTGCAAATCGACCAAGTTGAGCATCCTGAACAACTTTCCTGTGTGGAGTCATGCAAAATTCGTAAAACCTTGGGAATTACAACTTTTTGGTGCAAAAGTGACGTCATAATTTGTCCAAAAAACGTCGATTACCGCCAAAGTAAAACATTGACGGGGTTCAGATTTGCACCGGCACACTCGGGTGGGATATCAGCAAGAAGTAATCACGCTAATTCGGCTTTTCGGGGTGGCTCGAAAATTAAAAAGTTTATTCCCCGGTCAGGGAAAGGGAAGAGCGGCCATCTTGTTTTCTAATAGTCAACTCTGGAAATCGCGTTTTGACGGTGCAAATCGACCAAGTTGAGCATCCTGAACAACTTTCCTGTGTGGAGTCATGCAAAATTCGTAAAACCTTGGGAATTACAACTTTTTGGTGCAAAAGTGACGTCATAATTTGTCCAAAAATCGTCGATTACCGCCAAAGTAAAACATTGACGGGGTTCAAACTTGCACCGGCACACTCGGGTGGGGTATCGGCAAGAAGTAATCACGCTAATTCGGCTTTTCGGGAGCTCGAAAATTAAAAAGTTTATTCCCCGGTCAGGGAAAAGGGAAGAGCGGCCATCTTGTTTTCTAATAGTCAACTCTGGAAATCGCGTTTTGACGGTGCAAATCGACCAAGTTGAGCACCCTGAACAACTTTCCTGTGTGGAGTCATGCAAAATTCGCAAAACCTTGGGAATTACAACTTTTTTGTGCAAAAGTGACGTCATAATTTGACACAAAATCGTCGATTACCGCCAAAGTAAAACATTGACGGGGTTCAAACTTGCACCTGCACACTCGAGTGGGGTATCCGCAAGAAGTAATCACGCTAATTCGGTTTTTCGGGGTGCCACGAAAATTAAAAAGTTTATTCCCCGGCCAGGTAAAAGGGAAGAGCGGCCATCTTGTTTTTCTAATAGTCAACTCTGGAAATCGCGTTTTGACGGTGCAAATCGACCAAGTTGAGCATCCTGAACAACTTTCCTGTGTGGAGTCATGCAAAATTCGCAAAACCTTGGGAATTACAACTTTTTGGTGCAATAGTGACGTCATAATTTGACCAAAAATCGTCGATTACCGCCAAAGTAAAACATTGACTGGGTTTAGATTTGCACCTGAACACTCGGGTGGGGTATCCGCAAGAAGTAATCATGCTAATTCGGCTTTTTGGGGTGGCTCGAAAATTAAAAAGTTTATTCCCTGGGCAGGGAAAAGGGAAGAGCGGCCATCTTGTTTTTCTAATAGTCAACTCTGGAAATCGCGTTTTGACGGTGCAAATCGACCAAGTTGAGCATCCTGAACAACTTTCCTGTGTGGAGTCATGCAAAATTAGCAAAACCTTGGGAATTACAACTTTTTGGTGCAAAAGTGACGTCATAATTTGTCCAAAAATCGTCGATTACCGCTAAAGTAAAACATTGAAGGGGTTCAAATTTGCACCGGCACACTCGGGTGGGGTATCCGCAAGAAGTAATCACGCTAATTCGGCTTTTCGGGAGCTCGAAAATTAAAAAGTTTATTCCCCGGGCAGGGGGAAAAGGGAAGAGCGGCCATCTTGTTTTTCTAATAGTCAACTCTGGAAATCGCGTTTTGACGATGCAAATCGACCAAGTTGAGCATCATGAACAACTTTCCTGTGTGGAGTCATACAAAATTCGTAACACCTTGGGAATTACAACTTTTTGGTGCAAAAGTGACGTCATAATTTGTCCAAAAATCGTCGATAACCGCAAAAGTAAAACATTGACGGGGTTTAGATTTGCACCGGCACACTCGGGTGGGGTATCCGCAAGAAGTAATCACGCTAATTCGGCTTTTCGGGGTGGCTCGAAAATTAAAAAGTTTAATTCCCCGGGCAGGGAAAAGGGAAGAGCGGCCATCTTGTTTTCTAATAGTCAACTCTGGAAATCGCGTTTTGACGGTGCAAATCGACCAAGTTGAGCACCCTGAACAACTTTCCTGTGTGGAGTCATGCAAAATTCGCAAAACCTTGGGAATTACAACTTTTTGGTGCAAAAGTGACGTCATAATTTGACCCAAAATCGTCGATTACCGCCAAAGTAAAACATTGACTGGGTTCAGATTTGCACCTAAACACTCGGGTCGGGTATCCGCAAGAAGTAATCATGCTAATTCGGCTTTTCGGGGTGGCTCGAAAATTAAAAAGGTTATTCCCTGGCCAGGGAAAAGGGAAGAGCGGCCATCTTGTTTTTCTAATAGTCAACTCTGGAAATCGCGTTTTGACGGTGCAAATCGACCAAGTTGAGCATCCTGAACAACTTTCCTGTGTGGAGTCATGCAAAATTCGCAAAACCTTGGGAATTACAACTTTTTGGTGCAATAGTGACGTCATAATTTGACCAAAAATCGTCGATTACCGCCAAAGTAAAACATTGACTGGGTTCAGATTTGCACCTGAACACTCGGGTGGGGTATCCGCAAGAAGTAATCATGCTAATTCGGCTTTTTGGGGTGGCTCGAAAATTAAAAAGTTTATTCCCTGGGCAGGGAAAAGGGAAGAGCGGCCATCTTGTTTTTCTAATAGTCAACTCTGGAAATCGCGTTTTGACGGTGCAAATCGACCAAGTTGAGCATCCTGAACAACTTTCCTGTGTGGAGTCATGCAAAATTAGCAAAACCTTGGGAATTACAACTTTTTGGTGCAAAAGTGACGTCATAATTTGTCCAAAAATCGTCGATTACCGCTAAAGTAAAACATTGAAGGGGTTCAAATTTGCACCGGCACACTCGGGTGGGGTATCCGCAAGAAGTAATCACGCTAATTCGGCTTTTCGGGGTGCCACGAAAATTAAAAAGTTTATTGCCCGGGCAGGGAAAAGGGAAGAGCGGCCATCTTGTTTTCTAATAGTCAACTCTGGGAATCGCGTTTTGACGGTGCAAATCGACCAAGTTGAGCATCCCGAACAACTTTCCTGTGTGGAGTCATGCAAAATTCGCAAAACCTTAGGAATTACAACTTTTTGGTGCAAAAGTGACGTCATAATTTGACAAAAAATCGTCGATTACCGCCAAAGTAAAACATTGATGGGGTTCAAATTTGCACAGGCACACTCGAGTGGGGTATCCGCACGAAGTAATCACGCTAATTCGGCTTTTCGGGAGCTCCAAAATTAAAAAGTTTATTCCCCGGGCAGGGAAAAGGGAAGAGCGGCCATCTTGTTTTTCTAATAGTCAACTCTGGAAATCGCGTTTTGACGGTGCAAATCGACCAAGTTGAGCATCATGAACAACTTTCCTGTGTGGAGTCATGCAAAATTCGCAAAACCTTGGGAATTACAACTTTTTGGTGCAAAAGTGACGTCATAATTTGTCCAAAAATCGTCGATTACCGCCAAAGTAAAACATTGACGGGGTTCAGATTCGCACCGGCACACTCGGGTGGGGTATCCGCAAGAAGTAATCACGCTAATTCGGCTCTTCGGGGTGGCTCGAAAATTAAAAAGTTTATTCCCCGGGCAGGGAAAAGGGAAGAGAGGCCATCTTGTTTTTCTAATATTTAACTCTGGAAATCGCGTTTTGACGGTGCAAATCGACCAAGTTGAGCATCCTGATCAACTTTCCTGTGTGGAGTCATGCAAAATTCGCAAAACCTAGGGAATTACAACTTTTTGGTGCAATAGTGACGTCATAATTTGACCAAAAATCGTCGATTACCGCCAAAGTAAAACATTGACTGGGTTTAGATTTGCACCTGAACACTCGGGTGGGGTATCCGCAAGAAGTAATCATGCTAATTCGGCTTTTTGGGGTGGCTCGAAAATTAAAAAGTTTATTCCCTGGGCAGGGAAAAGGGAAGAGCGGCCATCTTGTTTTTCTAATAGTCAACTCTGGAAATCGCGTTTTGACGGTGCAAATCGACCAAGTTGAGCATCCTGAACAACTTTCCTGTGTGGAGTCATGCAAAATTAGCAAAACCTTGGGAATTACAACTTTTTGGTGCAAAAGTGACGTCATAATTTGTCCAAAAATCGTCGATTACCGCTAAAGTAAAACATTGAAGGGGTTCAAATTTGCACCGGCACACTCGGGTGGGGTATCCGCAAGAAGTAATCACGCTAATTCGGCTTTTCGGGAGCTCGAAAATTAAAAAGTTTATTCCCCGGGCAGGGGGAAAAGGGAAGAGCGGCCATCTTGTTTTTCTAATAGTCAACTCTGGAAATCGCGTTTTGACGATGCAAATCGACCAAGTTGAGCATCATGAACAACTTTCCTGTGTGGAGTCATACAAAATTCGTAACACCTTGGGAATTACAACTTTTTGTTGCAAAAGTGACGTCATAATTTGTCCAAAAATCGTCGATAACCGCAAAAGTAAAACATTGACGGGGTTTAGATTTGCACCGGCACACTCGGGTGGGGTATCCGCAAGAAGTAATCACGCTAATTCGGCTTTTCGGGGTGGCTCGAAAATTAAAAAGTTTAATTCCCCGGGCAGGGAAAAGGGAAGAGCGGCCATCTTGTTTTCTAATAGTCAACTCTGGAAATCGCGTTTTGACGGTGCAAATCGACCAAGTTGAGCACCCTGAACAACTTTCCTGTGTGGAGTCATGCAAAATTCGCAAAACCTTGGGAATTACAACTTTTTGGTGCAAAAGTGACGTCATAATTTGACCCAAAATCGTCGATTACCGCCAAAGTAAAACATTGACTGGGTTCAGATTTGCACCTAAACACTCGGGTCGGGTATCCGCAAGAAGTAATCATGCTAATTCGGCTTTTCGGGGTGGCTCGAAAATTAAAAAGGTTATTCCCTGGCCAGGGAAAAGGGAAGAGCGGCCATCTTGTTTTTCTAATAGTCAACTCTGGAAATCGCGTTTTGACGGTGCAAATCGACCAAGTTGAGCATCCTGAACAAATTTCCTGTGTGGAGTCATGCAAAATTCGCAAAACCTTGGGAATTACAACTTTTTGGTGCAATAGTGACGTCATAATTTGACCAAAAATCGTCGATTACCGCCAAAGTAAAACATTGACTGGGTTCAGATTTGCACCTGAACACTCGGGTGGGGTATCCGCAAGAAGTAATCATGCTAATTCGGCTTTTTGGGGTGGCTCGAAAATTAAAAAGTTTATTCCCTGGGCAGGGAAAAGGGAAGAGCGGCCATCTTGTTTTTCTAATAGTCAACTCTGGAAATCGCGTTTTGACGGTGCAAATCGACCAAGTTGAGCATCCTGAACAACTTTCCTGTGTGGAGTCATGCAAAATTAGCAAAACCTTGGGAATTACAACTTTTTGGTGCAAAAGTGACGTCATAATTTGTCCAAAAATCGTCGATTACCGCTAAAGTAAAACATTGAAGGGGTTCAAATTTGCACCGGCACACTCGGGTGGGGTATCCGCAAGAAGTAATCACGCTAATTCGGCTTTTCGGGAGCTCGAAAATTAAAAAGTTTATTCCCCGGGCAGGGGGAAAAGGGAAGAGCGGCCATCTTGTTTTTCTAATAGTCAACTCTGGAAATCGCGTTTTGACGATGCAAATCGACCAAGTTGAGCATCATGAACAACTTTCCTGTGTGGAGTCATACAAAATTCGTAACACCTTGGGAATTACAACTTTTTGTTGCAAAAGTGACGTCATAATTTGTCCAAAAATCGTCGATAACCGCAAAAGTAAAACATTGACGGGGTTTAGATTTGCACCGGCACACTCGGGTGGGGTATCCGCAAGAAGTAATCACGCTAATTCGGCTTTTCGGGGTGGCTCGAAAATTAAAAAGTTTAATTCCCCGGGCAGGGAAAAGGGAAGAGCGGCCATCTTGTTTTCTAATAGTCAACTCTGGAAATCGCGTTTTGACGGTGCAAATCGACCAAGTTGAGCACCCTGAACAACTTTCCTGTGTGGAGTCATGCAAAATTCGCAAAACCTTGGGAATTACAACTTTTTGGTGCAAAAGTGACGTCATAATTTGACCCAAAATCGTCGATTACCGCCAAAGTAAAACATTGACTGGGTTCAGATTTGCACCTGAACACTCGGGTGGGGTATCCGCAAGAAGTAATCATGCTAATTCGGCTTTTCGGGGTGGCTCGAAAATTAAAAAGGTTATTCCCTGGCCAGGGAAAAGGGAAGAGCGGCCATCTTGTTTTTCTAATAGTCAACTCTGGAAATCGCGTTTTGACGGTGCAAATCGACCAAGTTGAGCATCCTGAACAAATTTCCTGTGTGGAGTCATGCAAAATTCGCAAAACCTTGGGAATTACAACTTTTTGGTGCAATAGTGACGTCATAATTTGACCAAAAATCGTCGATTACCGCCAAAGTAAAACATTGACTGGGTTCAGATTTGCACCTGAACACTCGGGTGGGGTATCCGCAAGAAGTAATCATGCTAATTCGGCTTTTTGGGGTGGCTCGAAAATTAAAAAGTTTATTCCCTGGGCAGGGAAAAGGGAAGAGCGGCCATCTTGTTTTTCTAATAGTCAACTCTGGAAATCGCGTTTTGACGGTGCAAATCGACCAAGTTGAGCATCCTGAACAACTTTCCTGTGTGGAGTCATGCAAAATTAGCAAAACCTTGGGAATTACAACTTTTTGGTGCAAAAGTGACGTCATAATTTGTCCAAAAATCGTCGATTACCGCTAAAGTAAAACATTGAAGGGGTTCAAATTTGCACCGGCACACTCGGGTGGGGTATCCGCAAGAAGTAATCACGCTAATTCGGCTTTTCGGGGTGCCACGAAAATTAAAAAGTTTATTGCCCGGGCAGGGAAAAGGGAAGAGCGGCCATCTTGTTTTCTAATAGTCAACTCTGGGAATCGCGTTTTGACGGTGCAAATCGACCAAGTTGAGCATCCCGAACAACTTTCCTGTGTGGAGTCATGCAAAATTCGCAAAACCTTAGGAATTACAACTTTTTGGTGCAAAAGTGACGTCATAATTTGACAAAAAATCGTCGATTACCGCCAAAGTAAAACATTGATGGGGTTCAAATTTGCACAGGCACACTCGAGTGGGGTATCCGCACGAAGTAATCACGCTAATTCGGCTTTTCGGGAGCTCGAAAATTAAAAAGTTTATTCCCCGGGCAGGGAAAAGGGAAGAGCGGCCATCTTGTTTTTCTAATAGTCAACTCTGGAAATCGCGTTTTGACGGTGCAAATCGACCAAGTTGAGCATCATGAACAACTTTCCTGTGTGGAGTCATGCAAAATTCGCAAAACCTTGGGAATTACAACTTTTTGGTGCAAAAGTGACGTCATAATTTGTCCAAAAATCGTCGATTACCGCCAAAGTAAAACATTGACGGGGTTCAGATTCGCACCGGCACACTCGGGTGGGGTATCCGCAAGAAGTAATCACGCTAATTCGGCTCTTCGGGGTGGCTCGAAAATTAAAAAGTTTATTCCCCGGGCAGGGAAAAGGGAAGAGAGGCCATCTTGTTTTTCTAATATTTAACTCTGGAAATCGCGTTTTGACGGTGCAAATCGACCAAGTTGAGCATCCTGATCAACTTTCCTGTGTGGAGTCATGCAAAATTCGCAAAACCTAGGGAATTACAACTTTTTGGTGCAATAGTGACGTCATAATTTGACCAAAAATCGTCGATTACCGCCAAAGTAAAACATTGACTGGGTTTAGATTTGCACCTGAACACTCGGGTGGGGTATCCGCAAGAAGTAATCATGCTAATTCGGCTTTTTGGGGTGGCTCGAAAATTAAAAAGTTTATTCCCTGGGCAGGGAAAAGGGAAGAGCGGCCATCTTGTTTTTCTAATAGTCAACTCTGGAAATCGCGTTTTGACGGTGCAAATCGACCAAGTTGAGCATCCTGAACAACTTTCCTGTGTGGAGTCATGCAAAATTAGCAAAACCTTGGGAATTACAACTTTTTGGTGCAAAAGTGACGTCATAATTTGTCCAAAAATCGTCGATTACCGCTAAAGTAAAACATTGAAGGGGTTCAAATTTGCACCGGCACACTCGGGTGGGGTATCCGCAAGAAGTAATCACGCTAATTCGGCTTTTCGGGAGCTCGAAAATTAAAAAGTTTATTCCCCGGGCAGGGGGAAAAGGGAAGAGCGGCCATCTTGTTTTTCTAATAGTCAACTCTGGAAATCGCGTTTTGACGATGCAAATCGACCAAGTTGAGCATCATGAACAACTTTCCTGTGTGGAGTCATACAAAATTCGTAACACCTTGGGAATTACAACTTTTTGTTGCAAAAGTGACGTCATAATTTGTCCAAAAATCGTCGATAACCGCAAAAGTAAAACATTGACGGGGTTTAGATTTGCACCGGCACACTCGGGTGGGGTATCCGCAAGAAGTAATCACGCTAATTCGGCTTTTCGGGGTGGCTCGAAAATTAAAAAGTTTAATTCCCCGGGCAGGGAAAAGGGAAGAGCGGCCATCTTGTTTTCTAATAGTCAACTCTGGAAATCGCGTTTTGACGGTGCAAATCGACCAAGTTGAGCACCCTGAACAACTTTCCTGTGTGGAGTCATGCAAAATTCGCAAAACCTTGGGAATTACAACTTTTTGGTGCAAAAGTGACGTCATAATTTGACCCAAAATCGTCGATTACCGCCAAAGTAAAACATTGACTGGGTTCAGATTTGCACCTAAACACTCGGGTCGGGTATCCGCAAGAAGTTATCATGCTAATTCGGCTTTTCGGGGTGGCTCGAAAATTAAAAAGGTTATTCCCTGGCCAGGGAAAAGGGAAGAGCGGCCATCTTGTTTTTCTAATAGTCAACTCTGGAAATCGCGTTTTGACGGTGCAAATCGACCAAGTTGAGCATCCTGAACAAATTTCCTGTGTGGAGTCATGCAAAATTCGCAAAACCTTGGGAATTACAAATTTTTTGTGCAAAAGTGACGTCATAATTTGACCCAAAATCGTCGATTACCGCCAAAGTAAAACATTGACGGGGTTCAAACTTGCACCGGCACACTCGGGTGGGGTATCCGCAAGAAGTAATCACGCTAATTCGGTTTTTCGGGGTGCCACGAAAATTAAAAAGTTTATTCCCCGGCCAGGTAAAAGGGAAGAGCGGCCATCTTGTTTTTCTAATAGTCAACTCTGGAAATCGCGTTTTGACGGTGCAAATCGACCAAGTTGAGCATCCTGAACAACTTTCCTGTGTGGAGTCATGCAAAATTCGCAAAACCTTGGGAATTACAACTTTTTGGTGCAATAGTGACGTCATAATTTGACCAAAAATCGTCGATTACCGCCAAAGTAAAACATTGACTGGGTTCAGATTTGCACCTGAACACTCGGGTGGGGTATCCGCAAGAAGTAATCATGCTAATTCGGCTTTTTAGGGTGGCTCGAAAATTAAAAAGTTTATTCCCTGGGCAGGGAAAAGGGAAGAGCGGCCATCTTGTTTTTCTAATAGTCAACTCTGGAAATCGCGTTTTGACGGTGCAAATCGACCAAGTTGAGCATCCTGAACAACTTTCCTGTGTGGAGTCATGCAAAATTAGCAAAACCTTGGGAATTACAACTTTTTGGTGCAAAAGTGACGTCATAATTTGTCCAAAAATCGTCGATTACCGCCAAAGTAAAACATTGACTGGGTTTAGATTTGCACCTGAACACTCGGGTGGGGTATCCGCAAGAAGTAATCATGCTAATTCGGCTTTTTGGGGTGGCTCGAAAATTAAAAAGTTTATTCCCTGGGCAGGGAAAAGGGAAGAGCGGCCATCTTGTTTTTCTAATAGTCAACTCTGGAAATCGCGTTTTGACGGTGCAAATCGACCAAGTTGAGCATCCTGAACAACTTTCCTGTGTGGAGTCATGCAAAATTACCAAACCTTGGGAATTACAACTTTTTGGTGCAAAAGTGACGTCATAATTTGTCCAAAAATCGTCGATTACCGCTAAAGTAAAACATTGAAGGGGTTCAAATTTGCACCGGCACACTCGGGTGGGGTATCCGCAAGAAGTAATCACGCTAATTCGGCTTTTCGGGAGCTCGAAAATTAAAAAGTTTATTCCCCGGGCAGGGGGAAAAGGGAAGAGCGGCCATCTTGTTTTTCTAATAGTCAACTCTGGAAATCGCGTTTTGACGATGCAAATCGACCAAGTTGAGCATCATGAACAACTTTCCTGTGTGGAGTCATACAAAATTCGTAACACCTTGGGAATTACAACTTTTTGTTGCAAAAGTGACGTCATAATTTGTCCAAAAATCGTCGATAACCGCAAAAGTAAAACATTGACGGGGTTTAGATTTGCACCGGCACACTCGGGTGGGGTATCCGCAAGAAGTAATCATGCTAATTCGGCTTTTTGGGGTGGCTCGAAAATTAAAAAGTTTATTCCCTGGGCAGGGAAAAGGGAAGAGCGGCCATCTTGTTTTTCTAATAGTCAACTCTGGAAATCGCGTTTTGACGGTGCAAATCGACCAAGTTGAGCATCCTGAACAACTTTCCTGTGTGGAGTCATGCAAAATTAGCAAAACCTTGGGAATTACAACTTTTTGGTGCAAAAGTGACGTCATAATTTGTCCAAAAATCGTCGATTACCGCTAAAGTAAAACATTGAAGGGGTTCAAATTTGCACCGGCACACTCGGGTGGGGTATCCGCAAGAAGTAATCACGCTAATTCGGCTTTTCGGGGTGCCACGAAAATTAAAAAGTTTATTGCCCGGGCAGGGAAAGGGAAGAGCGGCCATCTTGTTTTCTAATAGTCAACTCTGGGAATCGCGTTTTGACGGTGCAAATCGACCAAGTTGAGCATCCCGAACAACTTTCCTGTGTGGAGTCATGCAAAATTCGCAAAACCTTAGGAATTACAACTTTTTGGTGCAAAAGTGACGTCATAATTTGACAAAAAATCGTCGATTACCGCCAAAGTAAAACATTGATGGGGTTCAAATTTGCACAGGCACACTCGAGTGGGGTATCCGCACGAAGTAATCACGCTAATTCGGCTTTTCGGGAGCTCGAAAATTAAAAAGTTTATTCCCCGGGCAGGGAAAAGGGAAGAGCGGCCATCTTGTTTTTCTAATAGTCAACTCTGGAAATCGCGTTTTGACGGTGCAAATCGACCAAGTTGAGCATCCTGAACAACTTTCCTGTGTGGAGTCATGCAAAATTCGTAAAACCTTGGGAATTACAACTTTTTGGTGCAAAAGTGACGTCATAATTTGTCCAAAAATCGTCGATTACCGCCAAAGTAAAACATTGACGGGGTTCAGATTTGCACCGGCACACTCGGGTGGGATATCAGCAAGAAGTAATCACGCTAATTCGGCTTTTCGGGGTGGCTCGAAAATTAAAAAGTTTATTCCCCGGGCAGGGAAAAGGGAAGAGCGGCCATCTTGTTTTTCTAATAGTCAACTCTGGAAATCGCGTTTTGACGGTGCAAATCGACCAAGTTGAGCATCCTGAACAACTTTCCTGTGTGGAGTCATGCAAAATTCGTAAAACCTAGGAAATTACAACTTTTTGGTGCAAAAGTGACGTCATAATTTGACCAAAAATCGTCGATTACCGCCAAAGTGAAACATTAAATGGGTTCAAATTTGCACCGGCACACTCGGGTGGGGTATCGGCAAGAAGTAATCACGCTAATTCGGCTTTTCGGGAGCTCGAAAATTAAAAAGTTTATTCCCCGGTCAGGGAAAAGGGAAGAGCGGCCATCTTGTTTTCTAATAGTCAACTCTGGAAATCGCGTTTTGACGGTGCAAATCGACCAAGTTGAGCATCCTGAACAACTTTCCTGTGTGGAGTCATGCAAAATTCGCAAAACCTTGGGAATTACAACTTTTTGGTGCAAAAGTGACGTCACAATTTGACAAAAAATCGTCGATTACCGACAAAGTAAAACATTGATGGGGTTCAAATTTGCACAGGCACACTCGGGTGGGGTATCCGCAAGAAGTAATCACGCTAATTTGGCTTTTTGGGAGCTCGAAAATTAAAAAGTTTATTCCCCGGGCAGGGAAAAGGGAAGAGCGGCCATCTTGTTTTTCTAATAGTCAACTCTGGAAATCGCGTTTTGACGGTGCAAATCGACCAAGTTGAGCATCCTGAACAACTTTCCTGTGTGGAGTCATGCAAAATTAGCAAAACCTTGGGAATTACAACTTTTTGGTGCAAAAGTGACGTCATAATTTGTCCAAAAATCGTCGATTACCGCTAAAGTAAAACATTGAAGGGGTTCAAATTTGCACCGGCACACTCGGGTGGGGTATCCGCAAGAAGTAATCACGCTAATTCGGCTTTTCGGGGTGCCACGAAAATTAAAAAGTTTATTGCCCGGGCAGGGAAAGGGAAGAGCGGCCATCTTGTTTTCTAATAGTCAACTCTGGGAATCGCGTTTTGACGGTGCAAATCGACCAAGTTGAGCATCCCGAACAACTTTCCTGTGTGGAGTCATGCAAAATTCGCAAAACCTTAGGAATTACAACTTTTTGGTGCAAAAGTGACGTCATAATTTGACAAAAAATCGTCGATTACCGCCAAAGTAAAACATTGATGGGGTTCAAATTTGCACAGGCACACTCGAGTGGGGTATCCGCACGAAGTAATCACGCTAATTCGGCTTTTCGGGAGCTCGAAAATTAAAAAGTTTATTCCCCGGGCAGGGAAAAGGGAAGAGCGGCCATCTTGTTTTTCTAATAGTCAACTCTGGAAATCGCGTTTTGACGGTGCAAATCGACCAAGTTGAGCATCCTGAACAACTTTCCTGTGTGGAGTCATGCAAAATTCGTAAAACCTTGGGAATTACAACTTTTTGGTGCAAAAGTGACGTCATAATTTGTCCAAAAATCGTCGATTACCGCCAAAGTAAAACATTGACGGGGTTCAGATTTGCACCGGCACACTCGGGTGGGATATCAGCAAGAAGTAATCACGCTAATTCGGCTTTTCGGGGTGGCTCGAAAATTAAAAAGTTTATTCCCCGGGCAGGGAAAAGGGAAGAGCGGCCATCTTGTTTTTCTAATAGTCAACTCTGGAAATCGCGTTTTGACGGTGCAAATCGACCAAGTTGAGCATCCTGAACAACTTTCCTGTGTGGAGTCATGCAAAATTCGTAAAACCTAGGAAATTACAACTTTTTGGTGCAAAAGTGACGTCATAATTTGACCAAAAATCGTCGATTACCGCCAAAGTGAAACATTAAATGGGTTCAAATTTGCACCGGCACACTCGGGTGGGGTATCGGCAAGAAGTAATCACGCTAATTCGGCTTTTCGGGAGCTCGAAAATTAAAAAGTTTATTCCCCGGTCAGGGAAAAGGGAAGAGCGGCCATCTTGTTTTCTAATAGTCAACTCTGGAAATCGCGTTTTGACGGTGCAAATCGACCAAGTTGAGCATCCTGAACAACTTTCCTGTGTGGAGTCATGCAAAATTCGCAAAACCTTGGGAATTACAACTTTTTGGTGCAAAAGTGACGTCACAATTTGACAAAAAATCGTCGATTACCGACAAAGTAAA